>NC_089874.1:142755000-143070000 GCF_040182565.1 Anser cygnoides | reverse complement strand
GGGGGAAGGAGAGGGATAAATGAGTCAAAAGTCAAATCCAGACTTCTCCTCTGACTTCTGAGTGTTGGTGGTGTGTGATACATTTCCGACAAGCCCTAGAGAGGTGGTTAGAGAGAATGCCCAGTAAGAGGAAAGATGTCAAAATTTTCCATTAAGCCTATAAATGAATAAATAAAGCCCTTAATTTCAAATGTATCTGTAGTTCACTTTTGCTCAGCAGAAAGAAAAAAATGTATTTATGCTTTTTATCTGTGAAGAACAATGATCTACTGGAGCAGAAGAGAACATGGCAAATGAGGAAAGAGGACTCTGAATGACGAAGACAGGGGAACAGAGCCAAAATAAAATGCAGGAAATGTGAGGAGAGGGTAGGCAAGAAGAGGAACAGAAATAATTGTGGAACTGAAATAATTGCAGATGGAATACTGTCTTTTTATTGTAACTTGTAGACTTTTCTTTTTTTAAGAAAAAAAAATGAGCAATGTAATCATGTGGTTTAGGATTATGGTAAACAGAGAGGCTGAAGGGAATAGCTGAGCAACATGCAGAGGAGGCAGCTGAAGATAAACAAGACACCATACTTCTCAAGCTCACAGGACAGAAACAAATGGGAAAAAAAATAAATACTTTTTAAGGTCTGTAGAGAATGAGAAGCATATCAGTGTGTAATGCCAGCAGAAAGACAGGCCTGTCTTTTTACCTGCACAACTAGAGGACCTCAGCTTAGTGGGTATTTCCTTCTCTCTTCACCACAGAGCAGCTGAAGGAATAGACTTAGTGCTGTAGGTCAGGGCAAGAACTGTTCTACCACTGTGATGAATCCTAATGTCTTCAAGGCCCTGAAGGCAAATTTGGTTTAGAATTGAAAAATAATGTGTGGAATACACCATTTTTCCTGGTACCCCAGGTTTAAGGAGATGGAGAAGAGCAAACCTATCTCCTTTGCCTGCCATTCAGCTCACCTTCAGCACACAGGTGTCTACTCACATGTATACGCACTGAGGCAAAGAGTACATTAGGCCACTCCAGTGCCTAACTCCAATATGAGTGTAATGGTGATATTTGTGAGATGGCGTGTTAGTGCTGGCACAGAACATTCACAAATTAACAGAAGTTTCTGCAGTGGTTTCTGCTACGGTCACAGAGTCAGAGAGTGGCTGAGGCTGGCAACCACCTCTGGGGATCATACACTCCAGCCCCACCACTCTGAGTTGCTTAGGGCCATTCCAGTTGTGTTCTGACTATCTCCAAGGATGGAGATTCCATAACCTTTCTGGACATGTTGTCCAGTGTTTGACCACTCTGAAAGTAAAATTATTTTTATTATGCTTAGGTGATAGCCCAGTCATCTTCCTCACCATTATATTTGGAAATAGCTTCCAGGGGAAGCGGCTCCAACACATTCCCAGGGGATGAGGTGAGGCTGAACAACCAGTTATTTCACAGATCCTCCTCCTTGCCCTTCTTGAAGACTTGCTTTCTTCCAGTACTTCTTGCAGATCACCACAACCTTTCAAAGATAACTGAGAGTGACCTCACAATGACACCAGCCAGCTCCCTCAACACCCATGGGTGCATCCTAGCAGGTCCTATGGACTTAAGCGTGTCCAGTTCATTTAAGTGCTCTCTCACCTGGTCATCTTCCACTGACAGTGAGTCTTTCTTGCTCCAGACTTTGTGTTTTTCAGTTTTTCATGCAGAAAATAATTTCTGACACTTGCTGCTAGAAAGTTTTAAAGTCTTTATTCATTCGGACAATAGAAGTGTCTATCAATGGCTGTCTTGGCACCACGCACTTATTACAGAGGAACAGAGTTTGCTGATCTTATGCAACCTAAAGAAGGAAGTTGGCAGTGGCTGAAAATCAAGAATACGCTGTATCTTGGGGGGAGTTTTAGTTTTACATTAAAACTCTGGTACCGTTTCAGTAAACTATTCCTATGCCTTTATGATTTTCCATTTTTATGCTATATGAAGGTTACATCAACAATGTTAGTTTAAAGGACAAAGGACTTAGTATTGGCTCAGTTTTGTTTCTCTGAAATCAATGGTGCCTTTAGCACCATTATTAAGCCAGTTTTTGTCACTTCTGCAAATTCCTTCAGACTGCAAGATTCAAAGCATTGCTCATCTCTGCTTGCATGTCCTTACACCTCAAAACAAGCTTATTTGCACCCACTGCACCTGATTCCTTTATATTCTCACCCTTATGAGCTTTCTTGCTTCTGCCCATGCCACATTGCCTCTCTCATTATGATCAAAGATATGGGACAATCTGCACTAGTGCTACAGTCTACCAGCATGTGAAAGCTGGAGACTAAGACCAAGTGCAGAAGTCAGAGGGGGAGACTAGGGTTAGAAACTTCTGAGAGAAAAATAGGAAAAATTAAATGGGGGAGCTGAGGCAGGGGGGAGAGTTCAGCTGAGGTAGGAGACTGACAGGGCATAGAGCATTGGCCTTGTAGAAGGGACAGCCACAGTGTCTGGAACAAGTGTATAAAGCCAGGGATGGGAAAGAAGCATATAAGTCCACTAGGTGAAGTTCTTGGCCAGCCCAAAAGCAAGTGGACAGCCTCTGCTTTGTCTTCCATTTTCAGTGTCTGGCAAGTGTGAAGACAAACCTGCTGCTTCCATCGTGTTCTCTGTTAGCTCAAACAAGAGGTTTGTTCTGTAGGCCTAAAAGTTCCAAGCTCAATTCCTTCCAAGCTTCCAATTCCTTCTGCACAAAAACACAAACCCTCCACGGCTATCTAAAGAACCAGAAAATGCAGATCCCAAGCTGAAAAATGACTATTAATGCAACCCAGAGCTCTCTGTGGTGGAGAGCACACTATCTCCTGTGGCTTCTTTTCCAAAGTTTTCCAAAACACTGCTGACCATTAGCCTGTGATCCTATTTTTATGCTTTAAGATTGAAATACTTCAGGAAAATACTTTCAAGAATGATGGATGCAATGCACAGGAACCTGTGGAGCTCCAGCATCTCAGCTTTTATCGAAAGATTCACTTTGTCTCTTTCACACCACATTGTCATGTACCACAGTCCTTTCTTTCTTCCTCACAGCCTCTCTTGCCTTGAGTATTGGAAACCAAAAGTTGACCTGAAAAGATGGAAGTACAATGCTAAGACATAGTATTACTGAGTTAGAGATCACCCAGACACTAGCATCCTGTACAGTCAGTATTGAAATCTATTAAAAACGAATAAAAGAAAAAATATGTATGTGTCTGCAGGTGTTTGCCTGAATTTACCATAAATACATGATTGTGTATTTATATTTCCATTACTGCATATGTACATATATGTACGGGGTGAATGTTTTTGCAGGCAAAATATTATATATTACCTTCCATTTAGCTAAATAACAGCAACATTCTCAACATTAAGGGGCTTCTCACAAATGCCTTGCATTTCCTGACCAGACTGTAGGAATACTTTTTGTGCTGGAGGTGCTTATCATACATTCATGAAAACCAAGTTTCTCCTCTGGAGAGCTCTAAGTCTGAGGAGTATTTTCTTGCCAGCACATGGCCATTTGGGTGCATCCATTTTGTGTCTGATACATGTGTTGAAGGGCAGAAACAAACAACCATGTGATATAAGCTTACAGATAGGCAAGCCGTCTCTGGCCTCTGGCCTCTGCAGGCAAGCACTGGGGAAAGTCTATTAGCACGTAATTGAAGTTAAGAAGTGTTTAAGTACTTCCTGGATATGAATCTGGCTATAATACTGAGTGAGGGAGACTTTTTTTCCCTCATGCTGATGGCTTACCGTTCTAGCAAACGCTTTCTTCACAGTTTTCTGTTGTAGCTTTGCTCTTTTCTTGAGTAATTTTGCATGCAAATAATGTATCCGTTTTATCTCAGCATCAGGATAGAACGAAGTTGACACAAGTATTTTAAATTGGGTCAGAAGGCCAGAGAATAACCCAGAAAATATTAAGAAGAAGATGATGATTCCAAGCTGGATCCATGTCGTGGAAAGATAGAGCTCTGGTTGAGGGATGCAGTTGTGCTTAAACAAGGAGATCTTGAAAGGATCGTTCTTTACAATAAACTCTCTCACCCCAATGATGAAGTTGTTCTCATTCCTCTGCACAAGAAAAGGTAAAAAAGAGAGCTGATTATAGAACAGGTTCCCTCCTTTTTTCATATTTCTCCTATTGGATATTCAGATTTCCAAAGGACCATTAATTGCTTAGTACATCCATTGTCTATGAAGGACTGCTCATAACAATATATTAGCTATTTTTAAAATGTTTCAGACTGCATTTTCACCATTTTTCTTGGCACATTGTTTGGACTGTTAAGAACTTACCTTCTTAGTGAATCCAGCAGAAAAAAAAAAAAAAAAAGAAGCTTATCTGGTTGTAGTGGCTTAATATTTTGTGGTTTTTATTTTGTATTTTTGTATTTTATATTAATATTTGAGCAACCTGGTCTAGTGGAAAGTGTCCATGCCCATGGCAGGGGGTTGGAACTAGATCTTTAAGGTTTCTTCCAACTCAAACCATTCTGTGATTCTACGGTTCTGTGAATACATTCCCACTCATGAATCTGCTCAGATCCTCTGTTAGAGGGTCATTCCTTCCTTTGCTCCTTCTGAGTAAAACAGCAGCATAGAGCATGTTCATTCCTTTGGTTGTGGCTCAGTGTTTGATCAGCAGTCCTTCTACATCCACCTACATAGGTGCTCTGACTACAAGGTTATCACACAAAGCCACCTCTCATGCGCTATTAGGTGCCTTTGCTCAGAACAGCTGATGTGTTGCACTGCTTGTAGACTGAAATGCTGAATGAGAGGGACTAAATATTGCTGCTGGGACCAGTATTTCATACTGGCAGGTGGCTTTCTGCCCAGTGAGTAGGAACCCTGAGTCGTCCAGCCCTCTTCTCTGACCATATCTGGGGGATACATAGCTCTTCCCTGTGGCTTCTCTAACCGCCTCACAGAGGCCATGTACTTTTATTAGGAAATTGTTAGATAAACCAGGACCCAAAAATATGCCGCCCATGTGTTTCTGGTGGAAAAGTAAGGGGAAATAGGCCATGTCCTTTTCCAATCTATCTCATTCCTTTGCATTCCTTAACTAAACCAATGTATAAGCAAAGAAAAACTGCATTAGGAACTCAATATGAAGCAGAGTACAAATACGTGCAGATCTTAACTCTTCATACCTATAATAAATATCTCAGGACACTGCTGAGTCTGTCCTGCTCACCCAGGCAGCTTTTTAGGCTCTTCCTCTGAGATCAGTAACCCTGGGGCTTGTTATAACAAATCTGTGAAGATCAAATTTTATTTTTCCATGTGACTAGCTTTCAATGGGGAACTAGAAACTATCTGATGATGGCATAATTGTCTGGGTTTGGAGACAGTCAAGCAGTTCTCCACATGAGTGAACACTGCACATAAAGCAAATTCATGGTACAGAACTCATGAATCAGCCCGGCAGGGTCAGGATCCAACCCTACAGCAATGAGTGGTAGGACTCAGTTCCTTCTTAGCCCTGACTGGGATCACACTCAAGGCTTTTCATGATAATGGACTGTCCTCCAGGTAAGGACAGAAACACAGGCAAAAACACATACAGAATACATAGAAGATAGCTGAGGCTACAGTAAGTTGCTTAAGGCTCTATTCAGTTGGTTTGAATACCTCCATGGATGGAGACTACAACCTCTCTCAATCTGGTCAAGTGTCTGATCACCTGTACAATAAAAAGCTTTATTCTTACTTTGAAATGGAATTTCCTTTAATTTGTGCACATTGCTTCTTGTTCTTTCACCGGGCACCACTGAGAAAAGCCTAGCTCCCTCTTCTTTACACTCAAACTCCATTAAGTATTTACACACATGGATAAGTTGCTCCTGAGCCTCCCCTTCTGCAGGCTGAGCAGACCCAGCTCTCTTGGCCTGTCCTCGTATCACAGATGCTCCAGTCCTTTAATCATCTTCATGACTCTTAAATCACTCCAGTATATGCATGTTTCTCTTGTACTGGGGAGCCCAGCACTGTTCACAGCACTCCAGAAGGGTCTTACCAGGGCTGAGCTGAGGTAAAGGACCACCTCCCTCAACCTGATGGCAGCACTCTGTAATGCAGAACAGGATAGCCCTTTCTTTGCCACAGGGGCACATTATGAGCTTGTGGTCAACTTGGTGCCCACTAGGACACCCAGGGACGTTTTCTGCAAAGCTACTTCCCAGCCAGTCGGCCCTCAGTATGTATTAGTGCATGGGGTTGTTCCTTCACCAAGGAATACAAGACATGGCATTTGCCTTTGCTGAATTTTGTGAGGTCCATGTTGGCCCATTTTTCTAGCCTTTCCAGAAGTGGCAGCAGAGCCATTCCTCAGAGTTTAATATTATCTGCAGATATCTGTGACTACGCTTTGTCCCTCCATTAAGGTCATTAATGAAGAGGTTTAACAGTATAGGTCCCAGTATCATCCTCTGGGGAACACCACTGGTGACTTTGTACCATTAACTGGAAACTTGAGCCCAGAAGTTCAGCCAGTTTTCAGTCCACCTGACTCACTATCCACTTATCTACAGCATGCTTCATCAGTTTGTCAGTGAGGGTGTTGTGAAAGACAGTGTTGAAAACATTACTAAATGCATAATACGCTGTTCTTTGCTGCTCCAGACTTCCCTCTGGTCTCAGAGGCCTGGGACTGGTGAAGGTCCTCCCACTAAAGGCAGAGCTGAAGAAGGCATTGAGTACCTTGGCCTTTCTCATGCCCTTTGTTACCAGGATCCCTACTGCACTTAGTGGTGGGACCACATTTCCCCTACGCTTTCTTTCACTGCTGGTAGACCCATAAATCCTTCATGCTGCCCTTCACCTGCCTTACCTCTTTCAGCTTCAGGTGAGCTTTGGCTTTCCTGACCCCATCCCTGCACACTCAGACAGTGTCTCTGTATTACGCTTGGGTCCCCTGCCCCTGTTTCCACATCCTCTATGCTTCTTTTATGCATTAGAGTTTTGTCAGGAGCTTGATTACCTGCTTGTCAGGATGGACCTTTCTTGAGCTTGGAGGAGGTGAATTTTGAATATCAATGAGCTCTCCTGGACCCTTCTTCTCTCAAGGAACATATCCCAGGAGATCAGGCCCATTTCCCACATCTGGTTTGGAGTTGCTAGAGCACAGCTGCTGTGTAGCAGCAGGGTTTGTGTGAAGGGTAAAGCCCCCTTGGCATGCATAGCAATCTGCCCTTACAATGTATCTCACATTAGACTGACTGAGGAAGTGATGTGAGCTTTTCTGCTTTGCATGGTCATCTGACCTCTTCAGGTTGGGTCTGACCTACACATGCTGATCAAAGAGGTACAGTCAATCCAATGGTTTTGCACCTACTTTCTTTAAAGTCTGGGTATCAATTAGAAGATGGCAATCTCTGCCCTTTAGGAAGCAAGTGTTTTTCCACTGTCACAACCTGGGAACTTTTGTCTTATGTCTGCCATACAGATTCTGAATTTCTCCACTATTTGTTAATGTAAAATTGTTCAATAATTTAAATTTTATCCCATGGGAATGTTTGATATTTTGATATGTCATAAAAATATCAATGTCTGAGTTATGCCAGAATCTGGCCAAAGACCTGACTTCATTTCAGCTCATTTCAGCAGGTCACATTTGCCTGAAGTGCTCTCATGTCTTGAGCTTCCTTCTGCTTCATGGTTCAGTCCCAGCCAGATGAACACACCAGGACAAATAGTCTGCCACAACACAGAAAGCAAAGCCTGGAACGGTTTAGCTGTGTGTCATAGAAAAAGTGGTCTGTGTGAGGAAGCCAGCTCAGAGACACAAAATATCACATATGCAAAAGTGAGGAAGAGACTCTCTCTGCCAATGGCCTGTTCTGCTAACTTGTAATTTTGAGCAATGCCCTTATTTCATTGAGAACCTTAGGAATCTTACTTTCTGGATCTGCTTTTGGCAGATGAATTTTGGGGGGATGGGGAGAAATGAGAATAAATCCTTGTTATTATGAGGTCTAAGAGGAGGTAGTAGAATGTTACGTAAGAAAAGATTGATAGAATAAAAATATATATCACATTGTATTATGTATATGCCTTTGGGAAATGCTTTAAACCTGAACTTCCAAGCTCTCAAAGGGGGCAGCTTTCCTGTGCCCACACAGCACCACACACGTCACCCACTCTAGTGCTGGAATTTCCTGCTGGAGGTATTTAGAGCTGGACCAGACAAGATCCTGAGCAATCTGATCTGACTCTGAGGCTGGCCCTGTTTTGAGCAGGAGGTTGGTCTACATGGCCTCCAGATGTCCCTTCCAACCTAATTATGGTTCTCTGTGCCACTGCTGTTCCTGCTAGAAAAATCTTCAGATTCGGCAATACGTTATTATTTTGTGCGTATGCAACCATGCCTTCTGAAATGATGATCTCTTCACATCGCTCAGCTAAGGAAAGGCAGGCATCTCTTACATCGGTGCTACAGTGGTATTTTGACTTTGAAAATGGTACTTCAAAAATATCTGCATTGCAAGCTTCCAATTTTATGTTTCTGGTCTTCTCCACACATATATAAATATTAAATCCATTCTTCCCATATTAACCATTCTCTAGAAATATGATGACACTTTCAAGAGTGCAGAGACTTGTCTGGTTGTATACAATATACATATCTATAAAGGCAATGGCTCTTTTTGAAACAATTTATGAATTACAGTGTCATGGAAGAAATGACAGTTCTTTGGCTCTGCTTTTGCTTCTGCAGCTGCTGAAAACGAAGGAGAAATTTTCAACACTAAGCTAAACTGAGAAATACAAAGTACTGATAAGTACTTACTTGCTGAAAGAGGCTGAGCTCAATCTCCAGATCTGGTAATTCTTGGAGATGTTTATTCACAGAAATAATTAGCCAATAAAACAAATAATCTACTGCAGCAAACAGAAGCCAGATGCAAAGATGAACAATTACAGGGAGAAAAAAATACTGCATGTGTTTTCTCTCCTTCCTTGTGAGGCAGAAAGATGGAATTATCACATAATCTTTTCTTTCTTTTTTGCTAAGTGGCAGAAGGCCTGGTCTTTGCTGTTGCTTTTGAAGCTCATCAAATGCAATGAACTGTTTTGTGATATAAGTATTCTTAAACTTGACACCATGAGAGCCCACAAATTTTTTGATAAAAAGGGCAGTTCCAAAAGAAACTAGAAAAATCCCTACTATAGGCAATACTTTCTGGCCTATATAGGGCAATATAGTCAGCATAAAAGATATCTGGTTAGCAACTCTTTGGATTTCTTGTTTTGTGTCATTTAGCTCTTGTTTCAATGCATCATCTGAAATTGAATAAGATGGTGTAAACTCATGATTTAGCAACAGTATATCTTTAGGCAGTTCAGTGGAACGCTTGGCCTCCTCATAAATCCATTTTATTGCCTCAACATAATATTTTATCAAGTCAAATTGCTCAAACTCTAAATGGCAGGTTATACTGTCTGCCAGAACCTTCAGGTTGTGAAAAATATTTTGGATATTGCCAGCCACCACGACACCCGTACCAGCAGTAATAAGGGCGTTTCTTCCTTCTCGCAGCCCACAGGAGAGAAGGAACAGGGCGCTGAAGCAGCGCAGGTGCTTGAAACAGCAGAGCGCGACAGAAAGTGAGATCCAGATGAGGCCAGAAATCAGTAAGGGACCCAGAGGCTGGTGAGCCAGGGAGAAGCGGATGCCAAGGAAGAAGAGAAGGCTTGAAAGGAAGCCAACTGCAGAGCAAACAGCAAAAAGCTGCATCAGATACTTCCAGCCTGGCTTCCTTTCTGATACAAAAACTCTCCAGACATTCTGGGCTGTTGAGACAAGTGCTCGCATCTCCTTCTGGTAGTGCCTGACACTGTAGTGGCTGAAACTGGAAAGAAAGGAAAACAAAAATATTGTTAGTTACAGGGTGACTCTATAGACAATAACATGCATTTAACTGACTGACTGCTTCAAGTTACAAAAAATGCAGGTCTGACACGTGGGGGCTGAGCTGCCCCGCGTGAGTCCCAAATCTTAGTCCTCAGTGTCATGTATATAAATACATAAGAGATGATTATAAAAGTTATTCTATCTTTTCAAAGTGTTTTTGTCATTTTAGGTTACCTAGCCTACCTCAGCCCTCAGTGCTTCCCCTCAAATGCTTGCTTTGCTTTACAGCGGCACCAGAAAGGCAGAAAGGGGAGCGTGGAAACTCCCCATAGGAGTCTCCCCATAAAACCCCATGCAGGGCAGTGTGGCTTGAACCTTTGGGGAGCAGCAAAATGGGGGGAGCAGCATATGAACGCTGCCCAGGGACAGGGAATGAAGGTCTCCTTCGTCTGGAGGTAGGTCAGTACAGAGGGAAAAAAGTGTCTCAGAGGCATCATTCCTTCATTGGGTCTCTCCTGGGATAGCACAGCTACGAATTGACCCATATACATGGTTAACTCTAATTGCTCGTTCTTGTCACTTTTTTCCTTGCCTACCAGCATGCCCATACTGGAAACTAATTCAGTTTGATTGGAGACAGTATTTGCCCCATGCTCGCATCTTTCCTTCTTCTTTTACAATATATTTATAGGGCAATTTTTCTTTCCAAAGAAGCTAGAGTAATTTGTATGCATATTAGCCTTTTAACATACTAGAACAAATAAAATACTAATTAAATAAAATAAACTGTTGCAATTTTGCCCTGTAATAAGGAACAGTTGTCTTCGCAAATACATCCTGAAGATATTACTTTGTCTTTTGTTTAGCTTGAACACAGCAGGTAGCCAGGAACTAAACTATTATTTAATACACATACTGTGTTTTCCTGGCATTTGACTTCATGAATTGTGCTAGCATTCACTGTACCATTTCCCCCTTCCTCTCTTTATTGTTATTTATTTGTTTTGTTTTGTTGTTATTGTCAGATCTGCATGCGACAGGAGGGGAGAGTGACTGGACCAGGCAGATCCTCCTGAGTGCTGAGGGCTATCCTGGAAGATGCTGTGTGGGGGTTTTGGTGCTTAATAGCTTCTGCAGGGGTTGAAGGTAGGCAGCAGTAGAGTGGGCTCAGTCCCTGGCACTGCCACTGCTTGGGAAGGCTGAGGAAATTGCTTCCTTCCAGGGCTTTGGCTGTAAATAACAGCAATTAGCAGCTCCTTCACAGGAGACAAATTAGTTAATTAATGTCCACAAAGTACTCAGGCAGCTGTAGGTAGAAGTCACCACGTCTTTGGGAAAGCGGTGCAGGTAACGTGGTGAGGAGAGGTAGCACACAAGACACTGGACTACGACTGTGCAGGATCCTTAAACGCTGCCTGCTGCTGCAACTTCTTGTAGGTCAAAGGAAAGTAACCCTTGACAGTGAATAGACCTGGAGTTCTGTTCTTGATTTAACAGGTCTTAAAAATCAACTGCAAAAACCCTAGCATTTACATAACGTTATGCAAAGACTTCTGTGTGAGAAAATCACACATTTTGAGTTTTGTTTTGCAGCACTGATTTCACAGCTGTTCTCAAGCATAGTTTCTTCATGGTCTTGTGTGTTTGTATGTATGGTTATTGTTTATTCCTGTCAATGTTTATAAGCATATGGTAAATAGGCTGCAAATTGTGACGGAGTTTGGCATGACTGCTTCTAAGAACTGACAAAAAAGAGTCAAGAACAAAGCTGCAGAATTAACAAAAGCCATACTGGTCGACCAGGAAGCTGGAGACTTGCAAAAGATGGATAGAATTTGAAAATATTCAAAAAACCTCCTTTACTAGACAGATTTAGTGCTGTTACACGCTTGCATAGGGGATGACTGCACTACTCAGCAAACACGTGGCAGGTTTGTCCCTAACCTGCCTGAACCCAAAGTTTTAATGCAGACAAAGCATCATAAGGAGCCACTGATTTTTGGAGCTAGATGCTCAGGTGCCTCTGCATGATCACTGAAGGCTGGAAATTTTCCTGACCCCTGCAGAGCCAATTCCTGAGCTCAGTAACTACAGGTTCAGAGTCCTGACTCTCAGCACACATCTCCTGGCTTTTCTGGTACCTCTGTTTCCCCCCTAAGACATCAGCAACAGAAGTAGATAGTAAGCACAGACGAACACAGCGGATGAAAACTGGAGGCCTAAAAAATTGTGGAGACCAAAAATTCTTGTATCAGCATGCACTTAAACAGCTGTGAGTGCTTTGGAAGGGGAAATAACATCCTGGCTCAGAGTTAGAAATAAAATCTTTTGCTCAGCTAAAGAGGCTAATTCAGTGCTTAAAGAAAGAATAAACTTTGAGAGCCTTCTGGAATGATTCCTTTTGAAAACATAACTCACAAAAGCTCTCCAGAAGCTGCTAGGTGTAGATACAAATTCCAGCAGGAGAGTGACAAGAAAAAAAAAATCCATTGCAGTCTGAAGCAAAGCATTTTTTCTTCTGTCCCGTAACATGTTCTAATGTGGCAGCTGCTACCATTATTAATGTAGCATAAAGAAAGTACGAGTCTTGGAAAACAGTTTCTTGCTCTTAAGTGTCAGGGTCTTTCCACCATAGTTTCTTGTGATGTACACCACAGAGGGGAGCTGGAAAGCCCTAGCTCTGCCTTTGAATCTGATTTTTCTGTAGGGCCCATGGAAAACCTCTCCGAGCCTTAGTTTCCCTTTCTAGGAAATGCTTACTCAGATCTGGAAGCATGATGTTCATCTACCATATGGCATGCTGGCGGGAGTAATTATCAGAACAAATTCTTTCCAGCAAGGAGTTTGGTCCATACTTCTTAAGGCTTGTAACGTACTGAGATTAATGCAATATAATTAAGAGATGTTTTTTTCTAGTTTTATTTTAAAATTAAAGAGGGAAATTTTAAAGAGCTTTTAAGATCATACTTACTATATTTCAGATACAGGCTACAGTTTTTAAGTAAGTAGAAGATAAGTGCATAGCATTGAGAGTCCCTAGAAAATGTATTTCCAGCTCACCCGTAAGCTTTCTGTTAGAGCTGTGTCATTTTCATACAGCACTTGTTCACATCATGTATGATTTGTTCCCCTGCCTGCTATGGATACTTCTCCATCATCATTGTCCAAGCAGTACGGCCATCTTCACTGCCAGTTTGGTTCTGCTCTAGCCCCTTGCGCTGCCTATTGCTTGCTACAGTTACATAAGCAATCCTCATATTTGCAGGGAATATTTCTGAAACTCTCTCTCCTGCTTGATTAGAGGTGATTACTGGATGTAAATCTCCAGTATATGGATTATCCACCAATGCAAACCCTTATCCAATTTTTAATATAATAGAAGAAGTGTCTTTCTCCTAAAAATGTATAGATGGGATTTAGTAATTTAAAGAAAAAAAAATGGGATTTACTATTTTAAGATGGGATTTACTAAGATTGGATTTACTAATTAAAAAAAAAAAAAAAAAAAGAATGGGATTTATGAATTTATTAGCGTTCATGAAGCATCTTGGATGGTTGATACAAATTATAAGTGAAGGTAGACAGTAGGGACGCAGCTGATTTGGCAAAGCATGACAAACAGAGTCACATCTTTAAGCCTTCTTCCTATTTTGACACAGACCTGACTTGGACAAACCCTGGGGACCACAGGTCACATTGATTTAGGACTGATTACCCCATTTTTGCACCCTCGCATGGAGTCTGCTGAACTTTTTGCTGGGCAGCCCATTACTTGAGCAGAGCTCAGGAGGAGCATGGACACATGGCAGGCCCTGTGCCCTGCACCGTGCACTGACCTTCATGAAAATTACAAGTCTCATCATGAACCCAAAGAGCCACTAGGCGAAATGGGAAACATATCCTGCTGATGGTAAAGCTTCAGCTACACGGTGATCTTTGCCTCATAAATCCGATTTGGATTTTATACAAGAATTAAGGAAGAGAAAGCACACAATAAGAATATAAAAACAAATATTTCCTTTTTTGGCTGTTTCAGCAGCCTGCTTTCCCAGCCTGGATCAGTTACATCGAAATGCGAGAGATTTACTTCCCTTTTTTAGATACATTGGAAAAATACAATGGTGAATTGCAGTTTAGTAAGAGACAAAAATACCAGAGGGAGACCCACATTATTTCTTTTGGTCAATGTAGGGCATTCAGCAAAGAAATAAAAGCCCAATCAAAAATCCATCATCATTAAGGCAACTATCCCAGGGCTGTGCACAGTGCTGTGAGGCTTTGTTAGACCCCTGTCATTGCTTGCGTTCACATTCTTTGCTTTTGACTGCAGAGGGAAGGAGAGTAAATGGTATAAAACACAATAAATGTATACAAGGACTAAAATATATATATATTATGTAATATATATTATATATAAAATAGAAAAATAGAAAATCAGAATACTAGACAACACAGCAACAGAAATACAATAATTTACATACATGCAAAAAACTACCACCACCATTAACAACAACAAAATATAACAACCCAAGTAAAAATAATAACTGATCAAGATCTCTTTTTTTCTTCTTTTAAATATTGTCTCAGGAAATTTCTGGACATCGCAAGATATTATCAAGTCTTTAGGATGCTACAAGTCAGTTAGATCTCATCTAATATCAGATATCTATACTGTAATGTCAACATCTTAGCTACCTGTCTTTACGTCAATCAGGAGGAAAGTGCAGCTTCCCAGGGACATACTTCAGACCAGTTTTAGAATTTCATCCTTGCATGAGATTAATTGCATCCTATGAGAGCTTTTGCTCTATATTTACTATGAAAAGACTCTGGATTGCTCAGAGACACCTATTCAAAGTCGGGTGAGATGAACTTCCCTCTAAGTGTCTCCATTGTAGGCACAAGTACTCAGAACAGGACACAATGAACATGCCATGGGCACATGTAGAAACTGGCCAGCTATGGAAAGAACACAGAACAAGAAGCCACTTTTCTCATACTGCTGTGGATAGTGTTATGTTTTTAGGTTCTGATAGAACAGACCCACAGATGTCCTTCATTTAAAGTACCAGCAGGAGTGGGGGCACAGTTTCAGAAACTCAAATGGTAGTTTGCATATTGACAAAAACTACTCTGAAAAACATAGAAAATGCCACTGTTACGGAACATTACATTGCCCCTTTTCCTACATATAATATCTCTATACATAATTTTGGGAGAGCCTAGGGCTAGATTGTTTTAAGAGCGTTAGGAAAAGTCCAATCAGTAAGGTGATAACAAGTAACTTAAGGCAAGTTCCTCTACTTTAGAAGAGCTAACTCAGTCCAGGTTTAGTATCCACAGTTACTTGATATGAACCCTAAAGTGGGCAATACTGGTGGTAGGTGGATGGTTGGACTATGTGACCTTAGAGGTCTTTTCCAACCTTAATGATTCTATGATTCTATAAAGTGTTACTTACGGGCCTTCCTGTAAAGCGCATGGAGGATCTTCACAGTGCTGTGTCTCGCGATTTTGGTGAGGAAAAAAGATGGGCACTAATAAAAATTTCACGAGTAATTTGTTTTCCATACCCTCCCTCAATGAGTCAGGCACGTCACAATTTTGAAATAATGGTGGTTTTGACAAGGATTCATGAGGAAGTAACTTATGCACAAGACCAAAATTGGTATTTAATTTGCAACTGCCAGTTTCTACCTTTTTTTTTTTTTTTTTTTTTTTTCTGGCAGAGTAGTAGATATCAGCAAATGAGTTCTGGCCCCAGATTTCAGTGACTTAAATTTATGTTGAATAATGCCTTAGGTCTGGAACATCTAAGCTATTTTGGTGCTTCCCATTGAAACTAGTAGCAATTCAGTGCCCAAAGAACTTTGAAGTTCTAATCATTTTTACCCTACAAATGTTCATACTGATATTTGTATAAATATTTCTGTAGTCAATCTGTCAGAATCTGGCTCTTATAATGGTACCTGCCTTAAACATCCAACACAGATACTCAGATTATGTGAAGTCATATTAAAATATGACTTTTTTACATGTTTTTAGAATTGTATTTCAGTGTTTTTCAGTGAAGGATAGAATAGCACCAGATATTGACACGGCATTTGCATTTTCAAAATCATCTACAGGTATTCACTAATTCTTGTGACACCCCTAGTCCAGCAAGCACCTTTTGTATGTTTTAGGAAACACCTTGTTATTAATATTTATTACCTTTATCATGGAAGACCTTTGAGGGCTCGTCCTGAATAGGGATTGCCACTGTACAAATACACAACACAGGAAGTGTCCAGGTCACAGTCTAGGTCTGGCAGGAAACAACAGCATGATGAGCAGTGGTCACAGCTTACAAGACACTTAGCAATTGCAGGGCTTAAATATTTTTTTTAAAATAGATATCCCAAGGAGGATAGGAAAGCAGAACTTTGTCAACACCCACAGCATATCGAAAATATCTAGAACTTTATTTAACAAGAAATTCCAACTTAATTTTAGTCTGTGGGGATCAAATGACTGGTGGCTTAGTTATTGGTAGGAAAGAGAAAAAAGAAGCATAATGCTGATTGGGAAAGTTACTTTGGGACTGCTAGGAAGGACATGGTGTGCTTAAAAAGATGTCATCAAGTTTGGGGTCATTTAGCATAAAAAATATTTGTAATTTTAAAAAATATAATCTTTATTAACCAAGAGTTTAATTCAAATATTTTCTTCTAGTTTGGGCTGCTTAACAGAATCACACCCCAGGTCTGCTCTGTTCCCAGCATGGAGCCTTTCTCACTAGAGAGTAACCCTTTCCTCTGTCTGGAGTGGCAGCATGGGTCATCTACATTAGGGATTGTGTCTACAGTGACAGTCAGGTGTAGATGTCCATCTGCATCCAGCTCCAGACTCGAGTCCCACTTTCAATGCCAGCACCTGTGACTTGGGGTGGGAATTAGCTGCAGAACGTCACTGATGGAAAAACATAAACCCTACTGTGGTGCTTTTGTACAGGTTTACCCTGGCCTTCCTGTAATGACGAACTGGATACAAGTGAGGCTGAGCATTTTGCAGCCCACTCTAAGATCTGTTTATTGGACATAGGTAGTTAAGTGTTACCTAAATACTATTTAATTCACCTACCTCTGGTTTTGGCTCTTGATTTTCTTGATCTTCTTCTATGGCTCTTGATACTATAGAAACAGCCAAAAAAGAGGTCACCATGAGCACTCTCATGAGCCATATCAGCCACATAAGACACACAAACTGTGTTACACTAACAACCGTGGCAAGACTATCCTGACCACTGGTATGGCTGGGGTCAATGGGAATGCTTGTGTAGCACAGTTATGTAAACAGCTTATACAAAGGAATCTGTGATAGCCTAAACAATGTTCTCCTCTGGGACATCAAAAAGCTATCAGCAGATGACAGTTATATAGCTATTTACAGTTCACCAGCTACCCAAAACATGCCTAGCTTTGTTTTTGGGCCCTCATGTATCTCACATCAGCCTGTCAATCATGCAATTGGCATGGAGTCTCAATGTCATAAATAGAGTGCCCCAACACCATCTCAGAGTAGCTCTTGTTCGCTGGCCCAGGGGTGCTGTCTGACAAAGGAGACATCTGGCGTTGTGATGGAGAACATGAGAGGTCAACAACTTTCCCAACTGTTTCTTATTGGTGGGTAAAAATAATTGTTAATGGTACTGTGCTTTGCCTATACAACAAGTGGGCTTTTCCCTTTTGCTCGTGCTTAAATTGCTCACATCCCACTCATGCTTGATTATACTGATAACCAATGTGTGTAGTTATAATAAAATCCATCCAAAGTTGATCTGTGGTCTTCTGCCATCTTATTGTCTGATATCTAAAGAACCCTTGTCCTGTGACAACAGCCCAAATGACGGGATGGAGTGCACTCTCAGTAAGTTCATGGATGATATCAAAATATTATTACTTTAGCAGCTTCAAGATCCTAAAGAGCAGGTGTAATCAGTTTGTCTTCCAGGAGTTTATCTGCATAAAGGAGCACAGAGTAATTTAGGGACTTGATGTTGGCAGCTTAAATACCCTACAGCTTTTATAACTTGCATAAGCTGACATATGATCTCTTACTTTTGCAAGACAGTAGTTTCCCTGCAGAGAAATGATAAGCTCATTTATCAGATGTGGCAAATGAATTTACTTCTTGCTCATGGTACCGAGAGCAAAAATGGTGAGAACTGCTAATTTGTGACCAAACATGAAATGAGCTAAAAAAGTGGGAGAGATTTCATTATCATACTGAAACAGGAATACGATATACAGCAGAGACTTTGATAACTTCTGATTCATTCAGTAGCTAAATAAGATCATATTTCTTAAAAATTTCTGGAAAATTTGTAAAAAAAATAAAATATTTAGCTTTAATCAAACCTTAGGCAACTTTAAATTTTACTTCAAGTGAACTATGGTTTTCAGCAGACACTACGGTTTTGTATGCCTATTTGTGTGTATCAGAGAGAAAGAAAGAAGATCCTTCTGGACACTCATCCTCTCCTCTTGAAACGGGTCATCAGGGCCATCTGATAAAGGAAGAGGACTAAGATTTACTTTAAAGGAAATCAAAGGCTGATATACATCGTTACATGGGCAACAACAGCAACATAAGTAGTAAGAGGATTCTTATCCACAATCTAGTAACCACCTATGATACCATTCCAATAAAATTCTGCATAGACTCTCTCTTACAGACACTTTCAGAACTAACTTGCATTTACAGTATTACTGTTTATGTTTAAACTTCCAGATCCATTTTTGGAATAAAACATGCTGAATGCTTTTCTCAGAAATGTCATAGGTGGTAATGTCCATTGCAGAAATGCTACCTGCTTGACCTAAGGGATTCTAAATTGGTGAGTAAGTCTCATGTATACTCTGATTTAAAAGATCCAGGGCCACATATCAGTCTCAGTTCTGACCTCAGTATATTTGTGAACTGTAGAATCCAGTCAGCAGCTACAGAAGTGCTGGTATGAACATTATCTATTTGCCCTTGGTTGAAATGGCTCGGCATGTAATTTTCCAAACAGCTGGTTTTCCAGCAGGTACTGATAACAGTGAAGTAGCAGGTCTCATTGGTTCACCGTATGACCAAGCTTTCCCTCCACAAAGAAGCCATACCCCTGCTATTTCAAGAGCAACTACTGAATGAGTTCAGAAAGCTGGTAGGCAGCAAGACAAAAATAGCATAACGCTTATAGCATCTAAATTATGCATAACTTAGGGATATAATTAGATATAATGGACCATCTATAACTTGAGAAACTTTCTGTTCATTATAGGAGGAATGAATGAAATGATCCTTTTAGCAGAGCATATCCTTCATAGCATTATATGAGAGAAAACTCTGTAAAGTGATCCAGGCAAAGGCATATTAAGTCTGTCATGATTTTGGCTGGGACAGAGTTAATTTTCATTGTAGAGGCTCATACAATGCTGGATTTTTGATGATAATAGTGGTGATAACATATTGATGATTTTAGTTGTTGCAGAGCAGTGCTTACACAGAGCCAAGGACTTTTCAGCTTCTCAAGGAGGCTGGGGGTACACCAGGAGCTGTGAGGGGATGCAGTGGGGACCCAGACTGACCAAAGAGATGTCCCATGCCATGTGGTGTCATGCTCAGCAATAAAAGCTGGGGTAAAGAAGAAGGAAGGGTGGACATTCAGAGTGATGGCATTTGTCTTCCTAAGAAACTGTTGTACATGATGAGCCTTGATTTCCTGAAAGTGCCTGAATACCTGCCTGCTGATGGGAAATAGTGAATGAATCCCTGGTTTTGCTTTGCTTCTGTGCGCGGATATTTCTTTAGCTGGTAAACTGTCTTTATCACAACCCTTACGTTCTTGCACTTTTACCATTCCAATTCTCTCTCCCATTCCACCTGGGAAGAGTAAGTGAGCAGCTATGTGGCATTTAGCTGCCTGCCAGGGCTAAACCACAGCAAAGTCAGACAAAGTCTCCTTCTAGCCCAGCATCTTAGCCTTGACAGCAGCATGTAGCAGATGTTTATAGAATCACAAAATGCTGATTTTTGGCGCATCTGGATATGGTCTAGGTGACCCTGCTTCAGCAGGGTTGATGGACCAGACGACCTAGAGAGAACCCTTCCAACATAGTGTAATAGAATCATAGAATGGTTTGGGTTGGAAGGAACTTTAAAGATCATCTAGTTCCAACCCCTTTGCCATGGGTGGAGTTATCTTCCACTAGACCAGGTTGCTCAAAACCCCATCCAACCTGGCCTTGAACACTTCCAGAGATGGGGCTCTGGAAATTCTCCAGGCAACCTGGTCCAGTGCCTCACCACCCTCATAGTAAAGAATTTCTTCCCTATATGTAATCTAAATCTATGCTTTTTTAGTTTAAAACCATTACCCATCTTTCCTGTAGGCCCCCTTTAAAAACGGAAAGGCCGCTATAACATCTCACCGGAGCCTTCTCCAGGTTGAACAACCCCAACTCTCTCAGCCTGTCTACATAGGAGAGGTGCTTCAGACCATCTTTGTAGTCCTCCTCTGGACATGTTCTAACTGGTCCATGCCTTTCTTATGCTGGGGGCCCCAGAGCTGAACGCAGGGCTCCAGGTGGGGACTCAGAGCAGAGCAGAGGGGGACAATCACCTCCCTCGCCCTGCTGACCACACTGCTTTTGGTGCAGCCCAGAGTATGGTTGGCTTCCTAGGATGCAAGCACACATTGCCGGCTCATGTTGAGCTTCTCTCCAAGCAACACCCACAGGTCCTTCTCCCCAGGGCTGCTCTAAATCCATTCTCCACACAGCCTGTATTTGTGCTTGGGATTGCCCCAGCCCAGGAGCAGGACCTTGCACTTGGCCTTGTTGAACCTCATGAGGCTCACACAGGCCCACCCCTCAAGCCTGTCCAGGTCCCTCTGGATGGCATCCCTTCCCTCCAGCATGTTGACCGCACCACACAGCGTGGTGTCATCAGCAAACTTGCTGAGGGTGCACTCAATCCATGTCCATGTCACTGACAAAGCTGTTAAATAACACTAGTCCCAGTACATCAAGCCCTTTGGGATTCTGGAATTCTGTAACAATTGAGGTTCCTGTTGGTCAATTTGTTCTTCAGCCTCTGAGGCCCCTCTGAATGGCAGCACAACTATCTTATGTATCAGCCACTCCTTCCAATTTTGCATCATCTGCAAACTTGCTGAGGGCACTCTCTGTCCAGGTCATTAATGAGGATGTTACACAGAATTAGGCTGAGTATCCATCCCTGGAACACACCCCTAAATGACCTTTGTCCAGATAGATTTGTGCCACTGATCAAAACCATCTAAGGCTTGCATTTCTGTCAGCTTTCACTGTACTTCATTGTCCATTCATCTAACCCATTACTTTGTCAGCTTGTCCATGAGGATGCTATGGGAGACAGTGTTGAATGCCTTACTGATGTTCAAGCAAGCCATATCCACGGCTCCCCCCACATCTACCAAGCCAGTCACCTCATTGTAGAAGGGTGATGAGTTTGTCAAACATGATTTCATCTTTTTATATCCATGTCAAATACCCTTTGGAAATGGTTTTCATAATTGTTTGCTCCATTACCTTCCCATGGATCAAGGTGAGACTGACCAACCTGTAGTTCCTTGGATCCTCCTTCTTGCCTTCCTTGAAGAGTGGAGTGACATTTGCTTTCTTTCCTTCTTCAGAAACTTCTCCCAGTAACTACCTGGAATGCTGTCTGTCTTCTAGTTATACTGTTGTGCAATGAAATAAAACAGTTTATAAGCACCGTCTTCCCTCTTGGCTTTGGAAATTGTGCAGCACTTCATAATCCCTTTTGGACTCCAGGAGGAATAGAGGCTCCCACAGCACGGCTACAAGCAGTGGGAGCATGCAACAAAAACTTTTCTTCCATGACCAGCCAGTTATGGCATTGAGAAAAATTCAAAATAATCCAAATGTCAGCCAGGTCAGCCGCTTTTTACCAAAGAACTGGACCCAAGGATAGGGTGGCAGGAATTTTTGCATCAAGCTATATGTGAGAAAGGAAGTGGTTTGTGGGCATCCGGGTATGATATTTTCTTTATCCTTTATGATTTCAAGAGCAAGGAGTTGTGGACACATAGACTTTAAACTGAGTCCTGGAAGCGACTGGTGTCAGTGCTCCTAGCCTCTCCTACTCTTTCTCAACCTGTATGCTTCAACTAGGGACACCTCTCAGGTGTGGTGTCATCACTGATTTTGGGACACTTCCTTTACAGCAGAATACTTCAGTGACTCGCTCAAAGCACACCCTCATGTATCAGTACAGCTGTGAACCATGTTCTCTGGGACCAAGGTGGACACTTGCCAGCCAGCGGTGCCCACATCCAGTGGGTCACAAACCACAGCAACAGCTTCCATTGGGGCATCATTTCCTCTAGCTAGCAATAACTGCTGGGTCTGCCTGGATCCTGGACATCCCTGCTAATTTTGTCAAATACTGACCACTGTAAAATAGTGGACAGTCTGCTAATTTCAATAATGGCACTGTAAAGGTTGCAGTTTCTTTCTTCCTCTTTGCTGCTGCAGTATGGATTCCTCTGCCTGCACAAAAATAAATAAATAAATAAATAAAAATGTGAGAATGGTTTCAGAATTTCCCCATTTTTCTTCCTAATCCTTGCACAATGACTAGCAAAATTTAACTGCACATAAAAAGTATTTAAAATAGCATTGTTCAAGATCCTACTGTTCTGGCAGTTCCTTAATGCATTTCAGCTGATAACGATGCTGTGATTAACACAGTTTTGATAACACAGTTTTTTATTTACTCTTTTAATGTGCAACCACAATGCATATTTCTTTGGGTTTTTCTTTAGAATGTTGAAGGTTACTTTCTTTTCTTGACATATCTGTGTGCTGCAAGAACAAAGTGAGTTCAGAGCTGAGAACACCGTGTCACATTTAAATCATTTACTATTCTTCTCTGCCTGCTTCTGCCTCAGGAAGACCAGCTAGCAACTAATAGTCCTTTCTTGTGGCTGGCTTCCAGAGTGCCAGGAAAGAAACAAAGATCAGCATTCGTAAATATTTGTGCTCTTGGTTTTGAGTCATGGTTTTAATTACTGTTTCTGTTTTACCACTACAGCAGAAATTTAGATTAAAATAAGACAATTATATTTTATTTTCTAAATATCAGAGGAAATGAAATAATGACAGTGGATCATTACTCACAGTGAGCAGATCTGCACCAGATGAGCAGTATGTCTGGAGCCAGCCACACAAGAGCCATGAGTAAATGGTTCTCAGGGTGAATCAGGATTACAGAAACTCACTTTTGATGGGCTCCAGTGAAAAGCTGGATCAAAATACTGCTGACCTTGGGTAAAGATTTTATTTGATTCTGGCAGCTGAAGTTAGTCTTTGTATGATACAAAGGTAAATTCTTTGAGTCCTATGAAAAGAGTAACTTGGTGCTCACTATAAGGAAGTGTCCCTGTAGGTTTAGCTGGGGAAAAGGTAAAGGGAAGGTTCCTAACAGTCTACAGGAAAGCAATAAGTTTTCAGCTTAATAAACAACAATTTCCACATAAGTGCTCCTGACTTGGTCCTAGGAAAATGAGATCTTGATAACTCCCAATGGAGTCATGACTGAGTGCCCAACAGATATCATGAAGTGACTGCCCTCAGCACAGATTTCTCACATCCTTCTTTTAATGAAAGGTAGAACTACCTCTCTTCTCTGCTGCAAGTACTTCACTTTGTTTATATTTCATAACCTGTTCTGTGTTGGACATGTCACTGCCAACAAATTATGCAGGCAGCTATAGCTGGTACCTCCAACTGCAAACAGAAGAGGCATTTTTAATGAAACATAAAATTCATCTCTAAAAAAGCACTGATAGGGTTTTCATAGTTATAATGAAGAGCTGCACAACCTAACTAGCTCTAGTGGAAAAGAGGATGCGGCCTTTGTGAGATCCTGGGTTAAAGAGTCTATAATAACAACCTCATTGCGAGATAGATACTTGCTGGCATCGTGGCTTCCTGTGGGATTCCTGCCCTTCACTCCTCAGCCTGAACTGTTGGGCAAATTCACAGCTGCATGCTTTGGGGCTGTATGCTTTGGGCATGCTTGGTGCCAGCATACACCATATTTTGGACTCATGTGAGTCCCAGGCCTCAATGCTTCTGGCCACCTCAGAGTTACTGGCACAACTGCACGTGTATTCTTGATTTAACCCATTTCAAAATGATGTTGCTTAGAAAAAGTATGTTATTAAAAGCCCTTAAAATAACCTGTGACACTTAGACACTGTTAGAGTAGCTAGAAATTGTACAATAGTTTATTCCAGAAAGTCTGAGAGGGGCAGTAATCTCTGCCAAGCCATAGTGATGGGGATGGGCTGGGAACAGCAAGGCAAGTTCCCAGCTCAGTGATGGGCTGAAGATACTGTGTAAACTCTTGCCTAGCTGATGGACAACCGGGGATACTCCCAAAGCACATTTTACAGGAATTTATTCCAAATCATTTTCATCAGCTTAAAATTAACACCAAGCTATCCATATATTGAAATTTTTCTGATTTTTCATTCCATTTTCTCCTTTGTGTTTTCCCTCTATTGTTTACTCAGTACCCTGTTATCTTCTTCACCAAAGCAAAAGATATTCCAAACAGCAGAACTGACTCTTAAATTACCCTAAGGAAATGAAAAACAAATAGGATACATCACAAAGAGGTTTTGCCCCAGACAGTAATGTAATGAGATACCAAGTTATCCCAAAGTTTTCTATAATATATGCTATTTCAGATAAATGAAGTTAACATTGTTCCAGTGAAGGCACCCTTACAGCAAAGACTGCCAAAGTGATAAAAGAAGAAGGTTATATGGGAAAAAGAGAAAAATGTAATAACAGCATTTGTTGGACCATATCTCACTAGGGAATCTGATACTTTACTAATAAATTCCTTACTGTATGCTATGAAAAGGATCAGTGAGATAAGGGAAGGAATAATGTACCCAAAGAACAGCAACTGGATAGCAATCTTTGCTTAGAATAATGTAAGTAGAATTTATAATGGATCTATCAAAGCATCTGGCAGCGTTGCTATAAAATAGGTCTGGCATTTACATCTTTACCCCTCAGTTACTTTGAAGGGGTTTATAACTTTGCTAACTTGGTTCAAACTTGCAATAAAATATTATTTTCCAGTCTTGGATGTTTGGGTTTTGTTAGTGACTAATAAGAAAGTTCCTTCTGATGAAAAAAAAAACATAAAAATAAGGCAGCCTAAGGCTTACAAGACAATACTTGTCACTGTTCTTTCCAAAGTCTTTTCTTCTGTTGTCTAGTTCTGGCCAAAGACTGAATTCTCTGTCTGTTGTTTTCTGACTCTCACATGCTTTAGCTAAAGAATGGCTTCTTTAAATTAATATATATATATATGTTATATGTATATGCAGTGGCTGCAGTGGCTGGGGGAAGTGGCTGATGCAATAAAGTTAGTTCCTGTGCATAATGAGCGTGTGATACTAAAAGCAGTATGGAAATAGAGTTTTTTGACATGGAAGAATTGGTAAAACAAATGGGAAAGCACAGAATGAAACCCACAAAGCATTATAAAACAAATCTGAACACATCCAAGTTTGCAGAGTTATGGAAATAGGATTTCACTAGATATTACTTCGTATTGTTCTAAGTACCCATATGACCTGTAACTTTACAGGACATGGTATCTTCCCAGACAACCACAGCCTATATCAACCACAAAAATATTAACATTCTAGCCATTAAACTACAGCAATTTCAGCTACTTAAAAGCAATGAATGTTTGAGTCCAAGCAACACAGGAACTGAGAATGTGCATAACTGCAGCTAATTAGGGCAAAAAGCTGCAGTTTAGTGCTACTGAATGGAAGTGGAAAGGGGTAGTGGTCCTTTTATTTTAGTAAGAAGGACTCACAAATGACAAAACCACTAAAATGATGTGCCTGATCCTGCCTCAGCAGGGCCATGGTTTGCAGGACATCCAAGGGCACAGAGAGGAGACAAATCGAACAGAGCTGTCCTGGAAAGGAGCTGCAGTAAGAAGGATGACAAAGTTAGATGGGAAAGATTCATATCAGGCTATTATAGTCTATGTAATGGATTTTTTTTTTTGTATTATTTTTGTTTTGTTTTATTTTGTTTGTCTGACTGAAGTCAATTGAATTATTATTTAAGGAAATGAGCAAAGAGGGAAGGTACATGTTTTACCAATTGGAAGCTGCAGCTCATGACACTTCTGGTTAAAAAGAGGAAGATAACTCAAATATGTAGAACTTTAATGGTTGTTAGTAAATAATGTTTTAACACCAGTAAAAAGTGAGCTCTCAGTAATAAAAACTCAAAGGTAGGCTAGCAGCTTCTCTTCTGACCTACCCAGAGATTTGTGACCCCAGATTCCTTAGTAAGGTCAGAGGACTATCCATATGATAAATTGCTGTAGTGCAGAAGAAAAAGAGTACATATCCCTTATTAATGATAGTAAACACAGGACAATGCTGCTCACTGGCTGCAAAAAGGAGAGAATGGAAGAAATTTGCAGTTGTCATGTCAATTTTTGGTATCGTAAGGCAATTCATTGCCTGTTCTGAAAGAGCTTCGTATAATGATTGCAGCAATTAATTATGTAAGTTGTTACAGATAAGCATTCTGAGCATACATCAAACGAAAGAAAATATGTGTAAAAAATTGTTAAAGTAAGTGATTTACAAAAAAAAAAAAGCAGTTTCTATTCTAGCAGATTCATTTTCTTGTGCATTTCCACTGAAGACAACATTCAGGCTCCCAGTGTATTATCCTTTCTTCAGTACTCACAACAACTTCAATTAGCATTTATCAACATGTGTATTTTATTAGGAAGTAAAAACAGCTAACCAACCATTTACTTTCCTGCAATATAGGAAAGTTAGTGTTCGAGATGAGATAAGCCACTCTGTAATTACAAAATGATCTGTAAATACCGAAAATTTGGGTGAAACATACATTTTGTCATCAGCCAACAGGTTGCAGCATGAAAGACTTGACAGGTAATGGGGCATTTGACAGAAAACATGAGGAATGCCTGGCATGAGGAATGCCAACCTGTGAGAAGGCTTTGAGGAAGACCAGTACGCAGTTGATGTTCATTGAGTTTTTCTCCAAGTACTCAGGCAATACAGTTTATATGCCAGCACTGAGAAAATATGGTTCAAAACTGACTTTAACTGAGAGATTTATAGGCAAGGTAGTTATCTTGTGGACACATAATGTTTAACTGGTCTGAATTACACTGTGCTGAAAGAGCTTGATAATAGTCATGATGCTAATAAGTATTGTTTGGAGACACCAGCTACATCTCCTGGAAGTGGCACAGAGGCTGAGGCTGTTTTCTGGCCCAACAAGGATCTCCAGCAGTAAGGAATTAACTCGGAAAGAGAGTTAACCCAGAATATGCTCCAAATCTGAAGCATAGATTAGGTTATATGTTAAAAGTTCTACCGTACAACAATTCAAAGCAGTATCTGCTGCTGAAAAACTTGATCCTAGCTGACAAATGCCCTATTATGTACTTTTCAACAATTCTAGAGAAAATATCAATGCTATGACACAATTACGGCATTTTCTTTGCTTCTGGCATGCTGTAAACGTTCAAGTCAATTGGATGGGAATAAAGGAATATACTCAATACACTGTAATTACTTTTCCTTTCCCTGATTTACCAGCTCTTGATGGATCTTCCCCCTCCCCCCCATCACAATTATACTGAAAGCTTTCATTCTACTTTCTTTATCCTTTCTCTTGAGATTGTTTAAATGTTAATGGATGAAATATCTTTAAGAGGAAACACAACCAAGTCTTCTCAGCAAAAGTAGCTGAATATCCTCCTTGTCTCACAGAAGTTTCACAAGATTTATATCTTAGTTACTTAACTAATAGGTAGACAATAAAGCTCAGATTAGGAAAGGGAAAAAAAAAACCAAAAACATCTTGTCATACTTTTAGTCAAATTGATTTGCTGCCATTTATTCAGAATAATGCCTTGGAGAGTTTAATCTGGCTCCATTATAATGAGCCTTGTAACTACTGAAGTCTGTTATGTATTAACTCTTCATTTCCTGTAGCTTGTTGCATGTTCATTCTCTTAAGATATAATTAGTTCCTTTCACATTTTTAATGGAGAGTCCTTGTTCTTTTATTTTTTTTTTTTAAGTGCCACAGCCCAGAATCTCCCTAATGAGAGAAAAGGCCTAGTTCTTTACATCATTATATTTTCAGACACGTGATTTCTCACAGCCATACAAATTATATTAACATTTTTAATAAATTAATTATATTTTTCATTATGTGTCCCATGCAAATCATACACCCAGACAAAACAATAAAATGCACCTTCCCATCCCTTCATTCTTCACCAGTTCTGAACCAGACTTCAGGGTTTTACCTTTCTTCCAGTGACCCCTTGTCACACACACGGCATTTCCTTCAAATCATGGGGCCTCCCTGATTCTTCTGCCGTTCTGAAACAGACAGACTTTCTGTCTGAATACTCTGTCCTGTGTATCAGGATGAAGCCATGAGCAAAACCCTTGTCAAGCTGTCACTGTCCCCACCAGACCTGCTGCTTAGTTACCAGCTAGCCATGGCACTCGCTGGTCTGGTCATGTCCCTGCTGAGAGATTTAAACAGAATTATTTTAGATATTCACAAGCATCTGCTGTTAGTCATGTGTCCCTGCTTCCAGGAATTTCAATCCAAGATGAAGGCAAAACATTTACAGAAATTGCAGGCTAATCTAGTAATCAAAATAGCATTTGCAGTTCATAACTTTGGCTGAAAATACCACTGCGAACAGGGCATGTATTGCAAAATTGCCGTGCAGACAGATATGGTGGCTGTGTTCTTCAGCCTGGATAGAATAGAAATTGGCCAAAAATGTGCTTTTCTCAGTGTCCATGTGACATGATGCAGGCCAGATCTGTCACAACGGATAGATTTCTTTGAACATTACATTGCAGGCCTCTGATCTACCAAGGAAGCTCCTAATTTCTGGAGAGACCCCAGGTGGCTGGCCCTTTTCCTCCACCTCCTGGCCTGCCAGAACTGCTATATGCACCAGGGAACCACCTGGCACTTCAGCTTCATCACAAACTTTGCCCTCTTTGCCTCCCACTGAAAGCCTGAGCGGCAGCACTCTTGATGCACTTGGCCCTACCAGCTCCTGCAGCTCTCAGTGGGAGAGGAGAGCCTCGCTGCAAAGCTAGCAGAACTTAGGAAAAGAACTAAGAAAGAACTAGTTATTTTTAAGAACTTTCCAAGGTGGGGGTAGGAGGGAGAGTTTTAGCATTGTCCATTAGCCCTGGTCACCCATCTTGTCCACTCTCATGTCATGGTCATTAACCTGCATAACATACGTTAACCTCTTTAGACAGGGTTGAGCTCCTTCTCCAGCTCCACAGCTAATATCAGGCTTCTCAGATGAAATTTGTGCATGTTTTATGAAGGATAAAGTTGTGAAGGGCAGACCAGATAGTTCCTGGGCAAGACAGCATGACAGAACAGGCAGAAAGAAAGGAAGGAAGGGGGTGGTGACCATAACCCCCACATCATCCTGCACGTTTGGTATCACGGTCACAGACCCTCTTCCTTACCTTTCTTTTTTTATTATTTTTATTATTATTTTTAAATTTCCTTCTGTCAAGGCTACGTTTCTCCTTTTTTTGTAAAACATAAAGAAAACTCACATGCTGCATTGGCTATCAACAGCTCAACTTATGCTGTTCCTCACCCACATATCAAACTCTGTAATGACTCTGTGCAAAATCAGAAATTTATTTGGCCCTTTGTTAGTGAAAAACCTACCTACCCTTTAGGGCTCATCTTTGATGGTGTTTTCTTGTATGTCCTTGTGTTTAATGGATTTTTTCAGTTTCAGTGGCAGGGTGTACCTGTGAGTATGTGTGTTTGTGTCAAAAGAAATGGAAGACCCTTTTACAGCCTGACTGAAATGTCTTCTTTCCATCTGTCAGAGCGTTACAGGAAATAAGAAGAGGGAAACATCTCTTCAGCAAGTTGTATATGCCAGATGCCAACATGTGACACACTGACAACAGCACTTGGTGCAGGCAGTGCCCTGAAGTGCCAACGGGTGGGCAGACCTGGTCTTTCTAGGATATTCAATGGCACAGAGTCCATTGCACTGCCTATCCAAAACCAGGGTTATTCAGCATGAACCCAGGGCTTGCTGGTGATCCTCCACCTTGAAAAGACTGCAAACAGATGGCAGAAAAGTGTTCTGCCCAACACCCCAATATATCTGTAAAGTTGTAATCTTTGCAGAACATTATTGTTTTATTTATCCAAATAAATATCCTTCTTTTACTGATCTCAATCCCTTTAAACTGCCAACCAATACATGGAAGTCCATACAAGATGGCCCTTGGTTTTTTTACCTCAAGGTTTAAGAAGTTCATTACTTATAAAAGGTTGAGAGAAATTGCTTTAGTGATATAAATGTATCACATTAAAAACGGTTATTAGCCTGTGTGACCAAAAAGAATGGGACTTGTTTCTGTTTCCTAAGCTCAAAATCATTGTGTGCATTTTATTTTGTTTTTGTTTTTAATTAAAACTCTAGTACAGCATCTTTTGTGTTTGTGGTAATTATTCTGAACTTTGTATCCCAAAGGAGAAACGTGTAAATAGTTCACTCTTTTGTGGCTATTTGTTCCTGCCAATAGCTCAGGAAATGTGTTTTCCAAGCTCTGCGTTAGTTTAGCCAACTGGTGACAAAAGTAGTCATTTGTGTTAACACAAGCAGAGCAGAGTTAAGCAACACAACAGACTACATGTCTTAGTAACATAACATGACCATCTGAGGAAACAGTAATTGTACAAAATGTTTTGTCTTCAGCGTATTCTTTATTATTTATATGCCAGTTGTGAATGTGGATGTAGAATGTTTTATAAATCATTGACAGCTGTCATTGGAAACTTCTTCATTTTGAGGACTTTTCAGTCTGTCCTGCTGTCCTTGAAGTCCACAAGAAGGCTACTTTCAACTTACACCATAATGAACACGAGGATTTAGGTTCTATCCAAACATGCATTGTGCTACCTGCTTTGGATTTGAAGGATCCACTACAAAGCCTGGAAGGGCTGATAAAACTCTGACCACAGCCAGCAACAAAGCTCACAAGCAGCAATGCTGAGTGCCACCTAACAGCCATCAGAGAAGGAAACAGATGGAGTGATATAGCAGCTGAGGGAACTGGGGGTGTTTAGTCTGGAGAAGAGGAGGCTCAGGGGAGACCTTATTGCTCTCTGCAACTCACTGAAAGGAAGGTGTGGGGAGCTGAGGGTCGGCCTCTTCTCACAGGTAACCAGTGATGGGACTAGAGGGAATGGCCTCACGTTGCGCCAGGGGAGGTTCAGGTTGGAAATGAGGAGACATTTCTTCTCAGAAAGAGCAGTCAGGCATTGGAACGGGTTGCCCAGGGAGGTGGTGGAGTTACCGTCTCTGGGGATGTCCAAGGAAAAGGTTGGATGTTGTGCTTAGGGACATGCGTTAGTGGGTGACATTGGCAGTAGGGTGATGGTTGGACAAGATGATCTTGGAGGTCTTCTCCAACCTTAATGATTCTGTGATTCTAAACGCAATCGGTAGGACAGCATGGCACAGGTGTTCATGACCTACCAATTCCATGATTTTGGAGAGGTCTGTAGTGCAACTAAGTCCCAGCCAGCTTGCTGGACATGGACATAGATGTGGTCCCTTGCACTCACACTGTGCTGACAAACTTTTGTGGGACTCTGGAGGAGCTGACACCCACCCACCAATCCTCATGGACATATCCCACCTCCAGCTCTGCACTCTCCCTGCCTCTGCTCCCTCCCCAAATCCTTTCCCCAACTTCTTCTCCCTTGGCGACTTTGGTGCTGCCTCTTCTGCTGCCTCTGCTGCCAGCCTCCAATCTTAGTTGTTCCCTACAGAAAAGCCTGCCTGAGTTTGGGCTGGCAGCAACTGCATCCCTGCCTTCATCCTGAGCTCCCAGCCCCACCCTGTGCCAGCCCAGCTCTGGCAGAGCCTGTGCCCTGTGTGCCAGGCAGCTTCTGCAGCCCCTACGTGCCTTAGAAGGGCATTTCTGTGGTGCTTCCCGTGTTTATATCAGGAGCTGGCATGTCCAACAGACACCCCAGATAACCTGTCCACACATTATTTACAATGGCTGGTGTGCACTATCTCTTAATAATAATAATAATAAACTAAACAAACAAACAAAGCAAAACACAGGTCCAGGGATAGACCCCTGCAGCATTCTTCTTATTCTTCTTCCTACCAGCATCCAGGTGGAGTATGGCCTGCTAACCACAGCCCACGGAGCCTGATCACCCTATCAGTTTTTCACCCATCTAGCTGTCCATCCATCCAGACTGTTATGTCTAACTTGCATGCTTGAAGGACTCAGTGTTTGGAAGATAGAGCACACGCTTCTCCAACATTCAGTTTGTGAACATCTTAAGAACTGTGATGTGAGTTTTTCGATCCTTTGTACATGTTAGCTCTAGAGCCTTTAAGAACTTCATCACATGTCCTTTCCTTGTCTTGAATGTGGCTTGCATGTGCCTGGCAGTGCAAAAACACAGACAACAGAAAAATATTACATTGTAAACACACTAAACAAAGGCTATTTCATTGATTATATTATATGATGCTTTAGATGACAGATGGGAGTTTTCTCATCTGACTGTTATCATTTACTTGTAATGTTTGTATTTTCTGTAATGAATCCAGAACGTGTGAATGAGAGAAACTAGAACTATTCAGTCCCTCACAAAATACTGGTCTTCATAATTGTGTGCTAAGGAAATTAGATATTTGGGAACTAAAGACAAGTAAGGCTTGGCTGGTTTTGTGCTGCCCTGGCAATACAAGCGTGGTTTTGCTGGCCAGTGCTCTGACTGCTTTGGTCTGTTCTGAATCTCTCCTTAAAAGTTGAAAAATTTTGAGTGGTTTTAGCACCAAACATTGTAACAGAAAAACATTAAAAATAGCAAGGGATGTTGTCAAGAGCTGATTTGCAAAGTCTTTGCTAACTTCTAAAACCCAAAGATATTGCTAGACAAATAAGTATGTTAAAATATAGATAAAGCTGTGCTTCAGCAAGATAAGGGAAAAATGAAACACAGACCCCAAATCACCTATTCTCAGCCTAAAAAATTTAGAGTTGAACTAACCCTTGGAAGAGTACCATGTTGATTGTTACTGCTGTATCACTGAGACATTCAGAAATACTTAATGCTTCCAAGCAATTATGATGTGAAGGAAAAATTATTTTTTAAAAGGGTCTTTAAAAAATCACAGAATCAAAGAGTATTTGAGGCTGGCAGGCACCTCTGGACATTTAGTCCAACTCTCTACTCAGGAGGGTCAGCTACAGCAAGTTGCTCGGGGCCACATCCAGTCAGGGTTTGAATATCTCCAACGATGGAGACTCCACAGCCTCTCTGCCAGTGTTGGACCACCCAATAGTAAAAATGTCTTTTCTTATGCTGAAATGAAATTTTCTTCACTTCAGTTTGTGTCCACTGCCTCCTTTCCTGTCACTGGGCACCACTGAAAAGAGTCTGGCTTCTCTCCTTTGCACCCTCCCTTCAGGTGGGACACTGGTGAGATTGTCTCTGAACATCCTCTTCTCCAGGCTAAGCAGTCCCAGCTCTCTCAGCCTCTCCTTGTATCGCAAAGGCTCCAGTCCCTTAAACATCTGTGTGACCCTTCAAGGGGCTTGTTCAAGTACATGTCTCTCTCACGCTGGGGAGCCCAGCACTGGAGACAGCACTCCAGATGGATCTCACCAGAGTGGAGCAGTGGGGAAGGATCACCCCCCTTGACCTGCTGGCAATGTTCTGCCTAATGCAGCCCAGGGTACATTCGCTTGCTTGCTGCGAGGGCACATTGCTGGCTTACGGTCAACCTCTTGTCCATGCTCCCAGGACTTTCTCTGCAAAGCTGTTTCCCAGCCAGTTGGCCCCCAGCCCATGTTGGTACGTGAAAATCCTTTTCATCTACTCTGGGGATAAAAAATAAGGTCAACATTCAAAAGGACTTTGTCACCTTGGAACAATTAGGTGGAGTTTACATACTCATGGTCCCAAGAGCCCTTACAGTACTGCCTTCAGGTCCTGGCTACAGGAGTGAGACTCTTTTCATCTGCCTTCACATCTCTGCATGTGAGCTTGCCACCCACAATTTGCTTTATGGACAATATGCATGTCTAGGGTACAACTAGTCCTGACTGCTTTACTAAGAAATGAGTTATATGGCACAGCTGCTTGTGTCCTTCCATCTGCTGTAAGGGGAATCTAGGTGAATCCCTGGGTCAGATAAATCCATCCCTTGGTCTCCACGCTTTCACAGAAAAATACAAGACACCAGATGATGATGTCCTTTTTCTTTGTTTTTCATGTTATTCTCACAGCTCACTGCCAAGTGAGGGCTTCACGCTCAGAAGTCCAGATGATGAATGGGAGTAGTGAACTGATCTGGGCTGAAAATAACTCATAACAGAAACAGAAAATGGTTATTTTCCAGCTAAGTTATATTCCTGCCCAAATAGTTGTGTCCACACCACAGAGGGTGGGAACAAGCCCCATGAGCAGGAGCTGCAAAATCTGCTGGGAGGCCTGCTTTTAGAGGTGCACTGCTCATCCGACATGATGACAACGCAGCGTCCAAATGCTGTAGCTGGGCTGCTACCTCTTACTGCCTTGGCTGTAACAGTTTGGCCTCATGTGCAGCAGAACATCTTGCTGCTTCTCCGATCCTCAGCCCTTACCTAAATAGCCCTCTGCTGGAGGTATTTTCTTGGGAGGAAAAAGTACTTTAAATTGCATTAGATAGTGCAAGGAATGGAAACAAGGCTTCCTTCCACTGGGCCACACACACTTAATGGCTTCTTTCTAGCTCAGTTTTTAGAGAAAGTAAGGTAAGCCAGTCATGCAAAGGACATGGCTGTTCAAAGAGTCTCACAGAACTGCCTCAGGGCTGCAGGTAGGTACTTGTGCCCAGGAAAGTCAGAAAGATTTTAAAAATACTGCTACTTCTTCAGAGCCAAGCTTTCTTCCTGTGCCTGATGTGCTGACTCCAACACCCTTTCACAACAAAGAGGATGGTTCTGGGATTTCATCTCTGCAGGGAGGAGGTAAGGATATTTGGATGCTTAAAGGGGTTATTTGCATATTTCAAGTTACTTTATTTCAAGTTTCAATCGAAATACCAGTTCCCAGGTTTGTAATGGACAGTTTTAGTAAAGTTATTGCTTTGTGATGCTCTGCATTTCTTTTGCTGTCTCACTTCATTGCCATCCTTATATGTCTGGGAACATCAACAAGCAAACCAACTCATTTTTTTTCTATGCATTTAAAAAGGTAAATTGCAAACATGGTTATTGCTAAGTGAAGTTGTGCCTTCCTATACAAGTTCTTCCATAAATACGTGTTTTGTACTATTACTAAGAAAAATCCTTCAAATTCTGACTATTCTTGTAATAAAGCACTTGTATTACTGAAGCTATAGATACAAGAATGACTAAACTTGCTGAACCAAGGCAAAGAGTTGGATTTTTTTTTTCCTGGAATATGTATGAGCCACTCATCATTGCAAAACCTTACGGTCAGGCTAAGCCTCTGACAGTGGCATTCCCCTTCAGAAAGTGGAAGTTCCTTGCACATAAAAAAAAAAAAAAAAAAAACAAAACCCTGTAATGACTGAGGCTGCAGGATGCACAACAACTGCAGATTATCACAGCAGCCAGTTGTGAGTGAAACAAAAGTGACTTCTGAATCACCAAGGGTCCCAAGCTGTGTCTGCTGCTACATCAAAACCATAGTTGATATCTCTTGTTTTTATTTCAGGTCTTGTCTAGGAGACAGCGGAATTCCTGGTATACATTTGACTTGCTGCCTGAACATTGTAATGGCAGGGTTTTTTTCTGTCTTTGACTACTAGCAGAGAAAACACTGCTCTCTGTCAGAGAAAATATCACCAAAATCAATGGATCTTGCCCATGTGTTTCTAAATTCAATGTGGGTTCCATGTTCACGACATCTGATCAATGAGTTTCCCATAAGGACTAAGTATAGAAGATAATAATAGAAAAGACAGGTCAGACAGGCCTAACTTTTAACCAATCTCACTTAAATGCTTAAACTCATGCTTCTTATGTGTGAGGCACAGCAGACAGAGGGATAAGCTTGTAACGCACCAGTGAGGCTGCTCAGTAGAAACAAAACACTACTTGACCACACAGCCCTCGGCATGCAGATACATCATGCGAAGTTCCCTTCCGGATGAGGCTGCAGGGATCCCACCTGGGCAACTGGGTTCCCACCACATTTCTGACGTATTGCAGTGGCCAGAAAGGCTCACCTTCAAACCTGCAGCACACCCAAACCCACCCTTTTAGCCAAATGCCGTGTCTAACTGCATTCTTGGGAGTGGTGCAGTGATCCTCGGTGGGAAAATGCTATGTCCTACTTTGATGGTGCTGCTTTTCTGCTCTTCTGCTCCGAGCTTCCCTGCCAGCCCCCTGCCTACCCTGAGACACCCCACTCAAACAGGCACGGTTCAGCTCGGGAAGACGGATGAAACCAGAGTGCACAATGATGCAGCTGGAGACCATCTGCTCTCTGGACTTAGCTCTCAGCCATGGGACCTACAGATGTGTACGCACATGTTAATACAAAGCACAGAACAAGCAATTGTGTGTGTTGTGAGGCTGGAGCTGTGAATGGGAACAATTAAATAAGCATAGAGGCAGAAGTAACTTCAGCATTTGTCAAAGCAGTGCCTAGAGCACAGGTCTCCACAGCTGTGTAGCAGTGCCCTGACCTGGTGCTTCTCTCTAGCCAGTGACTATCTGACTGTTACATGCAGAACAGAGGACATTTAACAGAACAGGTAGGATATTCTGAAAATTCTTCCCAATTTGTGCCACTCTGGCAACGCACACAGAGTATCACCTACTTTGAGGATTCAGGTAGGACTTACGCAGCAGTGAGCATGCATAACTAAACTTTCAGATGCCAATGCAAGTTTAATGATTGAAACATGACTGACCACCTCTGATCAGTCAGGTTAGCTGTTAGAAGTTGCATAATGGGGGATTTGATGTCTACAGATGCATTTAACAGAGGCTAAGGGTGGGTGAGCACCAAGGCTCTACTCTATTGCTAAGGAGGTGTATGTGAGCTGCTCCAGCTGAGCAGCTTTGATCTGCAGGGTTTGAAACCAGCAAAGGTCCCTGACACAGCACTGAAATCCCAGCCCAGACCTGCTCTAAGGGTCCATGGTGCTGCCAGGGGAGGTGTCTCCTCCCTGCTCTCACACTGTGCCCTTGTATTCCCAACTCCATCCTCTGCAAGTCTGGGTCTAAACTACTGCATGTTTATTGGATCAGAGAACTTAACGAAAGCTAATCCTGGTCATACTACAGCTTACTTTTAGTGGCATTGTGGATGCTGCTCAGCCTAACCTGACTTGAAATCCCACACAGACCTGCATGCTGCACTTTGAGCAACAAGGGGTTGTTCAAATCCCTCAAACCCAGTAAAGAGTGGGTAAAAATGATCTAAATTGTTTCAAAGGGTCACATGCTTAAGAAGTGTGAATGTCTGAATATGTAGACTCAGCTTTCCCTGATAGCACAATACACAGAAGGGAATTTGCAGATTGCTCACGTGAGCTCCTTTTGCCAGTCCTTTTCTCAACTCTCTGCTCAGGTATTTATTTATAAGACCTTTTCTGCGCTGATTTTGCTCCTTTTAACTTATAAGAAAGACAGCTCGAATTTAAAGGGAACTCAATAAGGTCTGCACAGCACAGTTCTCCAGATAAACATAAAAATACCAGGGTATAGGTAAAAGCCAAAGTAAGCTTTACTAGCATGGTCAGAACATGACTTTGAGTGGCATTTGTCTGCTAATGATCCCTTAATGGTTGTGTCTGACAAATAACACAATGAGAGGAACTTTAAAAATGTCTCTGTTGATAGCTCTGACAACTCTGGTGGAAGACAGAGATCTGTCTAGGATGAGTCAAAGGTAGGGCATGATAAACATCACAGTGACAAGGACTTGGTTTCAGATGTTTCTCTGGGTCTACAGAGAAACACCAGTTATGGAAGTGTTACATTTTGTCTGACCCTGACACTGTAGGAAGACAAGCTTTCACAGATTGGGGAGGGATTATAAATCTTTATCCCCTTGCTTTAAAACACAATAGCTGGCTCAGCAAGGCAATCTTCTCATTTTTGGTCTGCCTGCAGAACATGTTTAGCTGCACAACATAGCTGTGGTTTTCCTTCCTATTAAAACCAGGATATAATGTATTCATCTATTACATTCCTTTATTTTTGTTATGTAAATGCATAATAATACTCAATATTACAAGAGGCTGCCCCCAGCCTACAGCACGAAGCTCCGTGTTACCCAGAAACCTTCCCACTGGTGTGAAGGAGAGCTCCCAGCCCTGCCACCTCGCAAAGCCTCCTGCGTGCCAGCAGCCGTCTGCCACCACCTCAGTGCCAAGCACAGGGCGCTCTCACAGCCCTGGGGGGGCTGGTAACAGTCATTCCTTAAACCAGACCCATTTTACACAAAATGTGGGTGTGGGAGATAAGCCATGGTTTTAGGCTCCTCAGTTTTGAAGGAGCTGGAATCTTGCTCCAGTTCACTTTATAGCGCTTTTTTGTGTTCACGTCTCATTTAGCAAGGCTGGAAATCTTGATTTATAAACATGGGAGAAGAGGCTGTGGAGCTAATTCCTGCAATCTTACGGCCTGGTGCCTCAGGACTTCACAGGCTGTGATATTTTGGGTGTTTTCTCCAAGTTGCCCGATTCCTCCAGGTTATGGAGGCATTTGCCCACGAGTTTTGTGGAGTCACTCCTGGGTGTCCATATGTTTTTTTCCCCTGGTCTTCAGCATTTACAGCAAGGACGCTTTCTCTTAAAGCATAATGTTGGTCTTACATTGTCTAAACAGAAAAAAAAAAAAAAGCACATCTGCTTCTGCTGACGCTTTTGGTTTTGCTCAACTTTCACTGGAACAGGCAGCACATCCCCAGACTACAGCACATGGACATCAGGGAACAGCTACATGTGGCCCTGTAATACCATATTGCTGCTGCTAGTAACAGGCCATAAGCTCTGAGGCAAGTCTGCAAGGCCTCCCGGCTGATGCTCGTCAGGCTCGCTCTGTCTGAACTCCTCCTCACCTGACTGCAGCTCTCATTTACTTGGTTTGCTGCAAATCTGGGCATAACATGGAGCTGGAGGCCAGTGAAGAAAGAAGAAAGGTGTTAGTAATTGTATAAAAAAGACCCCAGGAAAAAGGAAGAGGAAATCCTCAACACAAATGTCGTACTCCTCCCAGAGAGGCACTCCAGAAGCTGGAAACTCCCCCACCCACACCAGAATGAAACAACCCGCCTTAGAGGAGCAGGGGAAGGGTGAGCATAACTACAAGAAAAGGAATAGAAAAAAGAATTGTGTGTGTAACAATTTTTAATCGGGTTCTATTTCGGGGAAGCACCCTTTAAGCACAGAAGTGAGGTACCCAGAAAGGCTCTGTGCTCTGGGGTGCAGCTACACTACTATTATTGTTATTAATATGATTTTTTTTTTTTTTTAGATTGGGAACTGAAGTACACAGGACTGTATTTAGTGTACTTAGATATGACCTCAATGACTTTTCCATGATTTTGCAAGGAGTCTGTGAGAGGCAGGCATCCCAGAAGGGTCATCGAGTCCAGCCCTTCCAGTTACAGGCACCACATCATACAACCCCTCTGAAGCCTCTGAAACCTCTCATGGTCTATCCACACAGAACTGCTTCTCCACTTAAAGAAAAACAAAGCAGTTATCCTTCCCTCCTGACACAGTGTTTCAGATGCTTCACTGAATGTCTGTGCATTCCAACTTGCTATTCATTTTATTAATATTATAAAAGATATTCATGATAGTAGGGAAACAAGTGAACAATATTTTAAATGGCTACTGTACCGTATCCAGAAATCTCATGTCTCAGCCTTAACAATTCACAAATGCATCACATTCCTTTTTAGGTCCCAGTAGCCACAAACAGTCCTATTGATTTCCATTGTATTTGTGAGGTCTGGAGCCAAGGTTTTAGTGCAAGACTGTGTCTGAGATGTTTTCTGGAAATACCGCGAGTGGTTTTACAGTCTACCAGCATCCAGAGGCAGTGTGGAGATGCTTTCATTACTGCTTCAGTGGATAAAGAGAAGACTTTATTGCCCAGGGCAATTAAGCCTGTCCTGGCTTTGTCTCCTGCAACTTCAGTTCAGTGTTTGCTGAGGGAACTTGCTAAGAACAGTTTCTGAAATCAGCTTTAGTCATCTAAACAAGATGAGATAGAGACAAAACCCTCTGCAGAGTCAGTAAAAACACTCATTCGTTAGAATTTTCAGTGTTGAAAGCAGTGATTTGGCATTTGCCTTCTGACCAAAGCTTTGAGGCAATTAAGGTCAGGTAGCCGCTGCCGTTACAGCCTGGATTTTTATCAGCCTGAAAAATGTTGAACTGTCATGAGCTGAATGTTCATACCATCACTGCATCTCTGAGTTTTTTGATCCCCAGACCCTTGGAAGTTAAAACCAGAGATGAAATCCCATCCAGTACTGAATGTGTTGTACACAGTCACTCTTGCCTGATAGGTTGAGGAGACACTGCTGAGAAGTGAAATTGGTTGCTGCAATTAGCAGAGAGTGATTGTGAAACAATTGCACCATCTTAACATCAGAGGTTTGTAGATCTTAGGATTTAACTCCGTATGCAAGACAAACAAGTGAGCAGAACCTAATGCAGCCTGAGCAGACTACAAGTTTCTGTCTTTCATCTTCCTCTCTTTTCTTTACCTCCATGAATTCACATGGGTCACTTATGTAAGAAGTATGATTTTTTTTAATGTTAATACGGAATTTTCTTACAAGAAAAAGGTCAAAATGTAAAACCATGTAGTTTGGTGGTCACATAAGGGTGAGTGTGGCAGTGATGCATCTTATATCTACTGAAGGGAAAGGTGTTGTCAGAGCTGGAGGTTGAAGGAGAGGACAAGAGGACCCAAGAGAACAGGGTCACTTCAATCCATAGCCTGCTTGTACGCTGATCTCTTCCCTGTGCCTGTGTGTGCACATGCTTAACTTCTGTCTCTAAAATACCCTGTATGCTTAAAAATAATTCTGAATGTCAGGGAAAGGTAGAATAGTAAAAAAAAAAAAAAAAAAAAAAAAAAAACACTTGGAGAAAGGATGGCCACATTACAGCCCAGCACTAGATACTGCTCCACTTGAGATGGACAAAGCAGTGGGCACAGCAGTTCAGCAAAAGGCTTCTCAGGGAAGTGCTGTACCAGTTGACTCTCAGGCTGCAGCCACACTTTGCATCGAGGCCTGCACTTGCAGAGCAAACCAGTCCAACCCGAAGCCTGCCTCTGTCCCACACGTCCCATGCCCGGGAGGTGACGGCCGAGGCTGCCACAGCCAGGCAGGCCAGAGGCTGCGGCCTGCCCGTGGCACCGTGGGTGCTGCCGTGTGCCAGCCACACTTCATGCAAGCATCTAAAGTAGACCTCTCTATTTTTTGCTCTGAGTACATTGTGATCTGCAGTGGAATACATTAATCTTTTGGTACAAAACCACTTTTCTGCAAGGATGTGAAGGAGCACCTAAAAGATTTCTCCACAGGCAAGGCAGAGCCCTCAGAACCAATTAACAAGGAACACACTGTGCTGAAAAGTCTTCATTTTCCTTTTCCTGGGCTGGGGAAAGCAAAAAGATTCAGAGTGCCATTAAAATTGAAATTTAATGTAGGGAGAAAACCTTTTAACACAGGAAATGGGAGGCTTTAGCAGAAATAAAGCCTTTTACATTTTTGCTTCCTGCCCCTCTTCGGTGCGCACGGTCTGAACCCGAGCCTGTTATCTCCCTCCTGCTTCCTGCAGCTCTGGAGGGACCTGCCTGAGTCAGAGCCCAGACCCTGTGGTGCAGAAATTCCTCCCTATCAGTCACCCTCAGCTGACTGCTGGTGGCCCTGTCCCCAGCCAGCCTGCAGGGCAGCTGCCCCTCTCAGTGTAACGCTGTGTTTACTTGTGTTAAGTTCTGGGTAGATCCAGTGTTTTCTCATACATAATACATGGCACTCAACAGCTGTTGTCAACGCTGGTTTAATAGCAGGTAGTAAAACTTTTATGGAAGTGCTTTACCGTGCTTTGCCCTAAACCAAAAGCACATGTAAGAGCTGCTCTTCAAACTCCGAACCTTAGCCAGCAATTGGATATTACACCACTGCTGAGTCTGGCACATCCTTTCTTCACCCAGACTGTGTGCTGAGTCCTGCTCACCTTTCTCTGTTAAAACCTGAAGATAACTTTTAACTTAAATGAGTTTTACTAGAGGAAAAAACATTCAAGAAAGTGTCTTTTTGCATTGCTCATATATAGTCACTATATTAAGTATATATATATATAATATTCTATATTGTATATATACATATATACATATATATCCAAACGTTTGCATATTTTTTTCCATTCCCAAGTGACAAATCCTTAAAAGTCAATGGACAAATTCACTGGGTAAAATTTTAGCTGCATCAGTGAACAGGAATTTTGTTGTTGACTCTGATGATATAAGAATCCAAGACAGACATCTCCAGGGTGGGCTCCTCCAGTTGAAACAATAAATTGTTTTTAAAAAGGCAGTACAACTCCTGGGTTGCTTTTCTGTTTTTTCAGCTTGTGCTGAAATCACAGAGGCTTGATTGCAAGTTCCAGTTCCTTCCTTACACAACATCTTTTCTACAAGCTGTGGCTCAAAGTAAGTTGTAAGTTAAGTAATAGTTCAACTAAAGGTTAATAGCAGAGCCAGAAGATGGCCAGACAGAGAAGCATGGACAGGAAAAAAAAGTGGCATTCTGCTTAATTTCAGCACTTCTAGAGAAAATATGTAATAATACCAATAAACCTGCACAAATCTACTCTCCAAGGCAACAATTATCTTTGTTGTTTACTGACATATCTGCACAAACATGGTTTGGATGCCACAATCATTTCCTCTTCCTCTGAGTACAAAGGAAAATAGATTAATGTGAAAATGGATGAGTATATTTAGGCCACAGAACCCCTCTATGAAAGTCCTATGTGAAACCACTGGTCTTCTCTCACGCTGAAGGGTATCTTCTAATACAACCTCTAGATCTGAAACACTCCCAGTGATGCTGAAAGCACCACATCTGTGGGTTAGTTGCATAATTAACTGATATTTTTCCAATGTTTTAGAAGAAAAAAAAAAAGTGTATAATTTCATCATTAGAAAGTGTCAAAAAACTTTAACATTTTGCCTTTGGTCTTTCTAAGCCTTTTCTGTGGGGCTGGAGACCTTCCTACTAGCAGAAGTTTTGCTACTGAGTAGGCCAGCTCTGAAAACTTGGAAGGGAAACCCTGGAGTTGTTGTTAGCATATGGAAAAAACTTTTGGAAACACAAATAATGTATTTCCCTCAGTTTGTTCCGGCTTTTGTTTTCTTCCAGCGTCTATTTGGTTGCATGTCTCTGGAGCAGCCTCAGGAGGCATGGCTCATCCTCTAAGCTGTGCTGTGCGTGTTGTCACCTCCTTGCACACTTGCCTCTTGGAGTCCACAGTACTCCAAGAAACTTTTCTTGTGTGTTCATTTTTGTCTTAGATGATGGCATATATGGTGTTTTAGACTATAGCCTGTGTTACAAAATTGGTCTCTTAAAATCAGGCCCAGCCTGCTGGTGTAGCAGTGATTTCTGCAGTCCTTACACAAGCCAGACCACCTTTAGCACAGCCCCGTGTCCTCCTAGCACCAGATCTGCCAGTTTAGCCTGTATTAGCACCTTCCCCAGGCACATGTCCGACCAGTATTACTGGAACTGACATTAACAAGAACAGAACTTAGCTGAAGTGACATTCTTTTCTTCATCATTTCTTTGGGTCGGATGACAACTTGAGAGTTTTGCCTCATTTTCAAGTGTTCTCTACGTGTCTTGATTGTATACAGAGACTGGGTACAGCCTTCAAAACTGGGAGCCCATCAGGCATTAATGTCAAAATAAAATCAGGTTAGAAACTTCATTCATCATTGCTTCATCATTCTGTGTTCCATTTCTTTGCAGAAGTGCCCTTCTTCTGATAGGAGAAGTGCTCAGCTCCTCAGGCTCCTAGTCTCACACTCTGGAAAAGGGGAGGCCTTCTGAATAGGTAACTGAATAGCAACTACCCCTGGGACAAAAATCAGCAGCAAGTCTCCCTGCTGAACACCATTCTCTTCAACTGGAATGAACATGTATCAGAGGGATAAAACAATATGATTTTAGGACTAAAAACATAGTTGATAGGAAAAGAAAAAAAAATGCAAGGTTAAATTGAAGATTAAAGAAGAAGTATGCTTTCCGACAACAGATATAGGCTGTTGATGTAGGAGGGCCATGTGACTTGTAGAAGACATGGGGTTTAGTTGAAATCAGAGGAAAGGGATCCTGTTTCTGTGTTGTGAGTGGGATGGTCTGTGAGAGATGGCAGGGTTGTAGTAGTATATTTTATTCAGCATCCCTTTAAATCCAAAATCCTGAGATCCAGGACCAGAACACAGTCATGCCTATCCACTCGGCTCACCCCTCCTTCCTACAAGTCCATCTATCTCTGCCTTGGCTGGGAAAGTCCTTTATCCACCACATGCCTCAGAGCTGGCTTTGGGGCCCCTTTCCTGCTAAGTGAGAGATTTGGGTGTGAAGCCTCTCTGGAGTAAGGGGAACACAACCTCCACATATGGTACTAATGAAACTCAACACACTTTTAAAGTGCTGACAGAAAGGCTGCAGCTATCTCTTTTTGGGAGAGGGCCTTCACCCCGCACCCTGCCCATCATGAACCCCTGCTATTTCACACATATCCAGACATGTCTCTGCTGTCTCTGCTGGGCTAGCTCAAGGCATCTCATGCCCTGCAACCACTAAGGGTATTTTGGCAGTCATCCTGCAGCACTCAATACATGTCTTCACCAGCCTTGGTCTGGAGGCTACAGCCGTGCTTCTTCTGTACTGGAGTAGTAGGCCTCAGTGAGAAATCCATTTGAGTGCATAGAAAGAATTAACGGGATTCAGCTGACTAGATGTACATCTGAGCTATTCCTTTTATAGTCAGCGACAGGAATGGGTACAGCTAGGCTATGATCCATTCTCATCCTAAAGGAGACATCTAATATGTCAGATTGAGTTCTAAAACTGCCAGTTCCACTGCCTGTAAAGGCAGGCCAGATTGAACAACTCAGGTACACATACCCATCCGGCAGACTGATGAAATTAGGTAACGTGAGTCCTATTCCTAGAGACCTGTTAGACAGCAGAGCATCCTTAAGCTTTAGTACCAAGGGAGAGGGTATAGCCGAGGTGAAGGCAGAGGAACACAGTGTTGGGAGCTAGGGGAGGCTGTGGTAAATTGCTGTTTTAGCACATGCAGAATGAGTAACCCCAGGTTAGGCATTTCTGTGACCAATGCAGTGGCGAAAAGAGCCTGGTGCCAGGGCAGGAGGAGAGCCCAATACCTAATGGGGATCAACAGCCACAAAATCTGTCTGGTGTCATTAGATGGAAAACCTGGACCACTCCCTTCTCACAGGAACATCCATCAGAGGGAGATACCGTTCCCCTGTTATGTAGGATAATAGTGGGTAACATATTTTCTCTCCCTGAGGAGTCCCAGTCTTCCAGGGAAGTGGAATATTTGGCAGAGGGCACTTCTCAGATGCTGCACTGAAATGGTTGTGCTGGCTATAAGATACTTAGGAGATGACTGGAAAATAATTAGAGCACAGGTCTTGTCTTGCAGCTCCCAGTGCCTCCATATCACTCAAGAGCCAAAAAGTCCTTCCACCTTCTCCTCACTGCTGAGTCATTAGTCATTTTTGGTATCTGCATTTTAATGTTTAGTGGGACATATAAACACTTCTAACAAACGCAGCCCTGGCTACACAATGATCACCATCTAACTCAGCCATGCCTTTCATCTGCGATGATCTTGAGGGATCTGTGGAGTTTCATGTTCTCAATAAGCCTCCTGGACATGAGCTCCTCTCCCAACAAAAGAAAGTTCCAGTGAAGTCTCAGTGGGAGATGACTGCATCACAGCTTCCTCCAGCTTGCTTCTTCCCCTGCAGAGTTTTGGGTAATAGTCATTCCTAAAACACATTCAGTTTTGTTCATTTCCAGGAGAGATGATGTATGGATTTGTCTTAATTTTACAATGGCCTATTGTGAAGCCTTGCAAGGCAGGCACTTATCCCTTAACTTTCCTTTTCTGCATGAATTGTGAGCTGTTTCCTTTCAATTTGCCATTTTCTTCTTGGCTTTTAACCAAGACAACACTATATATTTATTTATTTTTTCTTTACGGAGAGTAATTTGTTTTGAATGACTCAAGCGGTATTGACCTGAATACATGTGGCCAGTGAACAGTAGGATAGCAATAAATAAATAAATAACACATTTAGGCATAAGGGAACTTGAGAAAGAAAGAGAGTGTCAGTTAAAGACTCAAATATGATTTTTATTAAATTTCATTTCAGTGTTATTTGGCATCCTTAAAGGCTGCGGATCAGCAGCAAGATTAAGGCTAGCCTGGAAAACCATGGGAGCCACCATGTTGGAACACAGCCTTTTGTTCCACCTAAGTTTGATCATGCCCCTGCTAAATGCTTCAGATGAAATTACGTGATACCCCTTGGTAGACCAGGGCAGGATAACCCAACCCACCAAAAGAGCTTATCCTTTTCTCTAATACTTGGAGATCAGCTTCAGCCCTGAAACAAAAGTAAGTGCACCCCTTCCACAAATCAGTTAGGTCAATGACAGCCCTTCATTGGAAAAACAAATCAAAGCAAATCAAAACACAACACATGCACACTGCTTATTTTTTTTAACTATTGAAATACTTATGGGACAATAACACAGGTGCTTAACTAGACTAGACAGCACCTGGGTGTGGCCAAGGGATGGAGATGGATGAATTAAATCACTTAGTAGTTTCTGTTTGTTTGTTTTTCCTCAGTCTTTGCTTGGTTCATTCAGGTCATCCTTGTTGATTGTGATTAATCAGTCTTGAATCTATTATATTTTTGCAAATTCATACAAGTAGGACCAACTTAAGCGAACTAAATATCTGTCCAGATGAGCAGACTTCTGGAAAAGCAGAAAATGACCATGGGTCCATTGCTTATTTTTCCTGAAGCAGCTCTCTCAGCAAGCTGGCTGGCTCTTACCCCTCCTGCAGGATACATGCTGTAGTCCTTTCTAGCATGCCCTCCATCTCCCGCTACTCCCATCTCTTCTGTGGTAGCAACAACACATGGTGGCACTTCAACACCTCCCAGATGTTTCATTTAGCTCCATATAGCCTGGACTTCCTGGGTCCTACCCCTAGGCAGGCGAGAATTGGCCCTCTTATATGTCCATGCCTGCAAACTGGAGCTGGCAAGTTTAACTGAGCACTGTAGATGTGACCTATTGAATGAAGTCCAGAGGCTGAAGTGAGCCATGCACACCGGGACAATGCCGTTGAAGGGATCCAGCAGCCAGGTGGCATCTTGTTTGTCTTCAAGTGGAGCTCAAGGAGCTGTCTGAGAGCAGAAATATAAACAAAACTCATGTCACCATGGCCAAGGTCTACCACAGTGTTAGAATGAAGTCCTGAGGTTTGCATGAGATGGTAGTAGGGCACTTTAGGGGAGGGAAAAGCTTCAGTGTGTAAATTCCTCCCTTCTTCACATTTTTGCCTTCACAACATTCAAATTGTCATTCAGGTCTCAGAATAGAGATTTTTCCTAAGTGATTTCTGGGAGCAAAAAGTTCTGAAAGTAATAAGCAATGACTCTTCCCTTACGTCTTATCAAGAGGATGGCATTGCAATTTTTGGAACTATTCACATGGCCTACCCTGGAAGCTGAATTGCCTTGGGCCTCCTGTGTAGCTGATAGTGAAAGGTGCTCAAAATGACTTTCCAGAGGATCCTAAATTAGAATTACCCTGGAGGGCCTCCTGTCTCTTTCCATTGAGCACAATTAAATAGACTCTTAATTTTGGCCTTCTGAATTCCACCTAAATTAGATGTCTGAAGACAGCCTGAGTATCCATCTCAGGCTGTATGCGTGGCTTGCTGAACTGCATTGACACCCAGCTGTCACAATTAAGTTTGTTAATCAACACTGGTCATGCACGCAAAGCTGCCGAGGGAGAGAGGGAGGTAACTATATGCCAGATTATTCTGAATCTGTTGCCAAAGGCATCTGCTCACATTTAAAGTATAAATCAGGCACATATTATCATAGAATCATGGAGTCATAGAATAATTTGGGTTGGAAGGGACCTTAAAGATCATCTAATTCCAACCCCTGCCATGGGCAGGGACACCTCCCACCAGACCAGGCTGCCCAAAGCCCCATCCAGCCTGGCCTTGAGCACCTCCAGGGATGGGGCATCCACAGCTTCTCTGGGCAGCCTGTGCCAGTGCCTTGCCACCCACAGAGTAAAGAATGTCTTCCTAATATCTGATGTAAATCTCCCCTCTTTTAGTTTAAAACCATTGCTCCTTGTCCTATATTAGATGTGAAAGTGTCATGTTGAGGCAAATTGGTCCTGCTCTCAGTTTGTGGACCACTACTGAAGAAAATAAAGAAGGAAAAACTTTGCCTAAGCAGGTAAAGAAAACAATTACTTTACAAAAATAAGTTGTTATTCAACTGTGTGACTGAAGAGAACTAGTTCTACTGATACTGCAGTCCTTATTGATAACTCATCATGTTAATTGAAAACAAGAAATCCTGTGTTAGAAATGAATGTAGTTCACAGAAATTGGCAGCCTGAAGTGAAGATTCTCATGGTCATTTTCTTTCCTTTTTCAACCTACTGAAACTTTCAGAGCTGAGAGCTATGCTAACAGGGTTTTATTGGTTTGAGGTTCTTTTTTGCTGGCAGGAACATATCACTTCTGTATCTCCATTCGACATGTCCTTGCCTAGTACCTGGCTCATGTGTTTTGGGAACAGATTAGAGTCAAGGTTTTCAGCTGATCTGGTGATCTGTTGCCCTTCCTGTAACCCAAACATTTCTTGGCTTACTCTGAGATCTACTCTTCTTAGTTACTGCTTTGTTTTAACAGCTAAAGTACATCGGTACATATATAAAAATGTCTTTTCTCCAGATTGTATCTTTGCCAGTGAGGAATAAAGTTACCTCCTGCAGTAGTGCCTACTAACCTAGGGCCATTCTTAGAGAGCCAGAGCTGCTGGCCTTCAGGCAGTTCTGCTTGTACAACTGAAGCACTGCGAAGGATAGGACTCGTTTGTGCATGTGGCCCTGAAAATACGTGCACTGATGCCTCAGGTAAGTGGCAGGTGGTAGCTAAGGCTTCTGCAAGTCCAAGCTAGCAGATATGAGAGTAAGCAGCTCTTGAGTCCAGAAGATCGAAACAGAAAATCACAGCTTGGAAGCTGGTATGGAATCAGAATATGAACTGAGAAACTGTTACATAAAGAAAATCTTTGTGTCCTTGCCAGTGTGTGGTAAACTATGAGAAGGAACTTGAAATGTCAACAAGCTGCTTAACCTAGTTGCCTCCAATGCAGCAGCACTCTCAGTGTGCTGGTCCCTGGGGGATGGGGCTGGTATAGATAACTCTCCCACATCTTCAGGGCAGCTGCCTGCCACTGTTCAGGAATGCTGCAGCTTACATGCTAATTCACCAGAAACAAAACAGGGGATCAATAAAATATCTCTCCCATTGTTACATTGATAATTTCACAGTCCTACTTCATCCTTCACTCTTCCCTAAATCTGCTTTTTATTCTCTTCAAGGGGGTAGTAATTTTGGTAGCTATTGTTATTCAAACTAGATTGACATAAACTGGCAAGTGTAATACTAGCCTTTTCTTCATGTGTTGGATGCATTATTCTCATAGCAGGACTGTTTTGTTGCATTTTGTTGCCTAGTAAGTGTTGCGATTTTCTTTTGTTTTCATTTCAGTGCGTGGTATCACCTTAATATAAACATCATCTCTAAATCACTGATCATTCCCTAACCACAACTGCAGCTAAAAAGAAGGACTTTCACTAACACCTCTCACACCAGCCCTGCTAAAAGCTATCCAGAGTAATAAACCATCCCAGAGAAAGAGTCTAAGAGTGCCAGCCCCACTCCCAACCCCACTGAGATATCCTAAACTTCCATGTATTTACAACTTATGGCATCCAGCGCCACTTATACAATCAATTTTCATGCCAACACCACTACAGCAATATGTACATTTTGTATGGAAACTGTTCTTGGTTGCAGGAACATTCATGAAGGGCAAACACTTAGTGTTTTTCTCAGTCCTGTGCCATGTACTTTCTGCAGCACTGTGATGCTCCTTCCTTTCTGTGTGACCTCATGTCAAATATATTTTGGGACATTAATGTCCTGTAGTTTAATTATCATGGATGGGTAACTGCTTCTCTTTCCTGCAAGGACTGGGCTGAGGGACCTGACAGGGCAGTTTGTCAGTTCTGAGGAATTGATTCCTCAGACATTTCCTTCCTCATCAGTCATCAGCTGCCTGCTGCCCTCAGACCTGTTAATTACACAGGCAGCTGAGATAGGACTTGCTAATGAAGGACCACAGAGCCTTTGCTCTTATTCCTGGCTGCTGAGACTGAGTCCATCTCTCCTAAGCTCAGCTGCTGCAAAGTTAGATATTCGGCTCAAAACAGTCATCACTCTTTCTGCCTCTACGGTCAACGAGGAGAGAGGGAGAGCAATTGATCTCCCCAGACTGATTCATTCCATCCTAAATAAGATATCTAAAATAGGCAGGTATGAAGCCAATAATTCCAGAAGGTGATATATCTTTGGTCTTAGTAGTGTATATATATATTTTTTTGCCAGCTAAAACCAGCTCCCATGTACCTGTCCTAAATGTGGGCTCTTCTTGTCTGTGAGAATGTGTCTTCTTTCTCCCGTAATTTTTCTGTTGATAAAGGCTCACTGTAAATGTTTACAAAAGAGGGGACAGAGAAGGTAATCACACTTAGAAGATTCCTGTAGATCTGTGTCTGCTTTTTGTTGCTTGGGTGGCAGGGAGGTGAGCCTTACACTGAGATATGAGCCAAGGAAATAAACATGAACTGCTCCAGACCTTCGCTCCCCCTCTCCCCAGTCACCTAACTTTGTGAGGATGCAATGAAAGCTAATGCTTTGTTAACTTTTATGTCATATTTAAACTTTAGTATTTAATCTTCTATATAAAAATGTTTATATTTTAATATTATGCAGTTATGAACAGCTATTTAATAGTGCAGGTATGCTGCTTAGCACATGGTGGCCACATGCTCATCCTCATTATAGCAAGAGCATCTCACCTCTTAAGCCTGGAAGACCTGCAGTAAAGGCATGGAAGAAGAAAAGCCACACAACTAGGGTGACAGTGTTTTACTGCACTTTTCACTGTCACAAACACTTCTGGGAATAACAGCATGAACCCACCATCCAAGCCAACCTTTAGCAGTCTGAGCAAAGCCCTTCACAGGACTGTTAAGATTAAAAAGATCTATAGCTTTGTTTTGTTTGAAATTAAGTGGAGGTGGGCAAGAAGGTGTTGGCAAGTGGAAGCAGCAAGGAACCTTGTGAAATTGTCCCAAAGAATCATAGAATTATTTAGGTTAGAAAAGACCTCTAAGATTATCAAGTCCAACTGTTCACCTAGCACTGCCAAGTCTACCACTAAACCATGTCCCTAAGCAACACAACTACACGACTTTTGAATACCTCCAGGGGTGATGATTCAGCTACTTCCCTGGGCAGCCTATTCCAATGCCTCACAACTGTTTCAGTGAAAAATTTTTCCTAATATCCAACCTAAACCTCCCCTGGTACAACTTGAGGCCATTTCCTCTGTCCTATTGCTTACTGCTTGGGAGAAGAGACCAACTCCCATCTCAATACAACCTTTTTTGTGGTAGTCGTAGAGAGCAATAAGGTCTCCACTTAGCTTCCCTTTCTGTAGGCTAAGTAACCCCAGTTCACACAGCCGCTTCTCATAAGGTTTGTTCTCTAGAGCCTTCACCAGCTTCATTGCCCTTCTTTGAACATGCTCCAGCACCTCAATGTCCTTCTTGTAGCGAGGGGCCCAAAACTGAACACAGTATCTGAGGTGCGGTCTTACCAGAGCCGAGCACAGAAGGACAATCGCTCCCCTAGTCCTGCTGTCCATGCTATTTCTGATACCAGCCAGGATGCTGCGGGCCTTCTTGGCCACCTGAGCACACTGCTGGCTCATATTCAACTGGCTATCGACCAACACCCCCAGGTCCCTTTCCGGCACGCAGCTTTCCAGGCACTCTTCCCCCTGTGGCGCTGTATGGGGTTGTTGTGCCCCAAGTGCAGGACCTGGTACTTAGCCTTGTTGAACCTCATACAGTTGGCCTCAGCCTACTCAGACCCCTCCGTAGAGCCCTCCTCCCATTGCGCAGATAAACACTCCTGCCCAACTTGGTGTCATCTGCAAACTTAGAGCTGGTGCACTCAATCCCCTTGTCCAGATCATTAAAAAGATATTGAAGAGAACTGGCCCCTATACTGAGTCCTGGGGGACACCACTTGTGACTGGCCTGCAACTGGATTTAACTCCATTCACCACAATTCTTTGGGCCTGGCCACCCGTAAGTAAAGGACTGTTTGGAAAAACGATATATTGCAGACGTTTTTGGCCTGTCACTTTCCAAGGCATAGGTACCTAATTTAACAGCGATGCTTGAGTTTTGCCAAGCCCTGGCAACCACTGTCTGTGCTAACACTCCCTCTGAAGAGCCAGGCAGAGAGAAAAGCCTCTATGCCCACCATGCCCATCTCCACCCCTGCCCCTGGCCAGGCTACAGCTAGCTCTGGTTTTGGGAAGCATTGCCTCTGCTCCCTTCCCATGGAACTTGCTGGAGCTGCCTCACGTAGCTGTAGAGGTGCTGGCCTACGGCCTGCTCCCTGCTGCTCAAGCCTGAGCTACCAGTGCCTGGCCTCATTTGTGCCCTGCTCAAAAAAAGGCTAATTTTAGGTGTTATCTGGAGAGCAGAGGCTTACTAACTTATCCTTTTTGTAGTCCAATCTGTTTAATATTACATTCTGACAGCTAAAAATCTAAGGCTACAGCTTTCCCAGTGAATGAAGCAGTGGCAGGAACAATGAAAGGTCCCCATGCCAGGGACCACCACTGGCATTGCCTTGGGGAGGCTGAGCAGCACCCTCCTGACAAGACTGGGGAATGGGACAGGAGCTGTATCCACACCAACCCCACCAGCCACTTGGAGTGCGGCCACCCCAGTTTCAGGGCTGGCCATTTATCTGTGTGGCACGGCCGCATGTGCTTTGTACAGCCCCAGAACCTTTCACATCATGGAGACACCGAATCCTGAGCCCGGCCTCGCAGCCTCGGACAGCTTATGGTCATAACAGTGAGAAAAGAAACAAAGCGCTGCACACAAGCTCTGTAAAGAAAATGTTTTATTTAAAGTGTTAAATACCATCACCAGAATGAGTTTGATTTACATTAGTTGGTGTTCATTACAGGCCTAATCTGCCTTTTTTTTTTTCTCCCAACTGTAATTCCTTTTAACTTTTTAAAACATAGTATGTACAAGACAGCAGTGATCACTGGAATAGTGCTATTTACATGACTAAACCATAAGTAGAGTTGCAGACATGTGAAAATTAAAAAAAAATACATTAATTTTTTTTAAATAAATACTGCATAATGACAATTATGTACAAACCTTCCATGCGTCATGTCCTTGATTTTAAAACTTGAAATAATTTATATAGGACAATGCATACAGCAACATGTGAGCACATCTCACAGTATCAGGAAAATGGTTATGTATTTTTTCTTTAATCCTAGGGAATATTGTAGACTGCATGTTGGTAATATTTATTTGCTGCTGGTAGACAGGTGTCTAAATTATTTCAATAAATATAATTTTACCAGTCTGTTCATTAACTTAATAATCCATTATATAAACTCTGAAGACAAGACACAATCTTGATTTATATGATATTGCACAAAGTAAAAGGCATTTTAAGTGATACTATTATTACTTTTGCCCTCTAATGAGGCATGTACAATTTCATAATGGGAAACATTAATAGATTTTCAAATAAAATCAGAATAATTCTGTGTGGCCTGAAAGGTATATGTAATGTGTATTTCAAAAATTATTGCAAGGTTTCAATATTAAACCTTAAGTAGGTAATAAAGGCATACAAAGACCCAGAAAAAAGGGACGTTTTCTTATTAAATGTTAGCCGGTTACATTCCCTTTAAATAATGTAATTTAATGAGAAGCTTGAACTTGCAGCACCACCCAACGGTAGTTACTGTTTGCTACAAAAACCAGGTTTTTGAAGATCTGTCGACTGTAGTGAGGGTTCTGGTAATGGTGTCAAATAACTGCCGGAGTGGTACCAATGAGCTTTAAGGCTACATTATGAACCGAAGATTGACATTTTTCAGACTGATATTACCTAATTATGTCTTTGCCAACACAAATGTAGTTTATGAAAATTGAACTTTACAGCAGAACTGTAAGAATTACTAATCTTTGTTGCTTTTATAATCTCAAGAATGTAGCAATTTGGTTTAGTGCAAATAAAACTGTTTAAATTTATCTCCTAAAAATCAACCATTTACTTCATTTTTCCTCTTTCCAAAACCTTCAAGAAATGATAGTTCAACCTTTGAATAAATGATGCTGGTGCTGAAAACAAATTTATTGAAGACATCTTGCAATGGCCACATGATTCCAGTATTTAGCTGTAGAATTCAATTTGAAGGTGAGAAAAAAATGAAAATAAGTTACCATGCACTGTACAATAAATTGCAAAAAGTTCAAATATCTTTTTTTATCAAATACATGCTGAATTACATTAATGTACTCCCAAGCCATGTTGCAAAATCCTTTTCAACATGCTTGAAAAAAAGTTCTTAAACAATATTTTTCTCAAATAATTCAGAAATGCAGAACAATCTGCAATCCTGAACCAAATATGGGGCATAAGAGAGTAATAAGTCAAAAGGTAGCCATTTTAGATTATGATGATCATCCTGGGAGGTGGAGGGGAAAAAGAGCAAAAGGAAGAAGAGAGACTTGGAGGAGAGATAGAGAAAGGAGGAGGTAAAAGATGTGTACAATTTGCACATTATGTTGAACTTTACAAGGCTTGTACCTTTTACATTTAAATAAATTTAATATATTACACTTATTTCTTGTCACATAAACAGAATTTTAAGTATTTGCTAGAAATTATTTTTTTTTATTTTTAATATACGTCTGCAAAAATACAGACCATGACTGGTTTAAAGAATGATAAACGTGGTGTGTCTTTGTATCACCCTGTTGCATTCTCTTCCCTTTAAAACCATGCACTAGTGAAATTTATTTTTAAAAATAATATAAACTGTTGAAAATGGCTGATTTATTCTTTTGTTTTTTTTTTTTTGCAAGTTGCAGCCCCAAGAAAATAATTTAAGTGTTCAGCTAAATCTGTGTCCATGCAAAAAAGTTTCTTTAATTTCATACAGTACAGTATATCCACAGAATTTATTTTTCAGAGTCCATCACATCTGGGGTTTCACTGTATCTATAGCTGGAGGTATGAAGCCCACCACTTTAAGTCTTGAACCTTTCCAGTATGAAGAGTTTTCAGATCTCAAGTAACTGTTTCAAATGACAGTTGACTTTTCCAGCATCCTTTCATCCTTCTTTTCTTCCAATGTCTGCAAATCCACTGACTTGTAACATGGCTTCATGGGAGGTTAACTTCATTTCTGTGGCATAACCAAGCTTTAGGGAGGGAGGGCAGATAAATAAAGAAACGGGAGCAACAAAATAGATATGCCATTGAAAAGGACTTTTGTTGCATGAAACAGATTGATTCTTTTAGTTTAGTCCATGGCTTCAGATTGGACCAAAACTGAGTGTCCCTGAACTCCAAACCTATCAGTTCTTCATGACTTCAGTCCTTCACCTGAGGGCCTTCTGTAGGGCACAATGTGTGCAACTTCCTTGAGAACACAGGATCGCGTTGTAGCCCTAGAAACAGGCTCAGAAGACACAACATTAAGCATGCAGTGTTACCAGGGTTTGCGACCTGTAAATTTTTTTTTTTTGTAACGCTGGTTGCTATGACAACAGTTTCACAGACGCTATGAGCGAGCATACGAAGGTCCTGTTGAACTTTCAAGAGATGATTGGGAAGCTCTTCTGGTGAGAGGAGCTAAAGTTGGGTCTACTAGGGAAGAAGGAGGGAAGAGTTTGAACCACCCAATCACCATGTTGGACAGGTCCAGTTCGTCTAAAAGTATCTGTGCCACTCCCATAAAGGATTTGTGATCCATACGTCCATAGTCTCCCCAAACAATTATCTGTTAGCAAAGGAAACACAAGAAAATAGAAAAAAAATCAGCAACAATAACAAGAGCTTCAATCTGATTCTTCAAATGCCTCCACTTAATTATACGTAATAAGGAATTAAATATTCCACTGCTGATATAGGTTAGTTCAGTGTATATTACCACAACGCAGAGGCACTAATGAGCTGGGCAGTAACTGAGCAGTTATCCATAATACTAAAGAAAGCTGAGTGAGATAAGGACCACACGTAGTATAGACAAAATAATCTACAACTAACTTTTGCCTAGCACTTTCTACTTGGTAGTCATCAATAGGTGTGTTACTGTGGTATTTCTGTACTCAACAAGTCTTTGAAATGGTAGAACTTACCAAATTAAGCATGAAAGATTTTTGGAAATCATTCAGTGGGAACTGAATAGGTGGCATTCTCAGATTCAGAAGAGTATTGATGCAAATTACCTGTAAAACTTTTCCTTGGGGACTTTCTTCAAATGATAGAAGTTGCTGATAGAGCGGTTCCAGCGTTTTTCTTGCTACCTTTGTTTTCTTTTTGGCTATGCAGACTCCATTTTCTAATAGATACACCTTTACATATGGTGCTGAGAAAGGAAGAAAAATAAATCCAGATTTTCGCATAAAAGATGCAATGTTCTATCATCATATGCTAAAATCTACCTTTTACCAGATATATAACATATATAATAAATCTCCACAAGCAGTATTAACATTTATTAACATGCAAAACATCCATGCATTTTCTTTACATTTTTTTTTCCCCCATGAAACAATCCAGATTTTGACCTGGAAAAATCAGGTATTCCTATATATAGTATCACTTTACTGTACAGTATGCAAAATAGACTTGTTAAGTAAATGAATGACTTGCATTGACTTTGGTGAGATTTGGATCAACGCTCCAAATTGTTAATAATTTAAAATAATCTACAAGGTGAAAATTAGTGAAGAAACGACTCTGACACAATTTCTATTTTGGCAGAAGAGCTTGCTAAAAATATTAATATATCGTCCTTTCCACAGAGTGTTATAGGACATCGGATTATAAAAAAAGGACTAAGTTATCTATTAGTCTACTTTGCAGAGTAGATACCTATTCCACACGTCCTGTTGATTCCCTCTTCACCCCTAGGATTCTTATATCACGTCTTCAGCATACACCTCACTTTCACAGAATCATACAATGGTTTGGGTTGGAAGGGACCTTAAAGATCATCTAATTCCAACCCTCCCGTGCCATGGGCAGGGACACCTCCCACCAGACCAGGTTGCTCAAAGCCCCATCCAACCTGGCCTTGAACACCTCCAGGGATGTGGCATCAACAACCTGTATGCACAGCTTGTTCCAGTGCTTTACCACCCTCACAGTAAAGAATTTCTTCTGAATATCTAGTGTAAATCTACTCTCTTTTACTTTTAAGCCATACCCTCTTGTTCTGTATCACTACACTCCCTGTTAAAGAGTCCTCTCCAGCTTTCTTGGAGCCCCCCTTTTGGTACTGGAATTCTACCCTGTTCCCAAGAATGCATTTGCTATTACTAAAATACTTTTGTGCCTTCTGGTAGCACAGAGGACAGCCTGATTTTTTTTTTCCTCCTGAAGTAGTGTTGAAAATTATTTTTTTTATGTACTCCAAGCTTTTATACCATTTCAGTACATCTTTTTTATTTCAATGTACAATACTGTAATCTACTAATATGTGAATTTGAAAAAAAAAAATCACTTAAGTTCACATTACTAAGATTTTTCTTCCTTACCTGGCAGTGTCTTTGAACCTGGTTTTACAACAAGGCCACGGGCTCGGATAATTTCTACTTCCAACTGTCCTTTTTTGTCCATCATTCCCACCTGGATATCTCCTAGAAAACACACACACAAAAAAAGGATAAATATTCAATGACTTGTATCTTCTGCAATCTACCAATAAGTATGATCCAGATGTGAACACTTCTAGATAATTTAGTACCTACTCTCTTCACTACTATTTACATTAGTAAACAATAAAAAAGCCCCTGCAATAACTCTTCATCTCCCTTTTCCTGTGCCTCTATTACTTCAAATTAAATTCTGTATCTGTCTTAAGAATTTCAGAGAAATAAAGGCAGCAAAGGAATTAGTTGAAAGCAGCTCTATGAAACTGCTTGGAATCTCTTCACCCTGCTTCTAGTTTAAGAAAAAGTATGAAAAAATACTTCTGAATGTAAAGAATCTGTAAGAACAATAATAAATACTTTGCACCTAAATTCCCATTTTTATTCAATATTATCCAAGTAATTCAGAGAAAGAATAGGTCTCAGCCATATTTAAAAGATGGAAAACTGAAGAAGAACAGATAAAATGTTGAATTTTTCAAACCACCTTTTTACTTTTGAGTATCCAGATGAGCATCCAAAATTATGTTCAACTAGGGCTCTGATTATAGTGCTGGTCCTAACTGACTTGTTCAAAACCACATGGGAAATCCTTATTTAAAGAATTGGAATCTAGATAATTTCTACGTTCTAATTACCAGACCCAGTAGATTATGTTATATCTATAGAGCATAAATGCTTACCCATTGATGGTGTTGCCAAAGTCTGTCGTCCTACAAGCTGGGCGGGACCAAGACCATCCAGAAAATCACTGAACTGGCTATCTGCAGCCAACCTCACACCAGGGAAAATCAAACTAAAAAAGAACGTTGAAAATAAATAAATAATTAAAATCAGTAAATACTCTTGATCTTGCATTTTGTTTTGTTTTCTATATGTTTTGCCTTTATCAGTTATAATTCTGGTAATACTGCTTACAAGGAACTTATTTACACTGACAAGACTACAAAATAATTACTGTAATTTTCAAAACTTCCTGGTGTTCAACACGTAGTAATTCAGCCTCCAGCATATAATCACTTGAGCAGGTGAAGAAAGCGCTAATCCTCACTGGTTCTAACTTCCATAGTGTTATTATGCCATCATGCTCTCTTTTCCCAATATAAGAAAGGCCTCTGTTAATTACTGTAGTATTTATAGGAGATCAGTTCAATAAGGTATTAATACATGCCCTCACCAGTATTTTAGTTACATGAAGGTAAAATGTGTCATGCTTCTCAGTCAACAGCAACTCAATGGCTGAATGTCGAAAGTATCCAGTGAAATAAATACATTAGACTGAACACTGGTCACTATTATTAAAATCGCCTTTTAAAATCATCATCCCTTATAAATATTATGTCTCAGGGAATGACATATATTCCATAATGGAAATTAAATTCATCATTGAAAATGACCAAAGTAACTTAAAATTCAGATTCTTGCCATAAATTATCTGTGACCCAATAAAAGTCAACAATTACTACGAAAAACAATCTGGTCAGTAACTGCTTGAGAAAAACAGTAGTTTTCTAGATGATCAATTAAAAGAAAAGGTCAAAAAAACTAGTGAGATTTGTAAAGACCAACCATAAATAAACGTCCATCTCAAGTGCATACAGTGCATTGACCAGGACTTTTGAGATGTATTGTCCAGTAAAGGTATATTGTCCAGTGCTGTGAATACCACTAAAAAAAAAAATCTATCCATAATAAGACTTGTCTGGCCAGTGCCTTGGACATACCACTCAGAGGTCTGTCACTTTTATGAAAAGCATGATTTGGGACATTAAAATACATGACAGTCTCATACTTCCACCCAGATCAGGTTGGAGAGACTTTTTTGGCCACAGGAGAAAATTTATGCTTGGTCTTTAAGCAGCCTATCAATGACACTAGCTTGTGGAAGGGATTCTGACTGAACATGACCTACAGCATTCACCTCACTTTTGTCTAACCACCAGTTTTCTGGAGAAATGACAGGTGACCACAAGTAAACTGCTGCTTACTTTCCCTCGGAGCTGTAGCTGTTCATGCTCCCATCCGTCGACTCGCGGCTGGCTTGACGGGTCATCCAGTTCCTCATCTCCACAGCCAACCCTGTCTCAGTGCTCCTCTGGACGGTGCTCCGCAGCTTCTTACCCCCTGCCTCTGTGGAGACAAAACAGAGGTGTCCATCGCACCACGCCACCCTAGCTGGTCCTGCAGGGCACTGCTCCACGCCGCAGCAGCAGTCGAAGCCAGAAATCACTGACCTGTACCGAATCTTTCATTTAAAAAATACCGGTATTTTAATAATAGGCAAGCAGACAGAACACTCATCATAAATATCTCTTAAGATACGTTAGTTCTGTCGCTACCAGCTATTCAGACACAACACACAAGTCTGCCTGTGGAGGTAACCAGGTTTACACCAGCCATAATCTAGTCTGCTTAAAATACGTTTTCCCTAGATGAACACATCCCTCCTAGGGATTCAATTAGACTACTGCCATTATGTCAAAACCTGCAGTGTCTCAGGAATGTTTTAATCCAGCTGAATTATTGGATTTAAGAACATTTGGTCATTATCTGCTTGCAGACATCAAGTTGCAGACATCCATTAGTGAGGACAGTAAACAACCAATCAAGGACCCTTCCCGTTCCCTAAAAAATATAGCAGTGACCTATATGCACAATATGAAACTTTATTTCCATCTCCAAGAGTAACATTTTTTGTATCCATTTGCATAGCTTAATTTTAGTTGTAAAAATAGCAAAGTGAGAGATAGCTGGGTATTGGATAAGGGAGAAATACTCAAAACTTAATAAGGGGGAAAAAATAAAAGAAGTGAATATAGTATTATTTTAGTGTAAGAATTTTGATCAAGACCTCAGCTGGAAGATGTATCAAAACTCCAGAAAACAACAAAAATCATCAAGAACTGAATAAAGCCTCAGTTTTTCTTTCATGAATAAGACAGTCACTCCATGTCATTTCTGATTTTAAACATTATTCCCTGCAATAGTGCAACAGTGCAGGGAACACAGAATTCCAATTTCTTTTACCTGTTCAATGGATAAAAACCCCTGACTTCAGCACAGTGATATGTGATATACTGATAACAGAGTAATAATTCTAAATGTACATGACACCAAATGATACCCGAATTTTTAATACACTTGATACACTGAGTGGACAGAAATATCCAAGATCCTGGGACATCTGGGGCCTTGTCCTCTTCTGCAGTCTTTTGTAGACTGCTACCCTTTCAGCTCCTCTGGCTCATCCCACACCAGAGGGCAGAACAGCAAGGAGGGATACATGTCAGGTAAAGAACATGTGGATTTTAGAGAAGTGGGAAACAGATACCTCAAATACCTTGAAAACCCACTGGCTCTGTCAAAAAAACGTTTAATAACATTTCAATAACATTTAGCTGTTGTGAGACATTTCTATATCAGCATCATGAATGATTCATTCACATCTTGTAGTCATGTTGCTTATCACAGGACTGCTATACATTCCTTAATACCAAAACTTTTAATCAGTACAATATAAATAAAAGAAAAACAATTTTGCTTTAGATCTTCAACTTGCCCCTTAGGTACCATCCAGTAATTTGGTACCTACACAGAAAGAACTCATTGTTTTTACTCTGTCAAAGCTAGTTCTGAAAATACCCATTATTATCTGGAGCAATAAATTCATATATAAAATAAAATACAAGGCTAACATGACATATGGAAAATGAAGGGCAGAAGTCAACAATTGGGTTGCATTGTTCCAACTGTCTGCTCTTCTATTTTTCATATTAAACTAATGAAAGCTGGCAGCTGACTTCCAACATTGGTCCAACGTTGATCTAAAATCCAATCATTCAGATCAAAGAAACATTACCGCAAAACTACCCCCCAAAAAAATGTGCTGTTGTCTTGTAAAGGTACACAGTGTTACAGTTGAATCTGAAAGGCACACAGCTCTTGAAGCTCCATGCTCTATTCACTGAAGTATCGTTACAGGATATTACCCTTCCAATGTTAAGAGCTCTTTTGATTACTTAGCATTCATTCTTCTTAAATGGTGATCATTTTCATTTCATTCTTGTAAACATGAATTATACAAATTTAACAGAATGACTCCATTTTACATGATTCTTCAAGTTTTTTTTTCTTCAAGTTTTTATACCATCTTTCAAGGATTTTGGGGGTTGGGATAAATATGAGTTTGACTATATAATATGTGAAAGAGCATACAGTAACCTTTATTAATTAGCAATTCTCTGAATTATAATTTAAATTTGGTATGTCTCTGCTCTACCAAAACATTCATAGAAAGAAATCAACACATCTGTTGCATATCAATTTACTGAGAAATTAAGGCACAACTAGTGCAATTGCCATTCACTTCTTCACAGAGACACGTGTTTCACCAGCTGTTCTTTGCATCCCTTTGCACCAGTGTTCCTTTCCCACATTCACATTAACTGAAATAAGTACTCTGGTTCACAGGAAGACAAGCCAACAGCTGAGAAGATGCAACGTTGTTATAGAACGAAAGCTGAACATGCACAGAACGCCCAACTTAAGTATACATGCAGATGATAAACAGGAATTATTTGGACCCTAACAGTGAATGTAAGGAGGGTCAAAAAGAGCCAATGTGAATAACAATTTTCAAGTTTTCAGCAGTAAATGGCACAGCTCTCTGATGGTCTCAAAAGAGGAAGATCTGACCTTTCAGCAGTAAGGCTGATGTTAGCATGATGCTAATCATGATGTTGATGCTTCTTGAAATAAGAACTGAAGATTTTAACAGCAAAATGGCATTTTGAAACAGAAGCACAGAAGAAGCCCCAGCTCACAGACATGACTCCAGAGCCACTGTTTTAGAGATGAGTATTCTTTCAGATTAAGCTTGGCTAAACTAATATGTAATAATAGACATGAGAAATGCTTAAACGTGATTTCACAATACTACCACTACTTTGGTCCCTCAAAAAACATAACAAACCAAATATAATCATAGTTTCTCAAGCAATTTAGAGGCAAATTGATATTTATATGATTCACAGTTCATGTTTCATAAGTTCAGCATTAAAATATTTAAAAGGTTGCAAGTAGTAATGAAAATGTGAAGCAGTTTCTCAGCTCAAAGAAATAGTCTTTGGTACCACACTTACAAGCTGTAGCTGGTGGAAGACCTGGCTGAAGGTCTTCCCGCTCCAGTAAAACCAAACTGTTTTCCCTCATCCTTACCTGGAAATTAGAATATCCTCAGCTGTGCCGATTCAACTACTTGAGTGTCTGCATTCTTTAGCAGATCTAGCCCCAAAATAACCAACCAACAATAGTTTTAAAAGTTGTTGTTGTTCTTCTAAGACGGATCATTTCAGAAAACCAGTTTTCAAAACATACAATCTAAAAATCCCAGTTGAGGTGATGCTACTCTCTAGCCAGATCAGTAACTTGGGAGTGCATCTATCTTACACAGAAGTAAACACGTAATTGGTGCCAGTGTAAAGGTGGCAGTCTGGATTCGTAATCATCAAGTACTTGGACTTATACACTCACTTCACACAGTTTTTAACCCCTCCCAATGAAAGGATGCGGAAGTGAGAGAATTAGGAGCATACTTTGTTGCTAAGTATGTTGCTGACCACCTACTCTGAAAATAAATTTTCTCATTATTTACTGAACTCTAATAAAGAACATTGAGAATGTTCTCCAAATTAGCATAATCTAATTGACCTAGAAAGAAGAAATTTCTCTTAAGTCGCCAGCAAAAATATGGAATACATTATCTGAAAAACACTAGTTCAGAGTCTTATGGCTATATTGTGTGGAGTGGAATAAATTACCAGAAATAATTACTCTGGCATTTATGAAAGCACATTCATTCTTACAGTTAATCACATTGGTAATTTAACTAATATGGTTACTGCAAATAGACTCTACAGGCCATATTTTCTAAATGACTTGTGGATTTATTTGCTCCCATAACAAGGAGTGCAAATCGCTTGGAAATGAGGGGTGCAGCACTCCTGATGTGATCTTCCATACCAGATGAGGGCAAGCCGAAGACTGCAGTGAGCACGACAGATTACCTTCTGTGATCTGGGATCCAGCCAGATGATAACTGCCTCTGGTGGGGGAATGCACAAAGTCTCAGCTTGCTCTCAGAAAGTGCCTGCAAAGAGAGCCCCAGGAGAGGACATTGCTGGTGCAGGCAGAGGCCAGCTGGTTATGCCGGTCCTCATGTGGTACGTGAGCTCTCGGTTGGACTCTCATGGAGTGCAGAGCAGCTGCGGCTTCAGAAACACACTCAGGTGCTTGAAGTGCCACTTCCCACAGTACCAAAACAGTTGGATAAAAAACTGGTTCAGTATTTTCATCTGAACTCAGGAGTTAGATCCACAAAGAGCACTAAGTGACTACTTTTCAAGAGCAAAACTCTCTAAGTATCTGGAGACCTGCACTGGGCACATTAAGAACAGGTTAGATAAAATGATCAGAGTCTAAGAACACTTGAGCCTACCTAAGAGAAGTGGACAGGGTAGGTCTCAAATCCCCTTGCAGACACACAATTCTGGATCTGGCACAGCCCAATTTTGGGCATTTAGCTCTTGTTTAAGCACCGCAGGGAAACACAGCTCAGCAGTTTCTTTGCTTGCATCACCCACAGACCCCCAGCAGCCAACGTGGGTTCAAATCTACTAATTTAAGCAAGATTTAGGAAACCTAGATTCCATCATCACCTCGATTTAAGAAGCTTTGAGCCCATCTTACCTGTTCTCAAGACAGGGCTCACCACCAGCTCATGAAGTGTTCTGTTACCGTCCTTCTGATGGAGTTTCTTCCCATGATGCAAGCACTTCTGAAGCCCAAAAAGCATTTGCAGGGCAGGAGTAGCTATAACCACGGACTTTCCCTTACTTTGAGCTTGTAGGGAAGAAGGGAAGACCTTTGTACCGGTTCTTTCTTTCACGTATATCTCAATACAGAACACTATGAAATTCAGACTGGGATGGGGATGGCCTGCCACAGGAACCCAAAAGCAGTGCTCCCTTCAGTATGGAGGCACTTCAGTAGGGGGGCAGCCAGGTAGGAAAAGTTTGACAGATCCTGGACTAAGAGAGCCTCAGTCTACGCTATGCCTACAAAATCCTCTGGAAAATCCTATCCTGTCCTACAGGAAGGAAGTAACTGCCCCAAAGACACATGGCCTTCCCTTCCAGAAGACCAATGAAGACTGAGTATGGAAAGACTTAGGGGTGGAGAAGCCACACCAACTGTCCACATCACAGGCAGCAAAGGAACAACATTTCCTCTTTAACAATTTCATTGTGCTTCACTGCACTTTCAGGTGCCCAGACACCTTCCTCTAAAACAGAGCCTCGCAGCCTCTGGTCAGAAAAGATTTTTAAATTTCTTGGGAGCCCTCATTAGTTTTTCATTTTCAGTCAAGAAATACTTTTTCACTCTTGTCCTATGCCTTTTTATTCCCTCCTCTTTCTTTCCTCTGGCTACACTGGAAGCATGGTTAATTAAGATTAAGGTTAATTAAGACAGCACCTAAGAAAAAGTGAAAGAGAGAAGTGAATGAAATAATCAGCTGCAAAAGTGCTGCTTGAGCTTCTGATCAATAGCTGGTGTAGAAGCTTTCGCGTCCCATTCTCACTGAATTCCCATACACGGGGCCCAAGAGGCAGCCATCAAGAATCTCGGCTGTTCACAGGATAAAGAGCTCAGACTACATTGCAGCATCCTTTTGTCTGTATTTCATTTCCCTTTCAAGGCAAGGCTGGTCATACTTCCAATCTGGAAAAGCTCCCCCCCGGCTTGTTGTGGCCGCACGATGTGAGGTCAGTTTACCACATGCTGCTCCCAGGCAATGCTGTGGTTTAAGGCACCTGCTCCTTATTCCCTCCCACTTCTGAATGTGTTTGAAGTTGCATTCTGCCACTTTAAATTCCCTGCTCTGCTCATTTTCATTCTCCTGATAGTTTTAACTGATCCTTCTGCAAATATTTAAGAGCATCAGACAACAGAAATTGCTTTTGTCTGCGTGGGGCATCACTTCAAGCTTTTCAACACTTGCGATCCCAAGAGATTTTAAAATATTTTTACAAGACTGAGGTATTAACAAGAACTGTATTTCCCATACATAATAATTACTTTAATGTTTCTAAAATTCCTGTATTCCCTGTATTATTATACAGAATCGGTACTGAGCATGCTACATACAAAATTGACACATTGCTGCCTCTGACAGCTTTCAGCTTCTTTTCAACACCTGTGCTGTGCACCATGCCCTAGAGATCCCAGCTTGGCATAAAGGAAACCACAGCAGTAGGGTCTGGAGCTTGGTCAATTCCCCTGACAAAGAATTTACATCTGATAACAGCTCCCCAGCACGCTGGGAGCCATCCCAGAGAACCGGGCTGGATGGGTGCTGGCGTTACTGGTGTTCCTGCCACCCTCTGTGATCCCCACTTCTCTGTTGGTTACTTGGCCCTGACCATATGACAGCAAACCAGCCTTGAAGACTTTTGGTTGGATCCCTTGTTTGAAGGATGTTGAGCACAGATTTTGACTGCAGTATTGACACAGTGAAGGACATTTTAAGTGTAATGTAGAACTGCATACTTCACAGCACACACTGAAACAGAAAACCCCCATTTCCATACATAACCCCAACTTTTCTTAATATTTCAGAAAAGATTGCCTTTTTTTTTCTTTGCACCTCCATATTCATTGTACTGATATCAGGAGCTGCCGTATCTAGAGAAAAAAAAGCTTCAGCTCTGCAGTTTTACTTTCTAACTCAATTTTTACAGCTTTCCAACCGAACTACTGATGCATTCATGCACCTCATTACAACATACAACAAATACAATACTCATGTGATAAACACTTACCTAAGAACATTTTAAAAGGAACAATCAAAACACCAAGCGTGCCCTTTTGAAATGATAACAATATAGACCCCTTTTGATTTTATAAGCAAAGAAAATATATATATATATATATATATATATATATCTGTACACAGCCACTCGGGCATTTCCAGCACCCTTGCAGCAGTCTCTGCTTCTGTTACTGGTAACACCACGGCTCTTCTAAGCGTGGTTGGAGGACACACCAGCCAAAAGCCTCTTCGGATTGCTGTAAAACTGAATTTAAAGATGTGACACTAAAGAAGAGTTTTGCTTTTCAGCCCACAGCTGTATGCCCCACATGCCAAGTGACCTGAACGAACAGCATATTGGGTACCCTCCCTTAGCTATGATCCCACGGAGATAGGTGATCTGGCAATTCAAACGTAATAGTTCTGACTTTGTGCATAAGCAGAAAGGTAGCATTTTATACCCACTCTGTACATCCTGTACCGCAATCTGCTTGACTACAAAAAGTGCAAAGCAGCGGGAAATCAGCCTTATCCCCAAGCTATTAAAATTCTGAAAAAATAGAGCAAGCAATTTTGTAGTATTACATTCTAATTTTATATCCCGTTTACATAAGGAATCACTAGGTAGGTGCACATCTTCGCCACAAGAAACCTCTAAACCCAGTCTTTGATTTTGCCAATGACAAAGGACAACCATCTTGAGTAAAAAGAAACCATCGCTGCAGTTTTGTGTTATAGTGCTATTAGGTTTATATGCACATTTTCCTGGATGAAGAGCATCCTTGTGTGCTCATTAATGACAGTTATTCCATGCAGCGCCAAGAGCAGATTACAACTTCTGAAACAGTGAAGAGTGTTTCTGTAATGAGGAGCTCACAATTGCTCTTCGTTTTTGTATTACATGAATTGGGATATATTTTCTAAATACACAATAACACTAATAGCATTCTTTAACCCAATCTTGTTTATTTTTAGTATAGCTGGAATGATTACACACATTATCAGAAGGATCTGTGCAGCAGTTTTGAATGATGTAGCGAGTGTGTTGAAACGATTCAACATCCTCTGTTAGGGCCTAATGAGATAGATGGTGCCAAGTAGTTGGATGGCTACTGAGATTACACAAATTAGGAACAGATCTTCCTCTTAGCTTTGTCTAAAATGAGTAATGGTACCATGCAAATACCATTATTTAAATAACCGCAGCTCCCCAAACTCTGACATTTCACACTGTAATGACCCACTTTCAAACTACTGCTGTTAAACATTTACCTCTGCAACTGAAAAAACGGCAACGCAGCCAGCCACCGCTCTGCTGGGCCGTTGACCTTGCTACTGACAAATGACAATTACAGCATGTTGATTTAACTCCGACAGGTTTTTTCAGGTTTATGTAGGTACCACCAGGGATGAAACTCATCATACGCTGTAGCTTCACAGCTGCTGATGCGGCCATATCTGAGCTGTTCAGGTAGATGCTGCTGAGTAACTAAAGCTCAGATGAGAAACAAAACAAATACAAGAGAAATGCAGCTTTAAAACTCTGCTGGGCGTTTCCATCATACAGTCAGCTGAAGCATGCTATACTTTCTTTGAATGTCAACCCTTCTGCAACCTCCTCTACTTTCATCTGTTGGTTTTCCAACCAGTCCCCAGATTCCACGTGTTTTGTTTAAGCCACATTCTCTGCTTTGCTGGCAGCAGTATAGCTATTCCTATGCTTCTTTTGTAAAAAGGTCTCATCCACCTTGGGACTGAACAGGCGGATGGAAATTGTGGAAATGACTTTGTGTTGCCTCTGCAGCAGTCAACCAGAGGAGCTGGACAGGCGGGACAGCCAGCCCTACAGCACGGATGGAGAGGTGGACTGGAGTCAGTCCCTGAGCAGTGTGGTAGCAGCAAACATATACTATAAACCATAAAATTTAACGTCATACAGATTCCATGGAGTGATTTTTATCCTCCAGATGAGCTACCCCACTTTTGCAGGAGATACAGAGTAGACAGCCTCTGGTGTGTCAGCATCAGTCGAGCCCATGGTCCTTAAAGCTTTGTCCTTTACAGCTGATACCTTTCCACGGGACAAAATACCCTTCTCTCATCTTCCACCTTGACTCTGCCTCTGCACATTCCACGCAAGCAAGGTCATCTTTACCACCAAGGCCAAAAAATAGGCCAATTCCCCCAAGAAGATGTAGTTACTCTCATTTTCTTCACTGCCTGATAGTCCTGCTATTACTTTATTCTTTTTAAGAGGACAATTTTAAAGCATAACGACTTCATGTGCAGGATTCTCTTCACTTTAATAATTACTGTGTTAATGAATTTATTGTTACTACTTCCCCCATTTTCTATTTCTGGTTAAATTATTGTCTGCTTGTTATTGTCTACTGGGACCTCCAGAGGGACAGCGTGATCTGGTGGCCTAACCACAGGAACTGAATCCAGGAACTGCACAGCTTTATTCCAGCTCTACCAATAAGCAGATGATTAATCTGTGAACAATGCCACTGAAATCAATAATAGTGCTCAAGTGAGCAGTTAAAGATACATTTAAAGTCCTGCTCCTTCACTCACTGGCACCAATGGCACACTCCTGCTCGCACTTACATAATCAAATGACTCTTCCAACCAGATTTCCAGATAGCTACCAGCCAGGTAACAGCAGCATACAACGGGTTCGATTCCTACTGAACCCCTGTAGCAAGACTCAAGAAACTTCTTTTGGCAGACATCACTATGCAGAACTGCAATGTATATTCTCCTCAGCTAACAAAACTCATTCCTGCTATTTCTGGCATGATTGTCTTGGGCTGAAGAACATTCTGTGGCTTTTTTTTTCCTCTCTCCCCAATTGCCTTTTGTTTTTCTAACATACTGGGAGACCAAGATGCCTTCCAGTCCTTTCTGAATTAATTTATGTCTTAAATTATCATAAATTATCTCTCGAATTGTCTTCAGCACCTGCAAAGCATTTGATTTTCCTCTTGAATCTCACAGCTTCGCTACCACCCAAAAACTCAGTGCTTTGGCAAATACGACATTAAATTGAAATACAATCCCTTTTGGAGGGCATATTTCCGTACGCAGGTCTTGCCACGAGTGGCTTTTCCATGGCTGCACTCCTGACAACCTGCCATTTAACAGCGCATATCAACGCTTCAGTGTAAATGCAAGGCAGAAGTGAACGTAAGGAGTATAAAACAGAAACTGTAGCACAAATTTATTACAACAAACAACACACACAGTGTAATCTGAAGAAGCACCACATTAACAGTCCCACTTGTAGAAGCAGACATAAGCTTTCTAGTGACCACATGTGATCCGAGCCTCTGCCTTCCTCTGTGTGTGTGCTGGATAACCTTCAGTCTTGCATGAAAAATTCACTTCCTCAAGCACATTTTCCAGTCGACCACAGGAAACTTTTAAATATCCACCACTTTTAAATATCTTATGTGCGCGAAATTTCGCATTATCGCTACACAGACGTCTAAAACAACGTCACAAACATTTACATTTGAAATACCCCAGTTGTTTGAATTTAATGACAAAGTTTCCTTTAACTTCAACAGAGCCAGGACTTAAAGACAAAATGTGAGGCTCAAGGTGCTTCAAGAGCGGCTTCAAGATTCATACCCCACACCTCTCTTCGATGACATCCATGTAATTTAAATCTGTTCCAAGCACCAGGTGATGCTAACTCTCACTTTACGACCCAGGCTGTGCCCTCTATCATCCACAAAGGTAACAAAATATAACAAAGACATCTTCTGAAAACCTTGACACTTCCATAACAGACTTAATCTGCTCTGGTACCATGTGAAGTATTAACACTGGGTGTGCACAAGCACATGTACCAGAAGTACATTAAAGATGGAAAAAATATTTGGGGGCAAACTTGAAGGACTCGTGTAGCTGATCAGCAGGTTGGAAACGCAAAGACCAGTATCAGTGCCCTGGGCTGTAAACCTGGCTGACCCACGGCAAGTTCATGCCTGCCACTGAGCTGGAAACCTGCAGCCTCTCCACAGCTGCTTCTTCAGCACACCACAGCTTGGATGCTGGGGCTTAAGAAGTCTCCTTTCTTCATCAACTGACACTCAAATGTGTCTTCTCATTCATGGTGTTCTAAAATGGCTTCTGAATTTGTTCCTATTAATATATTCTACTGAGTTACTTTTTGGTGACTTTGAAAGTTGACATTACACATGTCCTTTCCTACCCAAAGTATTAATTTTGGCAGCTAACGAACAGAAGTCTTCAAGGGTGTATCATAAATAAATGCGTCAACAGAACAGATTTTCTATTTGTATTAAAAGTGTGATTGAGTGGAAAATGTAAAAGCACCTCTGTGTAGCAGGTTATTATTATTTTTTTTTTTAACCTATTCAGCATACACAAAAGTAACTACCTCTTGAGGATGTATAACTTACGAAGTGGGTTTAACATTTTTCTTTTACAGATTAAACTGTAAACCAGTAAGTACACAAACATGGGAGCACACATACCACAACAATTTAAGGACACCGGGGGTACAAAAATATAATTGTATAAAAGCATTCAGAAGACAACAGATTAAAACTGGGTGCAGAGGTGACTTGCATTCAAAAATGCCCACAGCTTTTTTTTCCTTTTTCTTTGTAATCTTAGTGAATACACTAGGGAAAGGAGTTCAGCTGTGGTGCCTGCCATGCCTGCGTGACCTGGTGTGTCTGAAGTCTCAGGCAGCAGAGACTCAGCCGCACAGAAACTGCACAGCAATTGTATCTCTGCTTTTTCATTTGAACTACACGAAATGCATTTTAAAGTGTAGCTTACATCTACATAGGATCAGATAACTTAAATAAACACAACATGTAAAAAAAAACCCTGTATATAGTCTTTTAACACTTCTTTTTAAATAACTTGCCAGCACAAACTAAATAAAACATTACAATTGAATTAACATTAAACTAACAGGTATTCCTATATTGATTTCCATAAAGTTCAGTTTTTTTTCAAGTCAGTGAACAGCTTTAAACATAGACAGGTCTCAACTGAGGAATAATTTTTTTTTTCATAGGAAAATAAAGACCAGAACAATACAAATCAATACTCTGATTTCACACTGGGATAATGCCATTATTGTAACTAATAATCAGGACTGAAGAGACAACTATTCTGGAATGGATAGAATAACCTTTAAAGAATACCTAACCATTTTAGCATAATTTATGATATTTTCAGTCCTTTAAAAATGTGTGTTTTCATCCACAGAGTTTATTAGCATTGCAAAAGATTAAACAAAATGCCCTCTGAAGCCTACCCTTCAGTCTACTGGCAATATTTTGCAGTTCAGTTCTCTGTTCGTGGCAGGGAACAGATGAGAGTACTGAAGGACAGCACATTTTGCCCCAGGGAGGAGCTCCCTATTTTCTACATTAAGAGCCAACCCGACCAGTCCCTGAGCAGGGGCTGGGGCAAAGGCAAGGCACCAACCTCGGCATCCTCATCAGAAAGGAAAGATGCTCTGGGGACGACACTTCAGCGACTGCTGCACGTGGAAAGATAAATCAAGACATGTGAAGACTGCACACAAACATTTGCCACCGAACTCTCGACCTGGGATGTGGAAAGTGATATATGCTGTGCAGATGTTTTAAATGCAGATTATGAATGGTGCGCACACACAGTTGATAGAAGACTGTCTGGGAGGATTGTACAAATACAGATATCTTAATTTGATATTGCTAAAATCTACCAAAGGTAGAATGTGCTCAATTAATGTCAATTAAATTAAGAATTTTAAATTATTTCTGGTAAACACTAGGAAGATTAAGCTCATTCTACTTGTAAATACGTTTAAACATTTTCTTTACAAAAGCAGTATTTTCAAAATAAGCCCATGAAACACAACTTTTGTCCCTGGGAGGGTTTGGTGCCATGTCTGAGCACACAAACGCATTTGTTACACACATCCCAAACAGGAACCAGGACTTTATTTTTCAGGTTCTCTGAGAGCTATCTTAGGCTCCCCCCAGTTACGCGGAGAAGCCAGAACCCCCTGCACTCCTCCTCTTTGCCATGGCAAGTTCTGGTCCTGCAACAACCGCACGGAAATTACGAGCGTGCTTTACAGCCAGGGCTGACTTTAGGGAGTAGAGACGGCTGGGTGTGAGACCCGCAAGGTCCACCTGGACACACAGCCTCCTGCCTACAAAGATTATTCTAAGAAAAAGTGAAATGGGGCCAGGATGTGGCGGTTCAGACGGGGTGCTCTGTGGGGTATGCCGCCCTAACAGGCGAGGGGCACCTGAGCCAGCCCAGGACACTGAGGGGACAGCCTGGGAGGAAGGCTCGTTTCTTATGAAAACAAAACGAACGAAAAGTCCCTCTCCCCCCTTCTTTCTACACAACTAAAGCTTGGGCAGTAACTCGCCTCTACGCTCACACCAGCCACCCCAAAAGCCTCCTTCAAGCTGCCGTGCCCCCAGCCGCCCCCTGAGCGCCGGTAACCGCCCGTCCCCGTCCCCATCCCCATCCCCGTCCCCGTCCCGCCCCCTCACCTCCGTCCTCCTCCAGCGAGTTCATGCAGGGGAAGTACACGGCCAGCGCCTCGAAGGAGGCGGACAGGCTGCTCCGGCTCTGCGAGCGCTGCATGCTGCGCCCGCCGGCCGCCGTCTGCCGGCCCATCTTGGCCGAGCGGCACCCGCCCTTGGCGCGGTACAAGAAGCGCGGCGTCTTGGCGGCGGGAGGGATGGAGGGAGGGGAGGGGAGGGAGCGCTGGGCGGGCTGCGAGCCGCAGGGCTCGGCGCTGCCCCGCGGAGCTCGGCGATGCCTCCGCCGGCTCCGCCGCTCGCGGTGGGGATGAGGCGGGCCGGGCAGCGCAGGGCAGGGCCGGCGCCTGTCAGCGGGGCGAGCCGAGAGCGGGCGGCGTTAGGTGGGCAGGCGGGGGCGGGCCGGGGCCGCCGTGTGGGGAAGGGCGGCGGGGGGAAGGCGGCGCCCCGCAGGCACCGCCCGCATGGGTCGGGACCGCCCGGGAGGGCCGGGACGGGGGGGGGGGGGGAGGCTGAGGCCCAGCGGCCCACCTGAGGCAGGAATGGGGCTGAGAGGAACGGGGTGGCTGAGGCTGGCCACCCGTGGCACCTCTGGAGCCACCCGGTGCCACCCGTGCCCAGGCAGGGACACCCAGAGCAGGGTGCCCAGCACCACGTCCAGGCGGCTTCTGAAGGGCTCCAAGGAGGAGACCCCACAGCCTCTGGGCAGCCTGTGCCAGGGCTCCGTCACCCGCACAGCACAGAAGGGCTCCTAGTTTCATTTCTGCCTCTTATGTTTCATCTCTGCCCACTGCCAATGGTCCAACATCCAGTGAGGAATCAGCCCTGCAACCAGAGGCAAATCCCACACCGCTCCTTGACTTCGAGCAAAGCTCCTTCACTTCTAAAGTGAAGCTTCAAAAGCTTCAAACTTATAACGCACACCTACATCCTTTGCAGATGCCAGGGTGCCTCTTCTGAATTCACACAATTTGTTCCTAGCTCCAGTACATCGTTTGCATTTTTGATTTTACTGCTATGTTCTCACCACCATTTACCTTTCTGTTTATCCAAGATGATTTATTAATGCTGTGTGTAGCATTTGGCAAATTGTCCCCCCAAACAGCAAGAAACTAAAGCACTGGACATCATTAAAACCATCAACTTACTGCTGTCTTTTGCAGCATCAATAACTTCTTCCCCTATAGTTCACAACACTGCAAAAGCAGTACCGAACCCAGCACATGGCTGTTGTTTTGCTACTGGCACTTTAAACCACAACATTCGTATAAGTGATTTTTTTTTCCCTGTTGTCTTTCAGAAGTCTTTAAATCCACCCAAACAATGGTAAATGATATTCAGGGTTTAATCTAACAAACTTCACAGTAAAAATGCCAGTTTGAAGCCAAATGAAACTTCACAAAAATTGTTTATAAAGCTACACCTGGAGTGTATTCCATTGAGTTGATATTTGAAAAATACTATTTATGCTTGGATAATAATAAAACATCTTGAACAGTCAACAGAATTGTGCTTTGCTGCAGAATGAAAACCCATCAGAAGTTCAGCATTAAGGGCCAGAACTTATCACCACTCAATCTACAGGAAAAAAAAAAAGAAAGACTTCTTAGTGAACTCACTGTAGTGACAGCTGTTTTTACAACATGCATGATATTTTCATTTTAAGACAACTATAATCAAGTATTCCTAATAAAATGTGTTTCATGTGACACCACAAGCACTCACTTTGGGACAAGATAAATCCTCTTTTCCTCTGCACTAGCAAGAAATGATGTCCAGAGCAACTTGTCTAGGCTCTGACATCTTATAGATGTCTCACTCAGGCCATATTCCAAAAGGTACGTTTAGTTGGTGATGATACTGCATGAGGCACTCCAATTTGAGATGGACACTCAGCCTGCAAAACATCCAGCCCTCCCTCTAAAATCACCCTTTGCATCTGTACTAGCACTGCATCGAGTTAAAGTATAGTTGAATTGCAGAGAGAACTTCTGTTTGCTCTAAAAAGGTAAGTTACTAAAAGACTGGAAAGCAAATGATAATGATAGTAGCAACAACAAATCTCTAATATACAGCTATCACTTAATTGGCAAAAAATAATGAAATATGTTGAAGTAATTGATAAAGATATTTTAAAGAGATTTGACTGTAAAGTTTTCTATCTACAAAAATAAAAGCGGTCAACTTTCAACATTTTTATCAGTGTAAGATATGGCAGAAAAAATCGATGTTTGTAGCTTGATTTATCTTAATAATCAATCATGACTGCTCTGCAGAAATGAAATACAGAACTGGGGTGGTGTGTCTGTTGCACACCTCGAGGTGATGTGTGGCCTCAGCAGGAATTCAGCTGCGACCCGGAGGCTGCACGGCTGTGCTCTGGGCCCCCATGCTGCTCAGACACTCAGCCCTGAGCAAGACTTAGCAGCCACAGCAATTACAATGAGTCAGTGCTGTTGTTAATATTGTACAGTATATAACAGAAGTGTTACTATCATTGATAAAATCAGTCTGTACCAAGAAAATCACTTTAAATATTGCAAAATCCATAATCAATTCAAAATTACCCCAGTTACAGGTTGTGATACAAGACACCAATTCAGCAAACATATGACAAAGCACCAAGACTCCTTAACATGCTTCTCTCTCCTGATTTTCCTTCTTTAAAATAAAGGCTCAATGGGAAGAATGAAAACAAAGACAAAGAATTGAGATAAGACAACAGTTGCCAGTGTTCTGGGATCTGGGGAGGCTTTCCTGGAACATTTGATAACGGTTGCATTATACAAATAATCTAATTGATGGCAGTCTAGACGCATGTCTTGACTGCAGAAAATAGGATTACCCCCCTGGCATTGACACCAGAGCAGCTGGCTCCTGAATGCAAGATAAAAAGCATACATTGCCATAAAGGGGTCCTGTCCACTGGCGTTATGGAAAGGTGACCAAAAGTTTCTTAACACTCCCTTTTAAACCTGCAGTTAGGGAACGCACTCTGGGAATGGAACTGAGAAGGAGTGATTGCCCCTTTCTTCATCACCTTTTCTGCACTTCTGTCAATCATTGACCACAGATTTCTTTTGTTTGCTGCATACAGGGTTTGCTTCAATCACGGTTGTCTTCAGAAAAGCCAATGCAGCTGCCTAGCCTTCTACACATCTCAATTATCTTCAACTTGCACTATACCTATCAACTATTAGGCATAAGATATTGTATATATATATATATTTAAGCTAAAGCAATACACTGAAAAGATCATAAAATGACTTCCCAGTCAGTGTATAAGTATTATCAGATGTAGTAACAAGCTGTTACTTACTGTACTTTGATAAATGTTAGGACTGTGCTGGTGTCCTCATGCCTGCAGAGAGGAGCATGTGGCATGCACATGAAAGGGGCAGGGTCCAGAAAGCTATGGGTGCTTCACAAGGTAATGCCCGTTTTTACTGTTTCCCAACATACAAAGAATAACTGTTCTTGCCTTGATCATGACTAACATGATCACGAACTTCATTCAAGACTCCCTGTGTATTCCCAGGGCCACGGCTCCCAGTCCATGGTCTGAGTCTTGCAGCATGAACCATCAGTGGTCTCCTACTCTCCGCAAAGATTCATGATATAACGACCACTCCTACATCAATCAGAATACCAGTTTTCTAAATTGCATTTTTTAGAAGTCAATACGTTTTGCATTTTCCGAGCATTCCCTATCAAGGCAGCCACACTTTTCCTTCTGCTGAAGCAGTAACAGTGAATTTTTCCATTCTGATTCTTTTGGCATTTGCTACTGTAAGGTCAACTCCACCCCAAGTATCAAGCTAGGTCCACAGTACAGATTTCTACCAAAATAGCTTTGCTGACTGACACAGATGTTCTGGGAGAATTCCCTAGTCGTTACTCCAAGTGTGGTTATATCAGCGAAACAGTGTTCTACTAGAGCTGTTTGCTTTGCATTTGCTGGTACACAATTCCAGAAAAATGCTCCTAGTGTTCCCATCACCTGAACAGTCTGTGCCAGTGGAAGTTTACCTGTAAGTAGCTTAGCCCTTGTAAGGATCATTTCAAAGTTTTGCCTTACACATTTTAAAACCACATACAGATTTGAAGAGCTGAAAGAAATGGCTTTCATATCTCTTCCAAAACACAGATTTCAATTTCTAAGAATAAAATTTAGAAATTTTAGCAAGGTGGGGATGAAGAAGTACTAATATTCTTCTAGAAACATAGGATGCTTTCAGATCAATGGAGATACCAGTTTTAATTTTTTAAACAAATTTAAGTTTTTAGGCAATAGTAAGATTGCTTGTCCTGCAGTCGGCATTCTCTACTGTATCATGCCTTAACGAACATGAATGAAATCTGGAAAAATATCTCTCTTTTGCTTTAATGCTAATATTATTCTTATTTAAATAACCTATATTTAGCTTTCCCCTCTGATGTTTACCATAAAACTACAAAACCCAAATAAATCATACTCTTTCTAAATAACAGAGAGAGCTGCTAATGTCCTGGCATTGCAATAATGCAGTGTAGCTAGCTCACAAAAAACTAAGAGGTCAGCACCGGAGCAGAAAACCTTTACACAGATAAGTATTTCTATTTTGATTAAAATAATTTCACACCTTCCTGATCACAAGGTAATCCGCAAACCACAAGGTGTTGTAGAACTCAGCAAAATATATTACTTCATAATGCTTCATCAGGGTGAGAAATAAAGAGCACAGAAATAAAAATGTACATGCTCTTCTGAGGTAAAAAAGTTTTTTTTTTTTAAACAATATTAATCAGTTAAAAAATGCACACATGATTTTATATAAAAAAGCATATATCGATATATAAGCATATATCTGCTCTCATTATTTGGATCTTAATCCACCTTTTTGTCTCTGAAAAGGGAAATCCACACGGAATAACCTTCTTTATAATGAAACAAATCCATCAGCTTAGAAACACACTTCAGGTATTCACATGTACTCTCAAATATTATTTCAGCTGCCTGTGTATTTCATGGAAGGGTTTCATATTGCATTACATGAGACAGTGTAATTACTCTCTGAAACTGTAAGTTCATGAAACATGATTTGTTTCCCTCTGTAATTCAGCCTTCAGTACAGAAGTGACAAAACCAGGGCAGGAATACTGCACTTGAGCAGCTTGGGGAGCACACCGTACTGCACGAGGAATACGCAGAGGTAACGCACCTGAGTTGATGCAGCAATCTGCTGGTGTTACTTAACAAGATGTACTGTGGAAAAGCACCCTAGTACCTTTATGCTTGTATTTTTCCAGAAAAAAAAAATGACAAAAAATTTAAAAAGAAGTACTGAGATGAAATGTGTTTTGCAGACAGCATGTGAAAATGACAAATGAGGACAGAGCAAGGTACGTATCTGTCACCCACTGCTCTCTGGCTCTGCAAAGTCTAGAGAGCACAGTTTGCTGAGACACTGCTGCTAAAATGCAGGTCTGGTTAGATGAGTCTGCCCTGGGAGAGTATTACATTATTGTCAAGTGGGGAAAGCTTTGGCGAGTCCAAATGCCAGCACTGTAAGGGGACATTAGTCTTGCAAGCCCGTAACCTAATTTTGACATAACCTGTAGAAGGTTAATGTATATTAAACGGGGATGATTTTGCAAAGTTCTGCGGCTATCACATTATCTGTTGCTCTTGACAACCCAGGCAGGATTCATTGGCCCTGTGCCACGCCATCTGCATTACTACAGGGCAGAGCAACCACGGTGCTCCTCTGAGGCTTCCCGTGCCACGCACAGCCCCGTGCCAGACCCTTATCAAGGGCGCCAATTTCATTCCAGACAGGTAATGTACGTGGTGTAAGGCCTCCAAATCTTAATGAGGGTTTTAGAGGGGAGCCCTACTCAGAGAGTTCAGTCTGCTAATGAGACACCTGAACTTGAACGGTCAGCTCTGAACGCACAGGCTACAGAGCGAGAGTCCGAGGCAGTCGGTGTGCACTGGGATCCTGCCAGGAAGAACAATAAAAACTGCTCTCCAAACAAAGTCTAAATGAGCTAGAGGAAAGAGATATATTTTTATCTACTGATGTCATGTTTAACTGACAAAACACAAATTTTAGCTCTGTTTTATATGGTTTCATACTGTTTGTCTTTCCTGCAGAGGAATGCGTGCTGTTGTCATTACACTGCTCTCATTTCCATGGCGTTTGAGTCATAGCAGTGTCTCTTCAGCCATGATCACACAACCACATGAATCCCCAAATCCCACTGCTGATGAAAAACAATTTTATTTTTCTCTTTCACTTGTTTTTACTATGGCAATCTACAGCTACGTCTGCATGAGTAAGTGCAGTACCAAGGCACAACCTGAGGCACTGGAACTCGACCATTTCACTGCCACGCTGTTAGAAGCATCTCTAGCATATCATCAGGCTGAACATCTAGCATCCTCCAATAAAGCCCTGCTTCGGGAGTTAAAGTGGGACAGCAGTCACTTCCTAAAAGCTGTTGGAGGTAAGAGAGTTGCAGAGTATGGATTTGGGTAATTCTGTGCCAGCTGGACTGAGTGCTAGAGATCAAGCCTGTGTGTTTGAACGCTGTAATACAGAGAAAACCTGTTTCTCTCAGATAGGACACTACTGGAGATTTAAGACTGCCAGGCAGGAATTTGACTGCAGATACAAAGTTCACTTGCCAAAGAACTTACCTGGTTTCACATCACTATGCTACAATTAATTTAGAAAACAAGTCAGCTGTTTGAAAGCCAGTTAACGACACTATCACAGTATAAATGAGTTCAGATATGACTCGAACACACGTTAATTTTTAATTGCTGTGAGTAACTTGGAACTCTCAGAAATCTCTCACACTTTGCAGATCATCCTGTATTAAGTCCACACGACTTCTTGTGTGGCTGAGTGACTGCTGGTGGGTGTATGGTCTGGCCAAAAGGGGGCATTGGCAGCATACTCATGCCTAGCTAAACTGCTCAGCGTGGGAGAGCTCTCCTAGCCAAAGGTTAGTGCTGTTTAAAACATTATCGCAACCTTCAAGGGAAATAACTAACACACTGCCACCTTCTCGGATGGAAAACCAATACACGGAGAATAGGATGCATGCCTCTTAAATATCTCTTGAAATGTAATGCCAAACACTGCTAAGAACATAGATGCTACATTGATTTGGGAAATTTCCCAAATAATTTAAATTCAATTAAAATGGCAGTTTGAAGTTATTTCCCTGATATTTCACGTTACGTATGCAGAAATGCCACACATTTTTCTTACACATTTTTGCAGTTTCCAAAAATAGTGACCTTTCACCATAACTATCCATCTAGATCTGTACACATTGGATTATATATGTCTGCACTATTCTTTTCATAATTTCATATTTAGGGACTGACAATAACAGACAGAGAGCTGTAAAATTCCCTAGACTAGTATACTACTGGTACTATTACTCTTATTACTACGACTAGTAGTAATACTAGCTAATGTTTACTACAGACCAGATGTGCCGATATAAATTTGGCCCCACACCCAACCTGTGCTGGATCCTGGAAAACACTGAGCAACTTCAGCTTCTTTATCTACATTGGCCTTTAGGAAATAAAATTTATTTCTCTAGCTAGTAAGGTGTCCCATCCAAGATGATCTAAAAATATCCTTAAAATATAGAGAATGACTAAAAATAGCGTAGAATGATGTCATAAAGATGTAATGGGCTACAACTTAAAATAAACTACAATGAAAGTCCGTAAAACATTTATACATCAAAATGCTCCGTATTTTCTTGTATCCACATTTTGTTTCAATTATAGGTACGCTTTTCAGGCATATCCAATTCCAGATCTAAATTTTTAGCACAATAAAGAGCAAATATTACATAGAAAAGTGATATTTTCTTTTCCTAAGTTAATTTACACAGAAATAAAATCATACCAGTCATCACTGGGTATCATTCATCACACCATTTGGCACTTTTGGCTGTCTCACTGAACCAAATGCAGCAACCCAAATGTTAAATGGAGAGTAACAACAGCCCACAGTACATTTCCATGGCAGCTGGCAGATCCAGGCACTGTTATGCCAGGTTACGGGGTAGGTTAGACTGGGTGGATAACCTCTCCCGTAACTCTGGTACAAGTGTCAGAGCAATAGTGCAATCAGAGTGCACACTGCGTGACACTGAGTCATCGAAAAAGATGCAAAGAGAAAGTCCTAGCAAAAGCATTTTGTGATTGCTAAGATTTCATCTAGCATATGGTGCTCTACAGATTTCCTTCAAAGTCTTCCACAGACAACTGAATCAAGTCTGCTGAGAAGACAGCCCTTGGTCTTCAAAGCCTTGCAACCCTTACAGCACTATGCAGCTCTTTTTAAATTTTAAGACAAAACATTTTAGGGGAAACATTTTTAAGTTGCTACAGAAATATACCTCTACCCAGGCAAATACTTTCAATTTAGTTTTCAAACTGTGGTTGCTAATAATACCAAAGGAAATCCACAAAGTCATAAAGTCCCCAGACTTTGAGTGCTTTTAAAGGAAGCTGATTGTGTGGAAGGAAATGTCTGGAAACTTCTTTGCTCAGACCGCTGGACGAGTGTGCTGGAAATACCCTCTGAGCACAAAGCTCGTGCACATGTGCAAACCTGTGATTCACATAAACCATCAAAACAGCAAATTCACGCACTGACTGACTTTCCAGAGCTCCCTCAGATATGTGGCTCCGAACCCTTCAGGTATAATTTAGGTTGTCCCCTGAAGTGTAAAAGAGGTGAGAGAAGTATCACAAATGTACCTCACATTTTCATCCTCCAAGCCCCTCTTGTTCATCTGCAAAACTGCACATAAGCATGTGTCTCTGAGTAATTTTCACACTTGTGATCTGTTTTCCTGGGATTATGCTGTATTTGCTATTTGACTGTATTTCAAAAGGTTGGTCCTTTACTTTCAGCTGGCTACTTCTTGTTGCCATGTTTAGTCAACATTTTCAATTTGAAATGCATTAGCACATACTACCCTACTAATTTTTGCCTAGCCACGTATATAGGGAGACAATTAATATCAATTTCCATTTCATCTGTGTAAATTCAAATTGGCTTACTGAGGTGAGGAGTATGAAGTCCTCAGTGGAAGGGAAAGTGAAATGTCTCTCTTTTGCTTTATCTGCTAGTATTAGGTATTTAAAATAAAAATGAACATCTGGGTAGTCCTAGCAAAGAATGGCCCATTTACCAGTACAAAATCCAGTAACTCTGTTCTTTTTCAGGGGTCAAGGCAGTCCCCATCACTAGTCGTAAGGGACTCACATCGGTGCAATGCTCTTTCTCTAGGTTAGCGACTAAAAGAGAGTATTTTGCTGAAAAAAAAAAAAATCTATTTGGACAGTTCATGCTCTGTGAAACGATGGGTTTACCTACGCAGCACAACAGAGTTCATACTTTAGCTCAGCTTAGGTACTGGAAACGGCAACAGTGCTGGGTTTGGGCAGGCTAAATAGTTCTCCAGAGTATGTCAGTCGTTTGTCTGGAGTCAGCTCAGGTATTTGTGGCAGTGCTACGTCGTGTGGCACTGACATGCAACAAGATCCATCTCCTCATTTTCACAGATTAAAAGTAGGAGTCTAGTTTAAGCCAGCTTCCCAAACTACCTCTGTAGTCAAGGGAAGAAACTTTGAAACACTCTGACTGTAGCAGATTGCAGTGCCAGAGTACCAACTATGGCAAATGAGTGAATTTTCATTTGTGGGGAAGTTAACAGCCAATGTTAACTGAAAATAAACCTACAGACTCAGTTAGGAACCACGTGCAGCCACACAAATAGCAGAAGCAAACCTGGAAAACAGAATCACGAACTACTAATACTGCTAATGCACAGCAGCACTGCAAAAGAGGCTCCCAAACCTTTTTTGGCCATGGGACTGGTATAGTTAAGGCACATCAGGTTTTGAACCCAACACAGTGCAAGACGGTACAACATACGACGACTTCTGAGGTCTCTGGTTCTCCCACCCCAAAGCCCATGGGGCACTTCAGGGCAGATCTCACAGGCAGCTTGCCTCCCGCTGCCAGCCCAGGGGGGGCTGCCTACTGGGACTGCTCCTTTTTGGTACATGCACGTGTGTCTGTCCGTAAGACCACACATTTATATATGTAAATGTACATATACATACACACGCATAAGAAATGCTATTTTGTGTTTATCCACACACGCTTGCATCTGTATCATACTAACAGTTTTAATACTGCAGAAAGTACGGGAGTTGATGAAGTGAAAAAAGCGATCAGCACAACAGCCCAGCTGTTTAACATATCTCAGTACTAATGGAGGTTTGTTTTGAAATATTCTTGTACATAAACTGTATGTTAAAAATAACCCCCAAAATAATCAATATAACTCATTTTTTATTAAAAATCTAGGATCATTAAATCATTCTCCATAAATTTCAGCTGAATAGCACATAAGCTGTTTTATAAAGGAGCTGAGAAATTCTCTCTCCCACTTATTTTGGAGAGATCTGTCAGGAACTCTGGGTTCTCAGAACCCCAAAAGTCAAGCCAATAATTCTTTGATTATTTCTTCCACCCCTGCCCCTGTTCTTTTGTTTCACAAACAAAATAAAATAGATACACATTTTGTTAATTAAAATTCTTTTTTTTTCTTTTCTGTATGAATACTGGCTATTGTTACTTTCTAAAATAATCTTTTGCGGATTTAACAAATGTCAGACTTTCATCAGGATTCTGCATTTTTGTTTAGAGAGCTCTATAAAATTCAGTTAGAATAAAAGCAACCCACTAATGCAAATGAGTTATGTGAATACCGTTTTTCTACGTCTGACTATTATGTAGTGCGTCAAAGATAGCTGACTCTTTTCTTAATTTTACAACAGGGGCTTTCATTTAATATTTTAATGTAGTTTAGTGAATAAACCTCTCCTAATTTTCTCTTTACACTACTCTAAGTCAGTCACACGATGTATAATAATCTTAATATTATTGTCAGCTTGGGGAATATCTTTAGATTCAGGGTCACATATACATACGACTTCAAACCTGCATGCATGAAAGGAGAGGAAAAGCATTCTAAAAACACGTGACAAATGACCATATTAAAACATTTTTCCCTTTACAGAATATTTTAAACTTGCATTTAAACCTTATTTTACTGTATGCAATGTGATATATAATAGAAATGTACAGACCTCACAGTCAAAATGCTGATACCAGTGTCTGTTACAGACACGGGGCCAGGTGCTTACACCTGTGTGAATAGAGTCATTCCCTGAACCCCTCCAGATTAACTTTACATTTGAGGTTTCATAGAAGTATATCAGGTAAGCACAGAACGACTTCTGTTCTTTTTGCTTCAAAATCTTCTATAATTAAGCTGCCATCATGTCTAGAATATTGTTCTTAGGGGAGAGATAAGTATTCTTAAACAGGATTAAAGACAAATAGCTTAATAAAATGTTAAGCTGTTTAACTGGAACAATGAAAAACAGCATTGATATGAACTACTCAGACTTCTGCAAAAAGCCAAATAAAACTTACAATGGATGAGCCTTCAGAGTAAGGGAAAAAGATGTTCCTCTGTAGAGCTGAATGCAATACTGAATAGATCATACATAAATTCAGGTTTCCAACATTCACACAACCCAGAAATCAGCCTTCTGTTTTCATGTCCCAGACCAAACAGAAGACCAGGACAAAAATGGACGAAACATAAGAAAAGAGAAACAGCCATACCAGGACAAACCAAATGTCCAATTATTCAATATCCTGTCCGGTAGTATAGCTAATATCAACGCCTAAGAACTGCATGGGAGAAAATAAAAAATAAAATAAAATAAAATAAAATAAAATAAAATAAATAAAATAAAATAAAACAAAATAAAAGAAAATAAAACAAAAGAAAATAAAACAAAATAAAATAAAATAAACATGCATAGGAAGGAATACCTCTGTTCCATTAACTACTACTTTAGTCTTTCTCAGTTAAGGGCTTTCTCAAAGGCTTTGGTGCTTCTTGCCATGGCTAGGTCCAACCCACCTCATTTTATCTTATCTCTTTTTGAGCCATTATATACATTTGGCCCATACAATATCCTACAGAACAGGTCCCAGTGTTTAACTTTGTGCTGTGAGGAGGCACTTCCTCTTGCTTTTTTTCCTGGCAATTTCATGCTGTGCCCTAGTTCTTGTATTGTGAGAACAGTGAATAAATCATTCCATAGTCACCTTTTTTTTTTTCACAGCTCTCAATTTTCTCCTTCAGTCATTTTTTTCTGAACCAAAAAATCCAATCTACATTTTTCACCACTCTTACTGCATTTCTCCATAGTTGCTCTAGCTCTGTGACCCTTCACAGCCTTCTGAGGCTGTCAACCATCACAGATGCACACAACAGAATAATGATACTAAATTTCTGCTCTGCTTTGGTATATTCTTTTCCTAATAATTGTAACATCCGTTTTTGGGAAAAAAAAAAAACACAACAAAAGCAACAAAAACACCAACACACAACATAAGAGCTTGAATATGAAGTCAAAACAGAGGCAGGAAAACATTAAATCACAATTTCAGTTCGAGATGACTTTACAATAAATAAACGTTCTCATTTTTTGAACAATTTCTAAGCTTTAAAGAGTGATGAAAATATCTTGCTTCAATTTTGGAGAGCCTCAGCACACAAAAATCTGTGTTCAGACAGTGGTCTGTGAAAGTAGTGATCAACTCTGGGTCAAACCCAGCAACCCACGACTCTTTTAGTACATGAATTTTGACTCAGGCACTATGCCTGCTTTGTGTTGCATCCTGCAGAACAAAGATAAATCAGATAATCCCAGCTGAAGTTCATTTATGAGTGACGGAAAAATGGACCTGGTCTATAATTTTCACTTTACTCTATATGAAGACATAAAGCTATTGAGAAAAACAGGAAACCTTTTCAGACTTCCTAATTAGGAAAGTCTTTGAGATAGGGAATATTTTGCAACAGGTCTAAGGAAAGTTAGTGGCTAAGATGTTGGAAAACAGGTAAAGAGACCCATCAGAGGAAGCCAGCAAACAGCCCTGCAGAGCAAACTGAAAGATGTTAGATGAAGATGATATATACATGAATGATGAAGTAAGAGGAATTGCTTCTTAGGCATACATCAACAAATGATAAGAGTCAAAGATGTATATGTTTAACTAGGAAACACCTCGCTCAGGGATTTGATGCAAATTGTGCGAGCAATTTTTTATATGGGACTAGGAGAAACCACTGAGCATCACTTCCAAATTTCAACTGGAAGAGAAAAAAAAAATCCTCCCTTTCATGTAGTTTGTGCTACCTAGATGAAGCTGAACCAGCAGGATGACTGTAGACAAATACCCATTAAAATTGCTGGCTCAAGTCACATAAAGGAACCTGTAGATACAAACCCTAACGTCGGCCGAGTCCTGGTGACACTAATAAAAATCTGCAAGAACATAAAGGCTCCTGGAAGGCCATTTACAAAATCAGCACCCTAGGAAAAAGAAGTTTTGACATAGGCGACTGAACAAACAAGCCAGCTGGAAGACTAATAAAGGGTAGTTCCCCTTCTGAATTTAGTGTGAACAAGGATGGGCTTTCTTATAGGAAAGTAAAGATGTGACGCATGAAAAGTTTGTCACAACAAGGAACTTCAGTCATCACATGAAAATTGTACACGAGAGAAAATCTCCAATATATTATAAAAAGATGAAGTAGAAAAGACACTGTGGCAGCAGCAGGAGATCTTGTGAGGGTTATCTCCTGAGACCTGCCAAGCCACTGTTCAGTTCACAGAAGACTGAATTTATTCTTTTGGACTAGGTGAAACTAACAGAGAAATATATCCATCTTTATTATTGTGATTCATTTACAGAGGCCAGAGAGGCTTTGGTTATATCCCGCGCTCCTCCTGAGTGCTGAGGTAACACACGCAACTCCCATTATAGAAAATCTGACTCGGTTTTCAGCTGACTAAAGCATCAAATAACGTGGCCATTGCCTTTTCTAGCTCCTCGAGTCCCTACCAAGTGCTCCCCAGGTGGTGGGAAGCAGGTCTGCCCAGCTGCTGCCCTCTGACCAGCTCAGCCTGCCACCCAACGAGCACTCCCAGGACAAAGACTGGAAAACTGCACAGCAAGGCACGGCCCACCGCTGCTGTGAGGGAACAGAAGGGCATAAAAGAGGCGACCTTTGCCCAGCAGGTTAAGATTTGGCAGGTCTCATATCAACAGTCATCGAAGGTGCTTTTGAGCTATTAGTCAGACTAATCTTTCCTTTTGTTTGCTTGCGGTCTCTCACAATTGTCCTAAACTTTGCCATTGCATCCAAGGTTCCTTGCCAGACACTGTGTGTGGACCTTCACATGCTTTTTACCTTATAAGAGGACATTGTAACTTTGATTCACAATTTTAACTCAAACACACAAATTAGCACCCAACAGCCATCTCTAGAGACACCTTTTTATTATAAAGATTTATGAATTTATATGGATCCTTCACTTTCTAATGTTTGAATTTCTGCTGAGAGCCAATGGAGTAACAATTTGCTAATTTTTAGATGGTTCTGTGAACTTTTTCTTCTTTCTTAGGATTTTGACAGTAAAGGGATGCTAGGAGAGAAAAAGTGTAGTTTTTAATCCCAATGGACTCCCAGTAAAAATAATGTAATTTCAACTTTTATAAAAGCTGTCTTTGACTCAAATATAGGATGACTGAAATTTACAAAATAAAATTATTTTTAATTTTTAAAAGCATCACTATATGAAAAAAAAAACAACAAAAAACAAAAACACAAACATTTATTTTCCAAGAAAAGTAAGGAAATTTGCTGAGAATCATAGCACTAAATGAAGTTTGCCGAAATACATAAATAATATCAAATTTAGAATGCAATTGTTTTTTTAAAGGGGATTCTTTAGCCTCATTTTATTTCATGTCAAGTTCTTGCAACTTGAATCCAAAATCTGACTTAGCAATTTGATCGGGGGTGGGAGGAGGCAGTCTTTTGTGGCAGGGGACGTCTTGGGGGCCATTGAGGCTTATCTCCTGCTGTGGGACTTTTGAATCCATCAAGTTTGAACAGACTTAACATTTACAGGTGTGTTTTTCCAGTCACTCATCAAGTGGCATTATACAGTTTGTAACAACTGCCCTGCTTCACTGTTCGTCTACAATAGCAATGAAGGCTCAGTAAGCCTCAGCATCTGGTTCTTTGCAACAATCCTGTTGGGAAGATCAACTAATGAAATACTTGGGTCTGACTGCAGAATAGTCTTGTCAGTCAGCAAGGCAGTAGGAGGAAACAGTTAAAAGCAGATTAATTGGGGTAAGAAACAATGACGCTGATACAAAATAGTATGAGCATTATTAGTACTGAATATAACAAATCTGATCAAATGGTAATAAGAAGATCAGGTGAACAGACTTCTTAAAGAGTTTTGAAGTTCAGCAGAAAGGAACACATCTGTGACTTGTGTTCCTTGTGACTGAGATACTTTAATGACCTTTTCTTTAAAAAGCTGCACTCTCAAGACTACACATTTATTATTTAGCATTGTATTAAGTACTACTGCAAAATCAGAAGATAATGGTCGTGCTCAGAACCTCTAAATGATGAATTTAAGAGTGGAATGAAGTTGCATTCCTGTTCCTTTTATGGTTCTCAAATGTCTGTCTGCACTGGCAACTTATTTTCAGTACAAATACAAGTAACATTGTAATTATCCTCCTATGTTAGCAGTTTTTTTATTGTATTAAAATGTTTTAAAAGGAACACATGGCCTTCACTGGCATAAACGCCTGTATTGTGAAATGGCCCCACTCTGCTTATGCTTGCCTGTTTGCGATATAATTTTTCATCAGTATGTGTATATTGTATTTCTATTACTGCAAGTTACCACTTTTATGAACAAATACAGTATTGTTTGCTTTCACAAAATAAAATGAAATACAGTAGTTCTCTGAATTATTAACACCACATTCTGGAATTACTGCAGCATAGCTTGTTAATTCTGAGCACTTATTATGACCGGATGAAGTAAAATAGAATAATGTCCATAAAGGTATTGAAATACCTCCTGTTAATGGCTAGGATAAAACTAAAATGCCATTGTTTTGTATTCTAAGACAAATAGGCTGTGCAGATGTATGAGAAATAAGCTTACTGGCCTACTGTTAATGCATGTCAGACAGTATGAATGAAGGTTAAACATATTTTGAGATTATTATTATTATAATACTCATTGACAGCAGCCCTGTGGAGAAATACTTGGGAGGTTCTGGTGGATGAAATGCTCAACACGAGCCAGCAGTGCATGCCTGCATCTCAGAAGGCCAACTGCATCCTGAGCTGCATCAGCAGAGGAGTGGCCAGCAGGGTGAGGGAGGTGACTGTCCCCCTCTGCTCTGCCCTCGTGAGGCCCCACCTGGAGCCCTGCATTCAGCTCTGGGGCCCCCAGCACAAGAAGGGTGTGGGGCTGTTAGAGCGGGTCCAGAGGAGGGCCACACAGATGGTAAGTGGCTGGAGCACCTCTCCTATGAAGAAAGGCTGAGGGAGCTGGGGATGTTCAGCCTGGAGAAGAGAAGGCTCTAGGAAGACTTCATTGCAGCCTTTCAATACTTAAAGGGGGCTTATAAAAAAGACGGAGAGTGACTTTTTACTTAGGCAGATAATGATAGGACAAGGAGGAATAGACTAAAGGAGGGTGGACTTAGACTAGAGGTTAGGAGGAAATTCTTCACTCAGAGGGTGGTGAGGCAGTGGCACAGGCTGCCCAGAGAAGCTGTGGATGCCCCATCCCTGGAGGTGCTCAGGGCCAGGCTGGATGGGGCTTTGGGCAACCTGGGCTGGTGGGAGGTGTCCCTGCCCTTTTCATGGGGTTGGAACTAGATGGGCTTTAAGGTCCCCTCCAACCCAAACCATTCTGTGATTTATGATACTATGATTTTCAGGAGGTGGGAAGGGCACCAGGTGTGCAGCAAAACACATTTCTGTAGTAGTGTCTCTGTGCTGAATTATAATAATCTAAATACCTTTTTTTTTTTTTTTTTTCCATGCAGTATAATGCCACATATGTATATACAGCGTGAGAGAGAAGCCCCATAAAAACCCTCCTCCAATTCCTCTAGTCCTGGATTTTACCTCTTCATTCACAGGGAAGAAGCCCTGTGTTCACAAGCCCGGTTTTGTTTCTTACAACTGAACAACCACGTAGCCCAAGCCCGATTACCTAAAATTGTTAAACAGAGACCATCTGTCTAGTCTGTCAATGTGCAAGACTGTATTTTGTAATGAAGCAAAGGAATTTACAGATAAATGCTCTCTAAATAGATACTGATAATACACTCCTTGCCATGGTCTACCCATAGTTGTAAACAAACATAATTGCCTAATTTTTGTTTTCGGTCTAAATGTTATCTGTGCATCTAGCCTTGCTAGAGTGAAAGGAACAGAAGTAACTCGATGACAAACAAAACTAAGGATAGGAGGAAGAATCCTGAAGGGTGCAGAAGTTCAGGTCACTGGGCTTAAATTTACAGTGATAAAAAGGGAGAGAGAAAGGTGATGAGGGCAGCGGGTAAGGAGAATAGCACAGAACTATAAAGCACAACGACAGCACTTGTCTACTTTTGGGGAAGGGGCTTACTATAAGGTAGTGTTGTTTGCAATTTCTTCTACAGACAGGCCAAGACTCAACTCTTTTTGTCCTGAGAGCAGCAATATCAAGTCTCATTATTGCGAAGTCATAATCCTGTCCAGTAAAAATAAGTACTCTGTGCTTATTAAGCCAAGGAGCAGTAAAGAACAGCTCCAGAAATAATCAGTGGTGAAGTCTTTAATTTTATTTCACTTCATTCATGCTTTCAATTTATTTTCCTCCTGCTTAGGGGTCAAGCCTTTGCATAATGAAGTTTTAGTGTGTTTTTAATGTAGCAAGGAGCGTGTGGGAGTAATCATCATCACAAAGACATCACGTACACACCTGCACGTGAATCTCACACTTCTCTCCTGGAGCAGTTCTACGTCCTTCCTCACACCCGCCTGAAATATAGCCAATTTGCATGTAGATTGTTTTTGAAGCTGCCTCTTGACAGATCGGAAGAAAAAAGTCCCATATCCTTGTTACTGCAGAATCATTACAAAAGGACCTGAATAGCTAACAGAGTACATAAGAGCTTGCGTGGACACATTGCAGAAATCAAGCTGTTGCTTGGCTACCAGAGAAAGCATCAGCCTGCACGCCACTGCTTGGTACCTTTCTCAGTGTTTCTCACCTTGGTAGTCAGGAATGAGGCAGTTAGAGCAGAATACTACATATCACATCTACAGAAAGTATCCGTTTTCACCAGGAGAATTAAAGAAATTAAGAAACAGACAAATTTGTTACACCAGGTCTAGCTGCTGTATGTTGCTGAATTATTTTTTTATTTTTATTTTTTAATAATTTAGCATCTCTGCAAGATACCATTAACCATCAGGAAGTCATTCATCTACTAGCTTTGCTTAGTGATAGTTGGCTTTAAATTTAATTCACAACATAATCAATTCACAACATAATCCCTCAGAAAGACACAACAAACTTCACCACCAAGCACCCAAGCCACTTCGCACATCCAGCTGGCAACTCTGTGCATAGCCCAGGCTGAGAAGTGAAGATGAGAAAAGCTCCGTGTCAGGACTTAAACACACTATCAATATTCATGGTCCAGCCCTGAGGCACTGGGAGCTCAGCAATGCCCAGCTCTTCGACCTGACAGAGTACTGCAGCTGCTTAGGAAAGCTGAAAAGGTTGCTGCTAGACATCCCCTAAGGAAAACGTTCTTATATGGTTGTGCCATGTAGTAATAATAAATAAATAAGTAAGTAAATAAATAAATAAATAAAATCCCACGTGGATATTTTTTTCTTCTTACTAACTTGTGGACCTATTGAACAACTGCAGTCAGGTTCCAATATCTTTAGAGACCTGCAAGCTTAATGAATATAAATGGCTGCAAAAAGCTGCAAATCAGTGCTCCCATTCAGAAGCCTGAGCTGAGGCTGGACTGTGCCAATCACCATTTGCACAGCTTGTCTCCCACTAAGCAGGGGATGTGCAAGAGAGATAAGAGAGCTCCAGAGATTTAGGAGATTTCATCAGAACTGCAGTGTGCTAAGTAAGAAAGTGAAGTCACTGCACCATTGAAAGGAGAGGTGTAGGCTTCAATGCATCTAATATCCGTAGGACAACTAAGTTAAAAGGAAAATAAAACCTGAAAATATTTATATATGTAATATGTGTATATTATATTCATGTATATATGACAGAAATGTGTGCATCTCATACATACACACATTTAAATCAGGCTTGCTTTCTTTGAGGTTGCTGAATCTAAATTTATTCCAGTTGCACATTTTTCCCTCACAATTTTCAGTACCAAATTAAAGAGGACACTCCAAAAAGGCACCTTAAAAAGCATCTTAATATAACAGATAAAAATCCAGACACATTTTTAATTCCAAATAAATAGAATTTTTAACAAAGCCACCTTTTTTTGTTTGTTTGTTTGTTGCATTGAGGATGGGTCTGTGAAACTGTAATCTGATTTCCTGCCCCATCAAAGCAGTGATTTTCAATTACTGTCCTTGCTTATTAGAAACTACAACACACATATAGCTGTTTGATATTAAAAACTAACAGCTGATGCACTAACAATAAATAATTACTGAGCCCAAATGGTAACAGAAAAATAATGAATGTTTACAAGGAGTGGGGAGAAGAAAGCGTGACACCTAAGACAAAAATGAATTTCTGTTGGATTTGCTCATGTACTCTTCTCTATCAGAAGGATTTTCCTAGTCACCCCAAACAATCCTACACAGTTCTCACTCACAAAAGCTTTTCTCTCTTACTATATTCTTCCTTGGCGCTGTTCTCCCTCTAATTCCCTTGTTCCCAATTCCCACACCCTACCAGCAGTCAGAGCCATAGTGGTATTTAGTCCTCTCCTGTGTATGCCTTAACTCTCCTTCTTTCACTGATATAATCGTTGATTTTCTCCATACTCCACTTCCCTCACCTCTTGACTTTTTCTCTCACATTAAAGCCTGCCTTGCTGCCTCCTGCTGTTTTTCAACCTCACCAATCACTTCTGCTTTCAGTCTGTGGTTCATCTTTGATGAAAATCTTCTCAGCAGGCTGTCTGCTACAAGCCACAGATGTGGAGCTCTTCATCCTGCAGCTGTACATTTTTACTAGCCATATATACCTTGCTACCCCCCTTTGATATTTACACCATCTTAGGATATTAGTACCTTCCTTTCATATTGTGTTAAGATCTATGGGTCTCTGTTTTTGTAAGAATTGATAGAACAGTTTCATCTTAATATTTTTAATTCTCAAGTCCTTTTTTTTTAGAATCTCAAACATTGTAAGGAGTTTACCGTTTTCATATCTGCTTTCATGTCAAGGTTACTTACTTTCAGTGAGATCCAAACTCCCACTTCACTGAAAACAAAGAAGCAACAAAATGTATTCACTTCTCTAGTACTTAGAGGCTGGACAGAGGTGACATAGCTCAAGGCGAGAGGTGGAGAAAAAGCAGGAAGAGATGGATTGAAGGTGGAACTGGAAAATGCAGTTAATTCTGCTAAAGGGAAGAAAGACAATTAGCTCAAAATGGCTAATGAGCTCCATAAAAAGCATTTTGAGATGAGATCTGAATTCTTGGTGACGAGCCAATGAATTAATAGAAACTACATTCAAGGACTTTCATGAGTTTTACCCGTGAGTTTTACTGACTGATTTCAGTCAGTTGCATCCTGTCACACCTTATATAGATATAAGGAAAGAAGAAGAATTATGAAATACAAAGCTATAAAGTTCAGAATAACTAATATGGAGATGGAGGCTGCAGTAAAATTTACGTGCAAGTAAGCATTATGAGCACATTCTTCTGCCATCCACCTTATCCTCCTGAATTTAATTATCTTTGTGGTCTATTCATTCAAATGTAGATGGAATTATCCGAGGCACTATGAAACTACAAGGTGTTATGGAGGGTGCGCACAGGCTAATAAATCCTCCATACACATACTCGTAAAGGGATGACTGCATAAAACTAATTTTCTTAGGCTACATTTATAATAGTGAGGTCTAGAGGGGCAGGACACTCACTCATAACCACCCTTATGATTTTTAGCCAGCTCTCTGTCACTACTTTGACCCAAGATAGCTGACCTTTCCCAAAAAGGCGCAGCTCAGAAGACAGCACGGACATAGGAGGATTCCCATAGCTTTTAAGGATGAGGAGATCTGTTAGCCATATGGACATCAGCCAGAACCAGAGATAGACCGTAGTCTTTTAATTTATCTGTACAGATTGTAGCCTTAAATGCCCATAAGATTGAGAGCTTTAGAGGTTTCTCCAGTAGGAGACATTCAGATTCCTTTCCATATATACCACAAATCTTCAAACCCCAGAAAAATACAGAATGGCACTGAGGTAAAATCACATGACAGAAAGTTTCTTTCTCACTCCAGGAAAGCTGGGAATATTCAACATGGATACAACTGGCACATGTTTAAATCCATCTCCCCACTGAGAGACAATCACGGTGGCAAAAGCCAAGGCGCCAAGTTGGATGATCTGAAAAAAACTCGTTTCAAAATTGCAAAGAATCCTTTTCCCAGTGGGGTTCTGTTCAACAATTCCTATAATCTGCCAACACGCTGCATGAAAGCAGTTGCTTAAACGGACGAGTAAAAGGCATGCAAGTTAATGACTTCTACTGTGCACTGAGCACTTACAGGCCTTTCTGTGAGGAAGCTGCTGTACTGCTGGATGTGTTCATTTTCACGCTGCCCAACCTCTAACGTGGGGCTGTTGCCTGGCCTCTTTCAGTACATTAACTGAGTAAGAGGAATCTCAGCTTGGGTGCTAGCTGGAAGTGGTGTTTTTAAAAGTACCTCCTACAGCAGTACGGTCTTCAGCCACTGGGTAACTGATGGAACAGCACAGTGAACTGTTCCTCTTGCCTGGCAAAATCCAACTCTCTGGACTTTCATGTATTTTACCTTTTTAATTGCAAGTGTTTTTTTACACTTCCTAGCACTTCTGTCCGTTTACTGATGAAGGTGTGACTTTGATAAGATAGTTAACCTGGACCATGTTGCTCAAAGCCCCATCCAGCCTGGCCTTGAACACCTCTAGGGATGGGGCATCCACGGCTTCTCTGGGCAGCCTGTGCCACTGCCTCACCGCCCTCAGAGTAAAGAACCTTTCTTATACCTACTCTAAATCTATCCTCTTTTAGTTTAAAGCTCATTCCCCCTTGTCCTATCCCTACACCCCCTGACAAAGAGTCCTTCCCCAGCTACCCTATAGGGCTCCTTTAGGCACTGGAAGGCCGCTGTAAGGTCTTTCCAGGGCTTGCTGTTCTCCAGGCTGAACAACCCCAGCTCCCTCAGCCTGTCTGCACAGGAGAGGTGCTCCTGGATCATCCTTGTGGCCCTCCTCTGGACTTGTTCCAACACACCCACGTCCTCCTTGTGCTGAGGGCCCCAGAGCTGAACGCAGGCTCCAGGTGGGGTCTCACGAGAGCAGAGCAGAGGGGGACAGTCACCTCCCTCACCCTGCTGGCCACGCTGCTTTTGGTGCAGCCCAGGACATGGTTGGCTTTCTGAGCTGCAAGTGCACATTTATCTAACTGTGAAAAAGTGATAGAGCAAGACAATATAGCAGTTATCAGGGAGAGGAGGTACTTTGCCGTGTTCTATAAAAGGGCACATTTTAGCAATGCTTTTAACCAGAACTTCAAGTCCCATAGTGGTCCCATTTTACCTTTGAAGACCCCTTTCAGGATGCATGAATTTCCACATGATAATTACATAGTGAGGTTTCAAAAATACTACCCAATCTTGCATAGACCTGAAATGACTGAAAATATTAAAAAGGTGATGTCAAAATTATAAAATGTTGATAATAATCAAGACATTTTTTATATGAACACATTACAAAAAATGTACTTGTTACCGATAAAATTCAGAAATCAATGAGCAAATTAGTTCAGTGTAAAATAGCTCTGTAAAGATTTTTTCTGAAGTTCATTTAACTTAAAGTATTATGCTGCATTAAAACAAAAGTAGAATACTGACTTACTAGAACAAGTAATTTATATACTTTAGAAAATCTATGATACAGAATTTCTATAAAAATCTGTTTTATTTTTAAGGTGTTAATGTTATATTTTCCACTCAGTACACCACTGCCTTAATTACAGCATGTTCCACACAAAATATTGCATTAATTTTTCATTTTGAAAAATACTTTATATATATTCACCTTATAAAAAATCAGTAATTTAGTTAATTTAAACAATTAATTTAGTTAATCACAGAGAAGCCATTTTTCTTTCACAGTATGAATTTGTTCATTACAGGTCTTTTTGCAGCAAATATGACCAAGAAAAGTATTTCTTACTGTGAATATTTTCAATTAGGTCTTAATGTGATTTCACAGACTGAGCTAAAAATAATTTTTGCTGGCACCAAAGTCTACCTAGACAATGGAACAATCTTCATATTACAGTACTATAAATACAAACCTGGATTAAATCTGAATGTAAATTTTAGAGCAGAGTTTTAATTCATATAAGGTAACATATAATTGAACATTTCATAATGTAATTAAAAGATTGTGACAGTAAAACAAAATGTCATTCATACAAATATTTTCAAGAATACGTAAAACTCTAAAAAAATAGATATAAAAGACCCCCACATGTTAATGAGACCCTGATGTTGTGATTATTTTACAATAAAAACTAGGACTGATAAGAAAATATCTCCCAAATGTTTGGTTCATCTTATGCAGATACAAAAGGAACATATATTCAAATAGGAAATTAATTAGCTGACAAGAAAAAAAATATTTTTTTGCTTTTTTAAAGAAATCCTTCATCTTTTCCTAAACATGTTCGAATAGGAATGATTTGAGAACAACTTACACGTTTTCTTCCTCCTATGCCAGGTGCTCAACGACAATTTTTTACTTCATAGTATACATATCCCTGAGCAGAAAGAGACAGCTTAACTGAACTTACATGTGCATAACAGGATTAGAGAAAATTCTATCACTTTTTGGAGCAGTAATCAAAATGCAGTACTAGGATCTGTACTGACGTTAAAGAAAAATCTTAGAGCAATTCCTCAGATGTAAACTAATAAAAAATACAGAAAAACTGTAGCAAAAAATACAGTTCACCAATGTACTTCTTGAACTAGAGTCTCAAGTTTCCACTGATCCTGGAAGCACTTATGATGTCTTCAGAACTCTCACTATCCATTGTCAAAGAGTTTGATAATTACTAAGTATAAGGGTCTTTTTTGTTTTACTTCAATTTCATCAAATTAAAAAAAAAAAAACAACCAAAAAACTTTTACCTGGGGTTGTCCAATAGGCTAGTCAAAACACAGGATGCACACCCAGAAAAACAGAAAAATAATGTCACAAATTCTTTTTTGATAGTTTACTAAAACATGAAGTAGGTACTTTATAAGTTTAGGCTTGTGTTTTGGTTCTCCATTGACTTCTGCTAGTCCTCAAGTAACTTCTCTGTGATGTTTGTGCTGTTCCTCTTATCCTTCCCAGTCTTTACCTCATTTATCTACACAGACTGCAAGGCTCGGATATGAATAAAAACATAGTTAAAATATGGAGAAAAGGGCCTAAAATACACAGAAATTTGGCATCTCATTCCAAAAAACAAATGAAAAATTCTGCTCAAAGCCCCAGTGGTGCATAAGTTTCCAATAAATCAGCTTTTTATCCTAATTTTCCCTCTAATTTTGATTCTGTGCATGTTGAGAATCTACTGACTCTTGCCGACGTGGAGATGGCAGGGAATGATGATACACACATCAGCATTCAGAAAGAGCAGGTTCTGCATGTTCTGCCTCAAGGACAGATCTTGTAAGATTTAGGCTTGTAAAACGCAGCTACAGGATTGTGCTCAAGAAAGGTAGTATTGGCCACTGCTTCTTCCCTAACATTTCTAGAGAAGCAGAAAGCTTTACTCTGCAAAAAAGAGGATGTTCCCGTGATGGAGGAAGATCTGGGTACAGCGTCCCCCTCCTGCTGGAGGACACTAATGCATCTCCTTATTTCTTGGAGACTACCAGGCATACATCCTCTGACACATACCCGATTCACACTATCTTGCAAGCAACTGGATTTGCTAGCCCCATCCACCCCCACTCAAAAAACAAAAACAAAAACAAAAACAAAACAACGAAGACACAAAAGGCCAAATAAAGCACTGGCAAGGGATTTATGGGAATTAATTTGCAATAAGAGGGTTTAGTTCCTTTATCCAATGTCTGCTTGTAAATTTTCTGTGAATCATCACTGGTACATTTAGCTACTTTTAAATTACTCTGTTGTTAATATCATTTCTCTTCTAAAAGTTTTCTATTAGTGGCACATGTAAGTTTTGAGTGGTAGCTCCATCACACTTCGTCCATGGTAGAAAAAGATGACCTAAATGGAGATACCTAGGAGGCATATACCAGTTCACTATGAGGGAAATGGTTTGTGTGAACAGTTTCTACAAACAGTTCTAAAATAAAAGAGGGGGGATTTAGATTAGACAATGCTGGAAATATTAATTAAACTTAAATTAAATAAAACAATGTTATTCCCTAAAATATAAACCATAGAGGTACATTGAACTGTAACAATAGGTAAGCATCTTGGACATTTCAGGCTATCTGAAAAGTGACTAACTGCCAAAATAGAAGTATGAAATTGCCTAAACAGTTCTTCTTTTCAGCCTCAAGTTTCCATAAGATGAAATCAGACTCTTTTTTCACAGAATATCCAACACAAAATTCATATATATTATATCGCATGTTAACTAAAGTATTATAAAATTACAAAAGGAGTTCTCAAACCAAAATGTACTTATGTGAAACATAAATTATTCTGTTGAGTATCTCCCCTATAGCACAAACCAGAAATGCTTTCCAAATTCAATTAGGAACTCAGGAAGCAGTGTGATGGTTTTTGCTTATGCAACAACACAAAGAACAAATCTTGTTTACTGTGAAAACAGAAATAAAACAACTTTAAACTTTACTGATGAGATGTGTATTTTTTTAGCAGGGATCTTATGAGAATTCTGCTCTGGATAAGAAAAGATAGTTTTGCAGTATTCTTACCAAGAAAGATCACCCTACATTTCTCTCTCTATTTTTACCTCTAATTACGAAAAGAGTGAAAATCTTGTAGAAGGTCAAGCTAAACATTCTGATCTCACTTACAGGTTTCTCCTTTTTTTCCCTTATTAATGAAATCAAGTGGTAATATAACTAAGTGTTCTTTTTTTTTTTTTTTAAGGAAAGGGTTGACAGTACAGAAAATCATTTGGGAAAATGTAAGTATTTTTTTAATCGTATAGACGCCTACAACCAAGGGAATTGGTTTTACTTCTCCCACAGTCAGTTTGAAAGCTCACAGGTATAGATCTCACTGAGTCGGTAACTAAACATAACAGAGAGAGAGAGTTCAAAATGTCTTTTGTGACTGGGGCAGTATTGCTCAGCTAGTATACATGATCTGTATGTTTTTTTCCAAAAATGAAGCCTTTTATTCTTATTCTTTATTCTCATTACAGGACTTTCTTCTTATCTGCCTGGAATTTCTGCTTATATATGGCATAAGACATCTCCTACATCTTACATATAAGAAGCATCTTCCAGAAGATGACTTCTGTAAGATCATATCTAGTACTGACTGAAGGTTGGCTCTGACACCTCAGCTCTATATTTCTTTTCACTGCATCCATCTCTCACAGAAGCTTTATGAAAGTAAGAGAAGCCAAATATATACCTGCCTCTTCTACAGAAAACCCATTCTGGATAGTTACATAAATTTTGTATTGCCTTACCTTCTTTCCTTCTCTTTCCCTACATGTGGAAGAAAATGATTTAAAAACAAAAATCTATCACCACCTCAGTAAATAAAATTAAAAGCCTATGTAGTCAGCCTTTTTAGTTTGCAATTAGAGTCTATTTATTTGTTAGCATACTCTCCAGAGTTTATTTAGTAAAGGCTGATTAATTCCCTCGGTAATGTATTTATTATAATGGTACTTTCTCCTTGGCAAAGAATTCAGGTCACAATTCTCAAGTAATCAGTAGGACAAATTGGCCTTAATCTCTTGTCAACTACTAATCGTATACTTCTATCAATGCAATACAGGCTTACTTTGAAACTAAATCAGATTATACATCAAGAATACTGATACAAGTGTAATACTACACATTAAAGCAATTTATTAACAACACTAATCTGCCTTTGGAATAGGAGAGGAAATAAAACCCCAAACAAAAGGCTTGATTCAAATCACATGAATTACGCGTATGATTAAAAAAAACCAATAACACATGGTCAGATTAAAAGTAGTACATGATAATTTCAGTTGCAGATCTGTCACAATCTAATTACAGAGATAGAAAGCAACAATATATATTATGATAACGAGCACACTTCTAGTTTAGTGAATTGTTTGCTCACTGTTTTATTTCGTTTTGGACAATGAAAGGCAATTGATGAAGTTTCTTCTTTAGTTTCCCCTGTTGGAAGTGATTCATCATCCTCTTTTTAAAGGAAACATATGTACTGCATGTGTGGTAAAGGACTGTTTTTTACAAAAATCTAAACTTTGAACTAAGAAATGTGAAATACCATACAAGACCAAAACCAATGTTCCCAACAGATTCCCTTCAATTATTCTAGTAATTGAGGAAATAGCTCCACAGACTATATAGTTGGTATATGAAAGTAGCACTTCAGACTCTACTTTCAACACTCTACAAACCATACAAAATTCATAATTTGGCTGTTAAGACACACCCACAGAAAATAAAATCCCATCCAAAACATATGGTCACATTTCTCTCCAGGCATTACTGCACTGGTCACTATCAAGTCATGCCATTACATGCTTTCCCTAATATCACCTATTTTGATAGATGTCAGCTATTATAGTCATACACCCGAATGTGCCATAGCATTCTCAAATGCTGGGAGTGTGCTGGACTCTGTACGTGTGACTGTGTGTACACACAGGAAACATTTGAGGATGTATGGTTCACAGTGTGCTGCAGATTCTAAAAAAAAAAAATTCTTGACAACATAAACTAAACTGTTTAGGCTTTTGGATATAGTCAGCCTACAAACACAATAAGACTTAGCTAACTAAAGAAAGCACAAGACATTTCCTCAGCTAGAGTTATGTCACCTAAACAAGGTATCCACCTGTCAGAGACAGTGCATTTGAGTTAAAAGAGAGATCTAACACAGTGTAACCAGAAGAGGGGAAAGATTTCACTCATGAACAAAATTGAACTGAAAGCTACAGATTTGCACCTGTATGCAAGACTGGTCACCAGTTCCCTCAGGGCTGTCTAGCAGGAAAAGGACTGAATTCCAGATATGAACATCTAAGCAAACACTGTCAAGATGCTGTTTGAGACCTGAATTTTGTATTTGATTTTACCTTGCAAAGGAAGACAGCTACTCCAGTAGGAAGAACGTCCGTGGAATCAGGATGTAAAGGTCTCAACATAAACCCCTCAAACCTGCTAAATGTTAGGAATGATGTCTTCTAGGAATGATGTCTTGAATAAGTCTGTTGAGTATTCCTCCAGCTATTTTTTTGTAGCAGTGAAAATGTACTGGAATCAGAACTGAAGTCAATTCTGATTCAGCTTGTCACTCTACTCTACAGTATCTTATCTTTGACTAAAGTCTTATCCTAAGTAAAAGTAATCATAAGTAAAATTATTTTTGTGTCAGCTGACCATCTAAATAAACTGCAGGAATTTCCAGGCTTTTTTTTTTTTAATTGTTTTGAAATAAATCAAGACAGTTCACAAAGTCTGATCCTGTATATTCTCACACTTAACATTTTCACTAGATCGAATAATAGGAAAGAGCTAGTACTGATACACATTTTTACAAAGAGGAAAACTAATATGAATTGGCAAAAAAAAATTACAATGCTTCTTTAATCACAAATGGAAACCTGAGAAGGAATCTTGTCTGTTGTCATTCATGTTTTCTGTATTTCCATGGTCTCAACACTAGCAATTTTTCTGTTATTTCTTTTCCCATAAGAACAGTGGTCCACAGAACACCATTTAGGATGTAATGTATTTGAGGACATGTCACCCAGATTTACTGGATTCTTGGATTCTTTCGGTACGATCAACTGAAAAGATCAGTTCCTAGTGCCTGTGTCAATGAGGTCAGATCTGTCCGACTTCCTGAATTATTATTTTACTCTCACAAATTATCCATGATGGTCTTGTTCAGCACAGTTACTCAATTAGCAATATTCTATGCATTGTAAGACTGTATTATTATATCCCTGAGGAGAACATAACATTGCTTATACTGCTTATTCAGGTTTTTGTTATATTTCAGATGTATTCAGTTCTCTCCTTGGAGGCTTTCCAACACAAAATAGACACTAGCCATAACTGAACGAAATCAAAATGCCTTCGGTAGGTAATAAATTATATAATTATTATTATTAATACAGTTACTCCCATTCCTCCCAGCAATAACAACAAATCAACATACCCTCTACCGACAAAACAAGAGTTCCTACCTGAATACACTAAACAAAACATAGACCAGAATAAAAACATACTTTAAGTTGTACGTATTTATTGTCAATTCCCCAAGTACTGTGCCAAACAAAAAGAAATAACATAAAATTCAACTGAAATAAAAGTAAAAATTTATCTTTTAAGGTATTTATTGTATGCCTGATTCACAGTCCTGAAAGCAGCTATAATGACCTACTTTCAAAATTTTCTGGCATAGTTTTAGTTATAAAATATGAATGAAGAAAACCACTGAAATACAATTATGCCTTATAAGACACTAGAAAGAAATTTCAGAGGTGCTGGTAGGCATTTTTTTACTGACTCCAAGATGAGAACACAGTTTATAAAAACTTAGTTCCTATAAATATGATTACAACTTTCCATAGAAGTCGTATTGTTGTCTCCTGATACAGATATGCTTTTTCAACCCTGATATGTCAAGTAAGGAGACAGCTGACCAACTGAACAACAGAATGCCTTCAGAAACTAACCAAGGACCCTTTTTATTTTGACCAGTTGCTATATGGTAATGGTGCTGTGCAAGCTGAGTATCCCCTGCCTCTCAGTTACCGAAAGTTTACTTACAGGAAGTCTACAGCACATTCAGCATTTCAGCTTTTCAATAGCAGGCCTTGTACTAGTGCTTGTGCCAATACTTGTTTCCTTGTCCAGGCACTTACCATCTGAAAACAGGAACAGGATGAGATAAAACAGGGAATAATTATGAATTCATTAGACACATCAACTGCAAGTTTTAAACCTGTGGCATTCATGTGTAACACTGGTGTCCAATATTCTCTTTAAGATGTGCTGATGGATCTTTAAGACACGCAAGACACATTTTCGTGACGTGACCTCCCCCTCACATACCCAACAGGTCATTGCCTTGTCTCATTGCAGACACAGTACCACACACGCTTCCTTGGGGCGTTAAAGGGTCTCCTGACACATCGCCACAGGCTTGCTCACCATATGACCAGCACACTCGTACAACTCAACTATTTCAACCACACGTGTGCCTGTCCTGTTAGGTGCAGCCAGAGAAGCCCCCTTAGGGTCATGGGATGGAGGCAGCTTGGGAGCACACCAGGAGCTGGTGTGCAGTAACAGCTGTAGAAAACAACCTATATTCATCTTATACATGAGGGGCCTTTTCATAAGGAGCAGCAGGAGCTGCTCTGGCTGCAACGTCCTGGTGGGCCAGGCGCAGGCCTGAGCGCAGACCTCTCCAGGGAGCAGCTGAGGGAGAAAGGCTGCTGGCCAGAGCCAGAAGGACTCTCCTGGGTTCTGCTGCAGCAGACACACAGCACTGACATACATCTCCGTAATCGCGAGTTTTTCAGAATAACCTGCTCACACTCAATGGATCAAGAGATTTTAAGAAGTTTTGAAAGAGTTACATGTCACATTTGTCCTTAAACTTGAGTACCTAATCAGTTGTTCTGCAACTGGTTAGATACAACAGAGAAACTTCAGGTTAAAAGTAACATCCCAAATAACTAAATCAGCATGGTATTTAAATCAAATCTAAGCAAGCCACACAATGATACAGATTCTCTCTAGTGCTGAGACTTATATTTGAGCATCATACAAAAACCTGACAGCCTTCATTTAGTATGTCTTACAGCAAATGACCAAAGGAGATCACAACTAGTACTGTTGTGCATATTTGACGATATCCAAGTACATCAACACAGTTACATACCTCTGTACTATCACATGAATAAAATTATATATTTCTAGGTGAGCAAGTGGCTAGGTTTTCTGGTTGCCCAACCAGACATTCCACAGATCCGTGTAAAGATGGCTTCATCTTCCCCATTCATTTGAGCTCAGAGGAAATAGAAGCATGTATGAAACTGCCATTCTGATAACCAGCAAGTGAGTTAGTAAAACAGGAGAGCACTGCAAAGACTTGCCTACAGGTGGAGTCACCAGTGTCTACACGATTTTCAGAGCTTTCACTGTGTACGTTCTTTCCCCTCTGCTTCTTCATTCCCTCCCGACTCTTACTGTGTTCAGTAAGACGCACACTCAGTCTCTCTAACCTCTTTCTGTGCTCCCCTTCTTCTGTAATATCGTCCCTCTCTTATCTTTACTTTCAGTATCCCATCTTTTTAACTCCACTCTTTCCAGGTGCTTTAAATTCCCCTCCTACAAAAGTTTACTTACAAAATATACCACAATTTCTGACTTTGCGGATCATCAGCTTGCTTCATGTACTTGTACGTTAAAACTCTTATCATTCTTGTTTCACGATAAAAACTGCAAACCTTTCAGGGAACTGAAAAATCCGTTCAATGTCCAAATGGTGCTTAGCACAATGGAGACCTCCTGATGGGACAACACATGGCTGAATGCTATTTATAAACTTAGGTTGAACCATATGACAATGTTACAATTATTTTACTTAGATACTGAACACGTAATATAGCTCATGTATATATATATATATACACATATATAAATTATATAAATATATGTGCATATAATCACATTTAATATAGATAATCATATATATATATTAATCACTTGTATATATATATATATATGATTTAAATACAAGTAATCATTTTCCATGTAAAGTACTCTTGTCCTATAAAGGTTCCTTAATTGACAATGAGAGCTTTTCAGAGTGCATTATATGGATTTTCCCTAAAAGATGAAGGATAAAACATTGCATAGGATTTTAAATGTTTTAGGTATCAAACAGAAAAACTCTCCATTTATCCAAGATAGAATATTTCAATATCAAATTTTAACTGCCATAAACAGAAATGAGGAAAACATATACTGACAGTGAATACTCTTGTAGGCTGAAAAGGAAGGAATTAAAAAGCAATAAAAAACAGTACTAATGCAGTAAAATATAACATACCTTTTTGTTCATGAAAATTGTTTCATTTCAAAATAATGGTGCATGTTTAAATGTGAGAAAAGAACATAATGCAAACACTATTCATCACAGAAGAGAAGGAGTTTTGCAACTGTGTTTCAGCGACCCTTAACAAAATCCCAGTCAGAGTTCCCCCCAAATGTAAGTACAGCAGCTCATGTTGGCTCCTGAGAAGCAAAGGAATTAGTACATTAAGTAGGTTCCAGCAAGCAGAAAATACAAGCCTCAGTCCAACCTGAAAAGGATCTTTGCTAAAAACCAAGCTCAGTCAATGTCCAGGCCAAAAAAGAAAAAAAAATGCTTGACCATTTTCTTCTTTCTCTAGAATATTGTTGATTAGGCAACTTCAACAAGATATCCAAACAAATAAACCGTAACGCATGCACATTATGCACATTTAAATAATTCCAGAGGGGAAAAAAAAATCCAGTTCCTACCGGTCTGGCTAAGCTGTGACGTGCTACGGCTTTTCCGCGAGAGACCCACGATGGCGACCATCTTTGCGCCGATGCTGGAGCGTCTCTTCTTGCCGCCACCACCAACGGTGCCCACTGCCGTGTCCGACTGGCTGCCATCGTTTTTCTCCAGCGTGTACATGTCCCCACCAATGCTGGTGCTCTTAGTCATGTTCTTTCCTGAGGCGCCCATCTGTCTGCTTTGCATTTTGGATGTAAAGACACTGTCAGCCAGTGGATGGATAAACAGCGCAGACAAAGAGTAAAAAGGGGAAGACAGAAAAGGACAGGTTTCAGATGGAAAGTTTTGGGAGACTGGAGGGTAAAAGCAGCTAATTCACACAGGTAGGGTTTGTTTTTTTAGAGGTAAAAGGAGCAGCTTTAATGGTAAGCTCCTGTTTCGTACTTCATTTTAAATAACAAGCTCTTACTGATTTTCTTAAAATACATGACCAGCAAAAGCATATCAAAGGATTAATATATCACTGTACCATGTACACATCTTTTAAAAACTCTATGCAAGCATATAAGTATGTTCATACATATTTTTTTGTTGTTTTGACTGATTTGAGTATTGCTTTTCCACATTCGGCTAATCAAATCATAAGCATTTGTTCCTCTAGTTTATCAGCTCAGCAGGTTCTGAAAATGGTTTGAGTAGGGATTACCTGGGCCAGGCAAGAGACACAAAGCAAATAAAATACATAAACTATCATTTATAGTTCTTGCTTCGACTAGAAACCATGGCTGCAGACACTCAGCACACATGAATAGTGGTTATAGGTATATTTTTAACTGAGCAGGCTTTCTTTTTGTTACTAAAAGCTATTTGTACTATGTTGGTATCTTCTTACAATATTCTATAAACATAAATAGTCACAAGCTAGAATACAAAGTGTTGTCCACAGTTGTGGAAAAGCAAAGGGTCTTCAAGACCCTTCAGTAAACCAAAGAAAAGTCACTTCCTGGCTCCCCTATATTGTTCTTATGATTCTCCTACAGCAGCTACAGTGCATCACTACTTGCCAATGGCTTGGGTTAAAAAAGGCTAGGTGAAAATAAGCTTGCTTCAGTATAATGTTTTTTGAATTTATTCTTCCCATCCCTTATACATCTCATTTGTATGTTTCTTGAGCTTTATCTATGGCAGTATTAAGTAGTTACTCGCCTGCAATTTTGCCAGTTGAGGTGACACAGCAATATACTACTACTGCGTATGTGCTGTCCCTCTAATAGTGTCTTTATCACCAAATAGTTATTTTAAGTGTAAAAACATAAACACACTAAGGGGTTCCAGTTCTTCACCAATATCCCAACTTTTAACTCTTACAGCAAAATAATTATTTAATAGTAAGTTCTCAGGTTATCTGGTCTGAGATTATAAAAGCATTTTTATTTACTTATTTAAACAGGCACTGCACACAAATTCACGAGTGAGGACACCACAGTTCAGCGGGTACAAACCAAAAAAAGACAGTTTTCAATCCCCAAGACAGAAAGTTGAACTGTGGGCAGACTGAGAGACCACACACTGGTGCTGCTTGGGAAATTTACATTCTACAACCCTCTCAGGTGCTCTGCCCCTCTTCTTCACAAGTATGTATACACAAATAAATACACACAAAAATATATTCCTCAGTGAAACAGATACTTGATTCATTAATGAACTGAATGAAAGTCTGAAGTCTAGCTTTGATTTCTAAACATCCAGACATTTCAAGGATATTTTCAGTAATCTAGTTCACTTATCCTATGTTTTTGATGAAATTATACAGTGATGAACTTATCCAGTTATTTTATTCCCTCCCTTTGGCAACAAATGCATGTAAAAACATGTATAAAACATTTATAAAACACTTGGACATTACATGACTTAAATCAACTTTACTGATAAAATGGAATTTTATTATAATACACATTTTGTTCTTATTTATAGACTGTTTCTACAGGCTCTAAGCAGCTGCATCGGAATTATCTACTAGACACACACAGCACTCCCAGAGGGACCTGATCTCCCAGTGGTCCAGGTTAAGGGACCTTTCCTTTGCACAGAAATGGTGATCTACGGTGATGATAACAGTACACATCCACATTTGGCCCTGACATTTCACTGGTAGATGGCTGGACAAACATCCAGATTTGGAAACTCTTCAGCAAATGTGGGCCTGATAATATGCATGGAGAATATTTCTATTTCAGTGAAGTTCTTGCACAGAACTCAGCCCCTTATAATTCTGTACATTGCATCTCACTAGTAAGTCCACGCTAGATGCAGTGTTAGACAATCTGTAGAGAATAAAACAACAGAATATTTTTGGAAACCGGGAAAAATTATTCTTTTTGTGTGTTTGTATAAAATCATCACAATCTAAAGGCTAACAAATATTGGTTTTGCTTCTTAAATACATTTTCAAAAGCATACAAAGGCTATTGCTGGAGCTTCACCCTTCAGTAAATGGAGTGGATTTTATGGGGTATGACCACAGTCTTACTTATAATGACCTATACCAATTTCAAAGAAAATAAACTTATATTGCTTCTTTATTGACTCTTTATATACATACATACTCTGTCAATAAAAACTTAACTATGAAATTAATGCAGCGGCCTCAAAGGCAAAGGTATTGTTGGATCTTTTACTACTGATTGGAAATAGGATGAGCCATCAGATCTGGAACAACAAAGTAACTTTTTAAGATATTTGAGAGGTGCCAATAAAGCTTTTTGCCCTTTAGTTGGCAGCTGCATCTACATGAAGGCACAAAATGCTTGAAGTTGAGCCACAACACTGAGAAAAATACAGGAGCTAGTTTATAGAAATGCACCTTTGTCATCAAGTTGAAAAATACTGCGTGTGCTTCCTAAGTAAGTTATGAGGAAAAGCATGAATGAGAGTTCAGATCAACAGATGGACGGGCACAAAACAGATTTGAGAGAGAGCCTTGGTGGCCTTGACTGGACAGACACTATAAAAACACTGGAAAGCAATGGGAGCTTGAACGTATTTTTCTTAGCCTTTTTTAACTCTCCTTCATGTTATATGTTAGTACATACTGACACGCTGGTAAATTTCACACTAAAATAAAGTGGGATAGGATGTGGGTGAAGAGGCAGGCAGGGAAGGAAAAAAGTGGATCTGTATTTCTGGTGCTTTTTATCACTACGATAACTCACTTGTGAGATGCTAACATCGCATGCTGTATTTCCTTTCAAACTAACACCTTTAGAGATTGCTTCACAGGACGGAGATGCCACACGAACTAGTTCTCAGTTTCAACACTATCTCACAAATAAGAAATAACAGAGAGATCTAGAAAGGTCATTGTTGGGAAGAGACAGTATATTCAGTTCTATGTCAGGCCAAATTCTAAGAATCAGAAAATTAGAGCCCCTTGCCCAGTAATACATGTTTTTAAAGGAAATGTGATTAATTTCACTGTGTTGTCTGTCAGAGCTCTTCGATGTATTTTTTCAAACAGTTGGATTCATATTTAGCACAGGAGTAGAAAAGTAAAGCTATTTAGTTCCTAAAACTGTTTTGAAAACAGATTCTTTGAGAGAGATCTTAAGAATGCTCCTTTGGGGAAAGACTGTAGTATAAGTCATTAAATCTCTGTTATTTCATATTGGAGCTCATTCTCACAGCACAGACTGGTAGGAGGAAAGTATTTTTACTGCCTGCAGAACAACCTACTCCAATGCTACATTTTTCAAGAACCACAGAATATCCCGAGTTGGAACAGACCCACAAGGATCATCAAGTCCAACTCCTGGCTCCACACAGGACCATCCAAAAATCCAACCATGTGTCTGACAGCATTGTCCAAATGCTTCTTGATCTCCAGCAGGCTCGGTGCTGTGAACACTGCCCTGGGGAGCCTGTTTCAGTTTCCAACCACACTCTCTCAGTGAAGAACCTTTTCCTAATATCCAGCCTGAACCTCCCCTGTTGCAGCTTCATGCCGTTCCCTTGGATCCTATCATATCCAGGAAGTCTGTGAGCTCCTGTTGTATTTTATAACAGAAAACAGTAATTATGCCATTGCTTTTTAAGTGATATTAACACTTAGGAAAGGTCTTATGTCATAGCAGTGAAAACAAATATTCTGTTTTCTCATAAAACACAAATTCTGAATCATGAAATCAAGTTTTAATGTGTGTACCTGCTAACCATGAGGTGGACTTATCAACCACGTTCTTTTGACCAAATAAGAAAGATAGGAAACAGAATTCAAGTGAAGAAAAAAGTATTTAATTTTAGGATTGACTGGATATTCCAAAAACTAGTACAAATGGCTAATATTGAAAGTTCATTCACCATTCACTATTTTTACTCCCTGAGTAGTTTATTCTAAAAATACTTGTTCTAGTTAAAGTTTTGGGGTTGTTTTGCTCTGTAAAAGCAGCAGGGGGAACATCTTTGTTATGCTCCCAGCTAGCCAACAGCTCTTGGAGAAAGCCATCACATAGCAGCGGCTTTGTTTTTTCTCATTTCCTCCTTTTGAAAAAAAAAAATCTTTGACAAATAAGTACTAGGAGAGTTCTGAAAGGCTTATAGTGCTTCATAGTAAACCTGCATTGCTCATGAGCAAACCAACTCCTTCATCTGTACTCTGAACTCTTCTGACTATTCAAGCCCTCCCTCACTAATCATTATTGGTATCCTCACCTGTGAAGCTATCCTTCTACCCACACTGCCTTTTGACAGTGCCAGAAATGGATTACTCCTAGAAAAATAGGGCATTGTATGTCAGCTTGCACTCCTTTCTGAGTTAACAGAACTATTAAAGGGATGTCAGAGTTAAGGGACTAGCTCCTATAAACTTTTCTCTTAACAGGAAACAGAAATGGCGTATCCAGGAAGTTTTCTTTCCATGTACATATACACAGACATAATCCCACCCACACATTCAGCTAAACATTTACAACATTTTAAATTTATGAGATTATATGAGTCAAGGAATCGAGGTGCACTAAAAATAGGGTTTCCAAGTTGTCTGATGGTACTCAACTTAAGAAAATCCTCCACGATGAGAATATGCAGCCATATGGGGCCAAAATAAATAAATAAATTAACTGTGCTAGGCCATCATGTGAATGACGGTGCAATAATCACCCTCATTAAAATCAAAACAGGAACAAACTTATCACACCACCCCAGCCGTGAGGCAGCCTGCGGCCTTCAGCAGCCACAGAGTGAAGGTGACAGCAGGCCCCTGACTAAGGCTCGTGGGGACCAACGAGTCAGCCAGAGCAGGGCGATGGGCAAAGATCACAGGGGAACGTTGCTTCCTGTACTGCCCCTAGTTCTTCTCAGTTGTGAGATGTAACTTTATACACCATTCCTAAAATACAGCATTCCTCTGTAATCTCTTCACAAACAAGCAGAGGGAGTACGAAAATACAAGCAAAGTGGCTAGTAACAGCCTCCAACCAACGTCTCATCCCCCAGTCTGTACATATAACCAGGGCTGCACCTTCCCAGTTTAGTGGTGTAGGGCCTTAAACTCCTTGGCTATACAGCAAATCTCAGATTGTTCTTACATGCTGATATTCTACAGACAAATTCTAGCCCGTAAGCTTTTTCTGAATGCTTTTGAAGAAGAAGAGTAAGCTGGTCTGAAAATGCTATTCATACATAGCCTTCTAGGAAATCCAGTATTATGTTTCTGGACTTCTTAAAGGCACCAATCTTCAGGATCTCTTTTCAAAGACCCACTTCTTTTCAAAGCGGGGAGTGTAATTCTCCTCTGGAATCAGATTTGCTGTCAAGGCTTTCCAGACTCCTACCATAGCAGGTAATCAGCAACTATCTTGATCTTCTCACTTTGTCAGTATCTGTGCTGATACAGATTAGAAAACACCGGCAGAGAAACTATCCCAAAGTACAACGCCTAGGATCCGCTGCTTGGAAAACAATCTCTTAGGAGTTGACATAGCCAGAAGGAAACACTGCCCCAGGAAATCCTCAAAGAAGGGAGGGAGGCAGGGAAATAGGTTGCACAAGAAGATCTTTGCTTCAGTTTTGGTATTTCATGCTTTAGATAGACCGTGTCCTTGATATCTGACCAAGAAGAAAAGCAACTATTTGTGAAGTTTCAGTTAAGAGGGGAGATTTCACAATGTGAAAGGAGCCTGCCCTAAAGGGAGAGAAACTGTTTTGAAGCCACTTGACATACAGCGATATAGCTAAGGTGGACTGAAGTGTGGGCAAATGCTCTAGAACCTAAATAAACAAGGTCTGCATAAAAACAAACCAAAAAAATACCAATTTTTGGAAGTTAAAAAGAAAATAAAAAAGTCAGAAATTTTACCCGACTTCACCCAATGTCTGACTTATTGGTGTTTCGAGGGCATTTAATGGGTTTACAAAAAATACTTATTTTAGAATTAATTGACAGTATTGTTGGCTGCTGATACATTTTCCATGAGAGCAATTGCAGACACACAGAACATTCATTGTTTCATATGTACCAAATGGAAAATTTCCTCCTCTTTCCATAGTTAAAAACCTGCAGTCTTTGGCTGCCACTTTTGAACCAATTGCAGAAATTGGATGGCATCTCACTAGTTGGTCAGAAACTTGCCTAAGGAAACAGAATTTTTTTTAACAGAAACTGGCTGATTAGCAGAATAAGTGCCAAATTTCCTCAGGAACCTTTCATTTAGGACAGAAAACAAACAAACAAACAAACAAAACCCAACCAACCAAACAAAAAAAAACAAACAAACAAAAATCCCACAACAAAATAACAACAAAAACCCACTGACACCTGGGAGTCCTTATGCTTTACCATGCCTGTTGAGATTTACAATATGTGGTAAACCAGCCAGAGATGAAGCCAAGGATGGAGAAACTGAAAACGATGACTCTCTTGGAAGTTGTTACAGTTATAAAAAGCAATTGCAAAGTCCCAGGGGTTAAAGAACCTTATTAAGATTTTTGCAGGCATCCTCTGCTGTCGAACAGGGCAGCACTGCCCATTCTTTCTGTACATTAAGCAATCCAACAGGCAGCAATGAGAAAGGCTAAACCAGAAAATACACCGATTCTGTCCTTCCCCATAAACAAGAAATACAAATGACCAACAGACCCAAACCCAAATCAAAGATAATATTTTCAATCTGGAAGCAAAGGCAAACATCTTACCTTGTCTACTGCCAGTTAAAATGCTTCCGACTGCACGGATTTATACATATCCTCCAAGAAAAATCCTCTCTTTAAACACCGCAGTCTCTCAAAAAACACAGATCGTATCCTTTCAGGCATCTTTTGCCTGAGAGTCTCATTTTGCTCTCCTACACTCACAATGCTATTCTATCCATTCCTAATTATGACTGATAAACTAAAATTATTATGACAATCTTTTTGTTTGTTTGTTTTGTTTTTCACTTACCAACAAATACACCTTACTAAAACCAGTATTATGAAGCACAGGCTTTTTTCAAATCTATGGTATTATTAAATTCTTACATGTCAAGGAGATGAAAAGCAATTGTAACCATTGTATTATTTATCATTAGTAGGATTTCTGGGGATTTTTTTTTGTTTTGTTTTCAGTCTTCATTACAACTGAATTGGAAATGAAAACAATTCATCTTGTTGCTCTGCCAAAAGAATATGCACGAGAGAATCAGATTTATACTTAAGTCATTTGGCAGATCTTGGCAGGTTTCTTTTTTTCTCAATGAAAATTCAGAATTAATACTTCCCTGTTGTTCACCCTAGTTCTCTGGTAATGATGCCTAACTAAACTAAAGCATCTGCAATTGTAAAAACGCACTTTGCCAAGTTAGAGGTACAGCCATGTACTGTGATGTCCTAGGGAAAGAACAAAATTTAACATTTTTTGTCAGTTGTTTTAAGAGGCATTTTCTTATATATGTCTCTCGTGAGACTGGATGACCACTGAAGATTTCTTTTACAGATTTTTAAAAGCAGGATAGGAATTTTAATGCCATTCTTAATAGATTTCTTTACTTATTTGGAGACATTCTCATTTCATTAATTTGCTGAGGAAATTTAACAAAAACAGCATTATGGGGACAGCTGTGATGTTGGAAATAATATTTCCATGGGAACAATGCCTCTGGCCCATGCACATACTCATCTGCCAATTTATATCAGAGACATACTACAGGTTTGAAATTATAATGATTTAGTCTCCTGAGGTTCACTTGACCAAAAATTATCCTATTAAATTATTTGTGATATAAAGCTCTAATAGCTACTGGACTGACTTCATTGCTAGGTTTATTTTATTGAAATTATAACAGGAAAGGTGGTGGAAAACAGTAGATTTTGGAACTGGAATTTTTTTAATGGATTGGGCTAAACAGAAACATTCTCTTTTTCATAATAAATTAATTAGTGAATAAAGTAGTGATTACGATGTATTTTGTTTTGTATATTATTCAAAGACAACTTGTGTGCACAACTGAAAATAAAAATAATCTAATATTCAATACGAAATAACATTTTCAAAGATCACTTTCATATTATTATTATATATTACTCCGCTAACAGTTGTGAATCTATGCAAAAATCCCTTCCTTTGATACGGTGAACTAAACCAGGCATTCAGAATGTGTGAATTCCAAAGAAGCCTAGAAAGAAAACAAGCTAAGGAGCAAAAGTCTTGCATTAGCCAGCTGTCATTTTAGTTTGATATTCATTTGCAAATACAAGTCCACATGAACTCTGAAGGCTTAGTAATAAAGAAAGAAAATAAAGACAGAATCAGTTGTGTAACACACAGCACGTTAACGACAGGCCTGCCAAATTAAAGCTGACAGTGGGCAATCTGGTTTAATTGACAATGTGTTTTAGAGAAATGGACCTTGCATGTACATAATCTGAAAGTTAAATGTTATATGCTTATTCGAACATATTGTTGAATAACAATTTTCCAGCAGAGAAGGAAGAGATGGATCCTTCTGTTTCCACTATTAACAATGCTTACTAAGACTCAAAATATAGTTGTACCGCAAACTTAACATTACTCTGATTTACTCCTTGAAGAACTGAAATGAGCTCTTTGTAATGAAAAGCAAGCATTGAATTGACAAATCAAACTGTAAATCCACTGTGGACCCAAGACCTAAAATCACCAGAGAAATAATGTAAAATCAAGTCCCAAAGTGATAAAATTTTCAAATTTGAAGATAAAGATTCTCAAAAATATAGAGAGATAAAAGACATTGTATTGCCTCAGGGTAAGGGGAGCCATGATTTAGCATCTTTATTTGCTAAACTGAAATCATCTATAAGGAAGATTTTTTGATTTAGAAAATACATTGAGAGCTGGAGAACTTTGTAAGATAGTCATGTAGGAACTAGATTGCATGTGCTACTGTGTACAGCAGGGTGAAATTCACAGAATATGCAGGGAAGAACTAAATGTTCTGAAAAGCCATTATTCCAATAGATTGCTGTAGTCAATATGGATTTGACTATAGCTGCGTCCATACTTTGCTCATGGAAAATAGGACTGTTTTGATCAGTACTGTGCAATGTGACCACGCTCACGCTCCTCACCCCTTTGTACTGCTCATGTGTGTGTGCAACAGGATGGGGAGGGGTGTCTAAACAATACAGCAGCTCTGATGTTTCCTTCATTCTTTGTAAATTCAGGTTGCTTGAGGACTCTGAAAAATCAGGGTCAGAATAGACACTGCTATCAAATCCATAGCATATTTCTGAATTGATCTTCTGGGACTGAGAGCTAAATGGACACGAGCAAGAGAGCTGAAGCCATAATTACCTCAGCCAAAGGGACGTTATCTGGGACATCATGATCTTGCCTGTCTGACTTCTGTCATTTTGACAAAATGACTTTGAGTCACTTGGGGCCTCTGGGAGAAATTAGAAAAGCATACAGAAAACCTACGAGCATCGTGAAAAGAAAATGTTGTGAAGAAATTTGGCTTACATCCTTCTCAGCTCAAGTCCTCAAATGTTGTTCCCTGATGTGCAGAGGACAGGTCCATGACCAGAGCTCCCGGCTGAGGAAGTATGCACACTTGCATGCCATGCATGTTTGGAGCAAAGGCTTGCTTAGGTAGCACTTCATGGACTTTGTAGGCTAAGATGAGTAAAACTACTATGTGATAATATTGAACCAAAATGTTCAGATGCTTAGTCAAATAACCTTAAAATCAGATAGATGGGCAATAGCAAACCACTGCAGCATCATCTCACCCTGGGAATTATATAAGTAATGGACCAACACTGAGCCCCCAACCTTTAGTTAAAATACCATACTTGCCAGATGGGTCTGGCAATGTGTTTCAAAGAACCTGTGTTTTAGAAGCACCTTTATGAAGCAACATGAAGGAAGTTCATACTTCTTTCTTAGGAGGCTAAGTGATAAGTTTATTCATTATTTTTGATTAAGTACATTTAGATGAATCAGAAAAGGCACTAAATTACTTGTACGGAATCTTTTAACATTTCTAGTTAAAATCATACTCAAAGAAAAACAATGAAAACATACAGCACTAAGAGAGAACCACAGAATCATTGTGTCAGAGAGAGAAATGAGCTTCCTAATTAAATTCTTTGCTTTGATAAGTTTCTATTCCACACTTAATTGTTGCTATTGCTATGCAAGTCCACAGGCCTATTGTGCTCAATCCTGTAGATACAAAAGTCTGTCTAATGAAGAACTTATAATTCAAACTAGTTTTAAATATCTTTAGAAAATGAGCCTTTTTTTCCAACACATTTAAAAATCAAAAATTAATTTCAATATTTTTACTTGCTTCAAATCCTCTTTTTATTTCTTTTGATCATTTCTACTTCTTGCAAGTCTCTAGGGCTTTACATCTGCACCTCTGTATTAAAAACAAAATAAAACAAAACAAAGCAAAACAACAACTACTGATGCACAGTTAAATGACCTTTAGGAACAGGAGTACATCAGCGCTTTCTGGATCACAGCTCAGAGGTGACACTCAGTAGAGGTTGAAGTGCAAACTGCATTTCATGGAGAAGGAAGCAGCCTCAATAATATCGTGTTGTTGTCAAAGAAAAAATGTCTGAGATCCCTGCTGGGCATCATATATCAAAGCTGCAGACAGTTTCATATGAAGTTATTTTCACTGCTCACTTGTTAAAAATGTGTACTTCCAAATTCATTACCTTATTATTTCCTTGAAAAAATATTAAAAATAAGCTGACTATCTGTAAAGGAGTCTATATGTCTTTTATACTTACTCCACAGTACCAGGAAAAAAAAGGGTCTGTAAGAGTTTGATAGATGGTGATGAGTAACTTAGAAACAGGTGACTTTGCTGGATTTCTTAAATGATTTGTATTCTACTCTAGAGATTTCACAAAAAAATATAAAAATTAATACAATTCCTTTATGAAGCATTGATATTTTGTATCCTTTGTATCCATAATATTTCTCCAGAAGTCACAGATAATTTTCTTCTGCACGTCATCTGTGAAAGTGTAGAACACAAAATGGCCAAATTGCTGACTGTGGGCATTGCTACAGGCACAGTTGCTGTATGAATTTTCAGCTTTTGAAGAGCTGCCTCAATGTAGAACACTAAAACAAGTTTAAAAACTTACATCAAATAAAGTGGATTTGGATCGTTACTTCAAATAATGTAAGAATTTGTCATGAACTGCTAACAGGCTCTACAGTCCAAAAATACTAATTTTAATCGAACAACAAAAAAAGTTGATTTTAGGTACTTTGGTTTCAGAGACACATAGCAGCTATATGTAAGCTGTTTATCTCTCTGCTTAGCTAATGAGAAGCATGCAGAACACTTATGTTAGGGGGACACAAAACAGAGTTGCTGCTTTTTGTTCCAGGTCTCAGTCCAGCATACCTGCCCCAGACTCCTGAATAAATGTTTTGCATTCGAAAAGAGCTGGTGAAAGTTGTATGGTAACCTGCCAGTCTGATCTCACGAGTAGCAAGGCCACTTTGTTGTGATGGTTAAAGAAAGTGCAACACCAACTTCTTGGGTCGAGAGCTACAGCACGGTCCAGAAGTCACTTTCACCCCATGCTGGGAACAGGGCTGGTCTCACAAAGGGAAGGGTGCCAGGGGAGGCTGGTGGCATCGTACCTCATCCTGTCTGCAGCCCCGTTTACTCATCCAGGGGCAGCTCCTGGGGTCGGCAGGGCCTGAGCTCATTGCCATGGAGAGGGAACATGCTTTTGACGCTCTTTCCCAGTGTCCCCAGGCTGTGGCCGGGCCTTTACCAGCTCGCAAACACTGTAGTTTGTGCTTCAAGAAGGGCATGGCCTACTAGGAGTGCACGGTTTAGCTGGTCAGCAGAAGCTCAAATCCAGTATTTCTAGGAAGCCACTGCTAGATCTATCGGGGCACAGACTGCTAAAGGACCTACCATGCGTTGGGGAAAGGGTCTCAGGCCACAGCTCTCGCTCACAGACATGTGGCCTGCTTGGCAAGAAAGGCTGGGCACAATTAACTTCTTTCATCCATTAGAGCAGTTGGAACAATCACTATAATTATTCTGAAACGGCTTTAAGAAAGCAAACAATACATGCACATTGAAAACAGATTTCTTGATGCTTTTTATCTTTTGCAGAGCTTTTGATATTTTTACCAGAATATAGATTTTTTTTAAAGTGCTACTGGCTTCCACTGCTACGGAGGAGCTAGCACAGGCTGAACTTCTGTGTTTTTTTATCCAGCTTTGCAAAACACTGCATTTAACTGATAATGGCTGCAATCATGGCAGAAGCTTCATAAAAAATGAAATACTAAGATTACAATATAATGAGAAACTAAGGAACAAATACTCATCAGGCATCAGTTTTAAAACCTACATAATTAAATTCTTTGAAGAATTTTTTGACTGAATGACACAAAAAGAACTAGAAAGTGACTTGGAGATGAATCCAATTCCCTTGCATCCCACAAGGGAAAGGGCACAGAGAGCATGAAGTACCATTAGGAACAGAAAAGGTTTTTTATCTGAACAAATCCATTACTTAAAACTACATGCTGTATTCCATTTTTTATATCTTCTGCAAAATTACATTCCAGCTGACTTTCTCCACCACAAATTTTCATTCTTCGCTTGCGTCATCTTCCTATTAATCAGCTCTATTTCTTTGACTATCCTTTAGGATTTATTTCTTTTCTTTGCACTGGGTCTCACTGACATAAAACATAGCAAAACACGTAATCTACTACCTTCCTCTGCTGTCTCTGCATTCTCCTCTTAATACATTTCTCCTCTTAATACATTTCTCTTCACTTGCTCTTGTAATGAAGGTAGAAATTTCTCACTGGATCTCTTCTTAAACTGTTTGATTTGCCTAAGTGAGATCAGATGCTGTCTTCTGATTTCCTTTCCCCCCTGCCTCTTCCTTTCCTTACTCTCACCTCTAGCCACCTCGTTGCAGAGTGCCTGAGGCCTGCAGGGCCCTCTGGAGCCACCCGGTGCCACCCGTGCCCAAGCAGGGACACCCAGAGCAGGGTGCCCAGCACCACGTCCAGGCGGCTTCTGAAGGGCTCCAAGGAGGAGACCCCACAGCCTCTGGGCAGCCTGTGCCAGGGCTCCGTCACCCGCACAGCACAGAAGGGCTCCTGGTGTTCAGGGGGAGCCTCCTGGGGGCCAGTTTGTGCCCAGGGCCTCCTGTCCTGGCACTGGGCACCACTGAGCACAGCCTGGCTCCGTCCTCCCTGCACCCTCCCTTCAGCTGTTTATACACATTGATAAGATCTCCCCTGGCTTCCCCTCCCCCCCCCCCTTTTTTTTTTACTCCCAAGTTGTAGAAACATGCTTTAACATATCCCTTTATAATGTAGAACAGAACACCTAGTCTTGCTCTCATCATTTCTGCAAGTACTGTCACATATCCTTTCTCCTTTTCATCTCTGAATTAATTGAACAATTAAATGCATTGTTTAAAATACCCAATCTCCTGTTTTCAATTCCATTTCAAACACTTTCCAAACAACTATCTTTCACCTCTTGCATTCAGTTGAAACTACACCTGCCAAAGTTTTTAATGATTTCTTAAGATTTTGAAAGTATACTGGTCTCTCCTTTGCCTTGCTACAATTAACCATTTTCTGAAAAGTTATCCTCCCTGAGTTTCCATACTGCATCACACCTCAGATTTGCCCTTTCTCTAATCTTTCATTCAACGTGTGCTCTAGTATATCTTCATTTTCTGCCCAACCAGTTAACTGTGATGGCCCCACAGGACTATATCAGTATCTCCTATATTGCTATCCCTAAATTAGCATCCCTTCATTAACAGTATGTCAAAATATTACCCCCTCTGCAGTAAAAACTCCCTCTCTTCTCCCCTGCCTGTACCAAAACTTCTTCGTTTGGTACCTCCTCATGAATCACTAATCTCAACTCAGCATCACTAAATTCAGTATCTCCTTCCAAGACCTCTCGTCTGCTTCTTCTCCCAGCCATGTGAACCATGCATGTCATTCAGGCCTGCTCTTTGGGCAGCCCTTTTAATTCAAGCTTCAAATTAGGCCCATATTTTTGTGACTTACAAGTACTTTCTATTTCACATCTCTACCTCTTCTGTCCATCCACAAAGCTAATTGTTGTATCCACTCTCTCACATTTCATATGTCATTTATTTTTTCTCCACTTCTGGCAATTTACCTAACCTAAGCCCATTCCAGGACACTGTAGGAAAGATAAGTTTCATAGCCTTTCAATTTGGCTGCACAACCTTTCCCTGTGCATCAGTACAAAGGTACACTTTTATTTATCCAGCTGTACATAAGTTGTCTTTGTTTTCTAGTATTTAACAGTTCCTTATCCCATATATCTTCTCCCATTCAAGACTGAAAGATCAGCTCCTGCTGCTGATCTGACTTGCCCCATCATCCACTTGTGGTGTTTTTAGTAAGCAACTCGTGGTTTTTCCCCCGTGAATCTAATGCTCGAAAAGAGCTCTCCAGAAGCATTCACAAAACGATCTTATTTTCTTTCTTCCAATCTCCCCTTAGTGCTCCCTGTTGTCAAGATGTCCCCAGCCCTGTATTGTCACTACCTCCTGTCATGTGAAACATTTCATAAGTCTCTTGTGGTCCCCTCTCTGCACTCATATGTCATCTCATGATTTAGATTCCCTGTGCTTGGAACAGAGCCCGTATTTTTCTTCTGTATTTGAACAGCTTGTAATACAGTGAAATCCTGATCTCTTACTACAATTGTATATTGATATGAGAAAACAAAACTGTCTTCTTTATTAGAATTAATGTTTTGGATTCCTATTTAGAAAAACATTAAGAAAGGTTAAGATTTAGAGCAGTCAAAAAGATTTCCTGCAATTTATAAATATTCTGAATGCTCACACCATAGATCGAACAGAGCTCTTTCTGTCCCTGGTATCATCAGGGAGCCTGGATAAGAAATATTGTCAGATAACTGTACATAAAGAATCCTTAAAGATTAAAACAAGGAAGCCTGATCCGTGCTTTGTGTTAACTAGCATGCCTTGCCAAGAAAAAACACAATTATGTTTTCACTGTACATCAACCATATGCCAATTTTTAGTTTTGCAAGGTTTAATGAAGGCAAAATCTGACTCTGCAGCTATTTCTGCCAAAAAAAGATTTATTGACTTATTGTACTCCAGTGCTCTAAAACCTAATGCAATTTATTGCACTAAAGTACTCTTTAAAATAGGCATGGGATGAACCCATGATGGATATCTGCTTTCTTGGTCATTTAAGTTACTTTGAACCCACCTATGATCTCAGCAGATTGAAGCCCCTAGTGTGGCTATTAGCATTATTCAGAAAATATATGAGTACAGTGCATGGTGACTTTGAAATGTACAACATGAAGAGGTATGATGTGTCCTTAACAAACACCTTTGATGATGGTGTGATTGAGAATAGCCCCTGTGTCTCCAAATTCCCCAGAGGAAAGGTGACTGATGTTCAACTAAAGATATACCTGTGACGTACAAATGTATGCTGAAAGTTCCCATTTGCACTATAGCTTTTTTTGGATACCCAAGATCTCAGGATCAGGGTAATAATTTACTGCTATTTTTTGCTCAATGAGATGGCTGCTTTGGTTCTGATGGGTACCTCAAATACCTATTGATATGGTTATTAATTAAGTGATGTTTTGTTGATTGCTTCATATTGGCGTTGGGCATGAAAACATTTTTGGAAAGCTGCAGTTGTTAACTAGCAATAAGCAGTTTGTATCAGCACTTCAAGATACTTAATTCCACTAAGACTTCAATAAAACATCTGTACGTGCAGCTATCACACATCCCTAGTTTTAAAATACTTACTAATTATTAATAATTTTATGTAATGAATATTAGAAAAGATGTTTTTAATGAAATATGAACATGTTTTAAGTTGCCAAACAAATAAGCATAAGGCACTGCATTTATAACAATACTTAGGACCTATCCTGCCTTCAGTTTTGTCCACTGAATTCACTAGTCACTATATTTCAGTATGCTAATGATACAACACTATTTATATAATATATACATACATATATTCATATACATATATGTGTATAGGAATCAATCTGTGCTTTTCAGCTTGTTTTCTACCCTAGAAGACTTTTTAGACACTACTAAAAAGGTCAGCACTTTGTGTACTATGGGAAATGATGGCGGATATAGAAACTTTCCTCACAACTTACATATCAAAAACAGGCAAAATGGGCTAAGTGGGTAAATAATACTAGGGACTGATTCCCATTTTGGGAGCCAAAATCTTACACAAACAAAAGTCACTGCACAGCAGCCACTTACTAATACCTTGTTTCTCTACCAAGAAGGGAGTCCTGACTTTTCTGCATTCCTAAAGGCAGAGAGCAGCCACCAAACACAAGCTGGCATGGGGAAGAAGAAATTTCTTCTCAAATAGGAGTTTACTTTCTGTGAGTGGCAGCATTTTTGGCTGAAGACTAACCTGAGTGAAAGCTGAAAACCAGGAATAGGGCCATGCTTTCAAAGAGGGAGGACTTCCAGATCCCATTAAACTGGAAACTTAATGAGAGCTGGGAGAGACAAAGGTCTTTAAAACATCCTTTCCCGCACTACCAAATGGTTTGCTTAGCAGTCCATGGAACAAATACGCCAAGGCAGTCTTAAAGACAGCTCTTTCTAAACAGCTGTTTTTTTCTGAGTTCAAAAATGTGCTCTCATGAGTGAAGGAATGATGGTAATCAACATATAAAATAAGTAGTATGGCTGTATTGCCCTATACCACCTCAGATGGAACACCACATAACTTGATTCTCTTTTTGTATCACCTTTGATCCATTCTACCACAGGTGAGTTGTTTTGGTTATTTCCATTTAGAAAAGTATTTCAGAACATTTTATGTGAGTAGTTATTTGTTTGAAATAAAAGAAGCAAGTCTCTGTGTGCTTGCATGTGTGGGTATGTACAGGTATGTACACATATATGTATGTAGCAAAGAAAGTGGAAGGCAGCAGAGCACTTTATGATTACCCTACTATATATTAACACAGTTCTACAGGCTTCAGTTGTCTATAGGTACCAGCACTAGCAGGTAAAAGAAATGAGAGTTTCTGAAGAGTTTCAAAGATTCTCAGCAAATCTCAAACTCTTTTTTTTTTTCTGATGAAGAGGGAAAGAACATCGCATTTCTCATAATGCAAGTTACATGGATTTTGCAATACAAAATGTCACTCACTTGCATTAGAAGTCATGGTTCAACGGAATTGTGGTAAAATGTGTAAATCTAGAACGCCATCTGATAAAACCAGAGCCAATTGTGCTGAAATGTTTCCGGACACAATACAACAGAAGAGCTACATAACCCCTCCACCATACAGCAACCCATGGCAGCTAATCAAGTGAAGTGGAAGAAAACAAAAAAACTCTTTGTTTATCCACGTCAACTGTCAATCAATACACACATTTATCAGCCCACATGAAGAGGGTAATAAAAAAAAAAATCCTAATTCTCTTCTTTAGTACTGACACAAGTAAAAAGTAAAGATGGTTTTGATATTGATGAAATATCACTCAACAAAAGATTTTTCCCTGAAACAATAATTCAAGCAGGGAATCTAAAGAGGCATCTTATAATTTCTATTGTTTATTATAGTCAAACCCAAACTCTAGTCTAAACCAATTTAAAAAATAACATGCTGTAGTTACATGCAAAATAATGAATCAAGTTAGTGTGCTGCATCATTTGGTATGCAGAACAAATTCCCTGAAGCTGAGAGTGAAACTTGTTTAAATATGAAAGCATCATGGTTGAAAGCAAAAGAAGCTGCACAAAACAGACAATAAACTAAGCAAAGGAAAGGAAAGAAAAAAAAAAAGGGGGAAGGCAAGCAAGGTCCAGTTACAGCAAGAAGACTACGTCTATAGATCTACAGAAAATAGAAATACGTTTTACCTGTCATCCTCTTTCCCCTCCTCTGCTTGGTCTTCTTGAGCTTTTTCATCTTGCCCTGATCCTTTGATTTCTTCCTTATCACAGTTCTCTGCCACCTCTTGCCCTTCCCCTTTTTCGTTAATTTCTTGCTCCTTTGCTTTTTCCTCCTCCTCTTTTTCCTCTTCCTCAGGAAATATTTCATCTTGTTCGTCCCCTTCCAACCCCCCCTCTTTTTTTTCCTCTATATCCCTTGTCCTTCTGAAGTCAACAAAAATTGAAAGAGGCATGCAAAAGGAAAAAAAGAAAAGAATGCAGTAAAGTTAGGGTCACAGAGATGAGCATGCGTGAACTCACAAGAAAGGAAAAATAAATGAAATAAAAGCTAAAAGATGGAAGTAGTCACAAGGTAAGTCATGCTGGCTAATCTTCCAGCCTACACTAGAGAAGCTTTAAATTGTGATATTTTCTCAGGACAGTCTCTAAGTCCCTCTTTGAACAGAAGTTTCATGGCAATACATCTCATTTAAAAAGGGATACATAACCATACGACAGAAACGATGTGGTCCTAACACTGCTCATATGAACAGACGTTCAAACAAACTTACCAAATGCATCCTATCTCTCAAGAGGACAAATTTTTGAGAATTCATACAAGTTGACACTGAATTTTGCTGACAGATGCAGGTGGGTTACACCTTCTGACAAGAACTATCTTTCATTCCTTCCACTGACTGTGCACAGGGTGCAGGCAAAGGAAATGCTGTGTTTTGCTGACAGATTCACTGTGCACGTCTTGTTGAAGACTAATTCAGCAGAGGTATGCCTACAGTTGAATTGGACCAGGGTGTGCATTAGTATTAACTAAGACTTCTATAACAGTTCAGCAGCTCTAGTTTAAAAACTAAACTAAGATGCCTTTGACATAGCCAGCACAAAATTTGAGTTGAACTGTCTTTTCAGCCATGTTAAGTATTTTACACAACCGTTTTCAGAAAGTGCAAATGTAACTATGTCTAATGCCTGCTGACAGCATATGTTTGTTGTAGTGCATTCTAGCATAACTCAAGACACCAAAACTTTGCTAAAAACAAATACCGTAAAGAATTCAAGAAGCATTAGACGAAGAAGACATTTAAACCAGTTTCTTGCAAATTCCCTGCAAATTCCAACTGAGGCAAAACATTATTTTCAAATACAAATACTGAAAAGTACTCAGTTACTTAAATCACACAGCTATGGTTGGCACCATAGCTCCCTGTGCTCACCTTATTTTCTTGTTTCCCCTTGGCCGCTCTGACTGGACAGACATGTAACTCGTGCTGCTGAAACGAGAAGCGCTGCTTGTCCGAGACACAGCCGAGACATCGCTGACGTCGCTGTCTGAGGACTTATTGGAAACATTGTCGGAGCCTCGCTGAGGATCCCGTCCCGACCGATACTGTAAGAGGAAAGGGAGAAAGACAGAGATGTTGTCAGCGGCACTACCACAAATCAGCTATGGAGCTGGTCCCTGACGGTATCTAAACTGCCCGTGTCATCAGACTGCCTGAATTTTTATAGTGAAGGTTTTAACTAATAGACAATAGTAATTATTTCTTGGTTCACATTATTTTTATTCTGCTTTGATATCCAATTCAAGTAATTAACTTCTTGGTTTCGTCTAGAAAGTAACTTGTACAAAACATCTAGCTCTCCCAAAGGTTTCACAAACCTGAGCAAAGACACCTAACCCATTGCAGAGTACTCTCACCGCTGTTTCACCAGTGCACAAAAGCAAAGCAGAGGGACTTAGTGACATGCCCACAACTGCTCAGCTCATGAAAGACTGACCGGGAGACAGAACACTCTTCATGCTGTCTACAAAAAGTGCATCTCTTTTGGGGCCTAGCCTATTTACAAAAACTTCTGGTTGACAAATGATAACACTTTTTTTTTTTTAAATTAAACAGATAGTTGAGATTATCAAACTAAAAGACACTTTGTTGTAGCTCTTCAGACAAAACCCACAACCTTCTGAACTGCTGGGCTGAGAAATCCAAACGGATGTGAGAACGCAGGGATGGGACTAGGGATAACTTGTACTGATAACGAACAAATGCCTCAGAAATTCAGGAATGACAATAACGCTCCAGCTCACTGACCGTATACTCTCAACACTGAACTGGCAGGTGACTGACCATCAGCAGTAAGCCTACACAACGTTAAGCAGAGTTGTGAAGACGTGCTCAAGTTAGATCTGAACAAAATATCATGGTTCTTTGTTCTTGTTATACCACTTAGCTCTAAATAAACACTAAATCTGTGCCACTCTGCATTGCACTATGTGATAAAGAATAAGCAACAGAAAGATTTTTCATTCTCCTCTTCATATACTGACATATCTGTGTACACAGCAATCTGATGGGTTCCTATTGATAACCTTTTCAGGAAAACAGCATTGCAGGACAGAATGTCAATGACCACCAGGTAATTGTTTGGCTGACTTCAAAAGAAGACAGCATGAGAAGATGTAAAGAACAGCACAGATCGTTTTCTCCCATTGATTTCTTTAAATCCCATCTGCAGAGAGGCTTGTGGAACTCTCAGGGGTAGCAACACTGGACCCAGGCCCTCTTTTACAGTTTTAAAATAACTGCCCTTCATGAAGTGCACAGACCATTTGTTTCTGCTCTCTTGCCACGAATAAGCAACACTGGGAAGTATCCTGAAAGAATGCACAGTGTGTGAATAGTGTTTCAGAATAGCATTTGAGTGCCTATTTACTGTATGTGGATATTACAAGATAAGAGAAAATGCTCAAGCAGGTTACACTGTACACCAAGACAGCGACCAAGCATAGCCTGGGCTACACGTTCACCTAAGACGGATGTAAATGTTGCAGCTGGCTTCCTGATCTATACTGATTTCCAGTATTTGTGTTCATTCACCCCCTCCTTTAAGTGTGAACCCCCAGCCTTTAAGTGTGGGAGTGCACTTAGCCAGCCACAAACTCACAGGGGATCTCTGTGATCACAACCTCTAAACGGTGTAATATTTATTGACGGTTTTTACTGAGCCCTGTCTGCCCCGTTCCCATAACTCTCCCTAGGAGAAGTCTGCACTGAAGGCAGGGGTATGAGTGTAGTTGTGTTGAAAGGTTTGAGTTGATTTAGCCTTAAACTACCAAGACTGGCAAGTACAGCCTGGGCTACCACCAGGCTCTATGGAAAAGGCACCACAGAGCCGCCTTAAGGCCTTCGGCACTTGTCTTGGCTCCCGAGCAGTCGTACTTGCTGGAGCCAGTGCTGGTTCCCACCAGAGCTGACACGCGGCCGCAGTGCTCGCCCTCACGGTGGCCAGACACGCCGCTGGCGCTACAGTCCTCATGTGGCTACTCTTTGGGGAAACAGGATAGACTGTAGTGTTGGCTGTAAGTCATTCATGGAATCGTTAATTACATTCCAATTAGGGGACAGATAATTACTTGCAGTGGTTCACAGAATGACGGCGCTCGGCCTGCAGATCCCACACTGAGCTTGCCAGGCAGGCAGTGGAAATGAGCCCTTCTAAATCAAATACGTGTAAGTGACACGGAGCCGCAAACGGTACCCGAACTGCACAAAGTCAATCTGAAGAGTCATGCTGCAGCACCCTAACCAGGCTCACAAACCCATGGTTTTGATTTTGGCTGCTTCATTTCCTCACCTGCAGAACCTCAATTCTTAAAAACACATTGTTGGTAGAAACATATTTTATATAAAAAATCAGACATCTTGACAAATAAAACAACCTTATTGTATTTTTATTGTTTTTAAATGCTAGCACAGCAGTAATAACCTAGTGATATACACTGAAGAATCGCTACGGTAACAAAAGTAAGCTAAAAGTACGTAATTCTGGAAATGTGAGGGGAAACACGACTATCAGGTCATTACCTTGCTTCTCTTTTCCCTGCTGTATGTAAGGGTACTTCCCACCAAATATTTTAGATCGGGTCAGAGGGCACAGAAATATTATTAGACCCTTACCATTTCAGGATGCTTTAGATTTGAAATTTTGGAACGTACTTCTTTTCATTAAATATTCATGTATTAATATTTTAAATATTTATATTTAAAAGCCCTACTAAATATTTACACAATGTCTTAGTTACAGTCGCACATCTGGTAACTGCCTACCAAAGTAACATCTACATCGTGAAACTGAATTGTCTGTCTTGTTGGATACCTCAGTAAAATACCAGATATCTGCAACTCATCGATAAACTTGGCTCCAAATTGCTCTTTATCCTGCTGGTGCCTATCCCCTACAGTCTACTTTTGACCTTATATCTAACTTAATTTTGTCCAGGAAGCAGATTATAATATAAATGCATTGCACATTAGTGTTTCAGAAAGTGCAGCACAGAAGACAAAAGGAAACACATTGCTTGTCTGACAGAAGCCATGTTGGTATTTTAGTTTTATATTTGCTTCTGAAATTGCAATTTAATATAAGGCAGTTTCCAAAGTGCTACTTTGCTCTCTGCCTCAAAAGCAAAACGGCATTTATGTTGTGTGAATATTGTTTTTTATAAAGTATCAAGTCTCATGTTGTGTATACTGACTGTAAAATGCAACTCTTTTTGCACAACTTTGCACAATTCTTTCTTCAGTTTTTGTGTGGCCAAAGTTGCCCAAAGGCTTTACATCTTCATGCATTTCATATAGTTCCTTGTTTTCATTCCTCTGAGTCTCAATTTTTTTTTTTATTTTTATTTTTTTCTAACTGTCACCAACTGTACAAGATCAAGTGTTAGACTGGAAAGGCCATTCATCATTAACCAAGTGCCATCCACCCACTGCATCCGAAACAGTGCCACCATTTCGCGTCCAGCTCCCCTGCCGTCCCTACGCCCTGTGCTGCGGCACCCTGCAGGGTCACCGCCATCCCCACGGCTGGCTGCTGGCTGCAGCAGCACCCGGGTTTGGGCCACCAGATCCAGCAACTCCCCTCTGTGCCTCAGTTTCCCTCAGAAGAAAATATGGTATGGGGACAGCAAGGGAGCCTCATCTGCTCCCCTGATTCGGGCCAAATGGTCTGGTCTATGGTGAAGCATACCTGGCTACAGTGAAGGCTAATTAAATACCATTTCTTTATTTTTATTTTTTTTAATAGCCACTGCTGCAGGAAAACTATCTCCTGACTTTTGCCATGCTGGAAATATATATCTCTTTTATTTCAATAAGGTGAAATTTTCATTTTCAACCCAATCGAGGCTCATATAATATAGCCAGGATTCCAGACTTTGACGCATAACACAGTAAAAGTTCCCGGCCTCCTCTAGATGTCTCAGGCTTTCTGCAAGCAGAGGGCCTGATGTAAAGTCACTGGTGTTTTTAAAAGTAAGATGATTTTGTCTTATTTTGCTGCATTGAAGAAAACGATAAATTTCATGGTAACAAATTCTACCAAACAAGTTTTAAAGTTCCTTAAAACCTTTTCCTCTGCAGTAATAAAATCATTTGTTGGAACAAATAACAAAGTGAAAGTTTGGTGCTCGTGCCAATACTTTGTAACTGCAATGGACTATTTTCCTGCAGTGATGAATTCAAGATTATTGCAGCTGAAAAACAAATATGTGCTCTGTTTCCCAGCACAGCCACCTCTGCAAGCCTTCCGACCTCTCTGTGAACTGCCCCGGTGTGACTCACAGGCCACATGGAGCTACAACTGCTCTCCTACTCATTTCTTGAAAGAAACCGTTTTGGAACTTCTAATTCAAAGGGAGTTTGTAATTGTTTCATGTTACTTTAATCTATTGTTACCAGTCTTCCATTACAGACTATACAGTTATGCAGTTTCCAGGCAATTGAAATTGTCAGTGATTTCCAACTGTTTTTCTATTTTATTTTATTTTATTTTATTTTTTATAATCTACTCATCAGTTTTTATTTGCTAGCATTTACACAGAGACGTATAAATCTGGTCAATGTTTCTACTGATCAAAATGTTGGGAAGCTGTCTCAGACAATTGTCCATTGTGCTACCACAACAGACTAAAGAACCACTCTGGACCGTTTCAATAGTCCCTTGCCTTGCTGACAAAAGCTTTGGAGCAGCCAGAGCACAGCAATTGTATGAAATGTTCTGTAATTCTAACTGGAGCTTCTGGTTCAAGTTTGTAGCTCTGAAGGGCATTGCAAATGTTAGTTACCATGCTTCATTTGAAGGAATGTTGTTACATTGTTTTAATGTCCTTTGCTGATGGCTGCTTAATGAAGTATTCCATTAGAAATAAAACCGAACACTTATAAATGTAACATTACATTTACATAAGAGGCTCTAAAATCATTTTTACAAAATCTACAAATTAACATGCAGCGAGAATGTAAGTTTATCTGTATCTTGCATATGCACAAACCCGAGATGCAGGCTGTGCTGAAGCTGCCCTCGCACGCAATGGGTTCATCCTTAGCTACCTCAGTAACCAGCGCTTGCATCTGTCAGTCCGCCAGGCTCCATCAAGGCAGAGCACAGCACAGCTCGCCCTGTTAGCCTCCGCCAGCCCCGCTGGAGCCAGCAGCTGCACACGGCAGCCCTCAGTCCCTCAGGAGGCTCGAAGGCTGACCGGGGAGCTCAGTTCCTGCACTGCCCCAGCATTCGGCGTACGGTAAGTGCAGCGGTTGCCCCGGACTTTTCCATGTGGAGCTGCAACCAGTTCTAGCTCTGACCCATTCCTGGCTGCCCATCCCAACTTCTGCCTTTCAGTCCTGAGTCCTGTCCTTCCTGCCTCCTTTTCACTGCTAATTCTTGAATGCTGCTTCCCCAGCCCTACCTCTTTGGCCCTGCTCCAACCCTGCCTCCCCTTCAGCCGTTTCTAGCTTTGCACTGGCCACCCTGTGGTTCCCTGGCCCTGGCCCTGCTGTGCCTCTCTTGGCATTCTCAGCTTGCGGTGGCATAAAAGAGAGAGCTACACGCGGTGTCGCTACTCGTGAGCAGTACGGTGCCTCAACCAGCAGGCCGAGGTGGACGTACTGGGGCTCCCTGGGGAGGCACTGAGCTATAGTTCCCGGTGCCTCATTCCTCATCCGACGTATTTTCCCCATTATTCAGAACATTTCAGTCCAGTTCTACCTTTAATAGAAAGATTTGGCTGTAACCTGATTTACAAATCCCGCCTCCTAAACCATCCTAATCTCCTTTCAACGAAGTTAGGCCACTAACTGAAATGCACTGATAAAAAGAAAAAAAAAAGTATGTCTGTACTTCTATCTAATAACGGAAAAATAGTACCTCAAAATTTCCATGTCTCTCCCTCAGTGGTTTGGTGCCACCTATTCACTTATTTCACTAACTGATGCTCATGCATACGCTCTTAATAAGGAGGTCCTAAAACCTAGAAACCTAAAAATCTCGAGAGCTTGACTTCACTACGGGGCTAAGCCATGTTGCAAACCACATCCTACTGCCAAATCAGTAAATGAAAACTGAGCAATGAAAAACGTCAAGCAAGCCAGCGGCGGGCCATAGCAGCAAAGAAAGGTAGCCTGGGCTGTATTAACTGCAGCGTAACTGATGCATTAGCAGCAGATCAAGGGGATCGCCATATACTCAGCACACATTAGGCCATGTCTCAAATATTGCATTCATTATTGGGAGGCCGCTTACAAGAAAGACATCAATAACAGTCTCAAGTTTTGCAAGGGAAGGTTTAGATTGCACATTAGGAAGAATTTCTTTATGGAAGAGGTGATCAAGCATTCGAACAGGCTGCTCAGGGAAGTGGGGGAGTCTCCATCCGTGGAGGTATTTAAGAGCCATGTGGACACGGGACTAAGGGGCATGGACATGGTAGGTCAGGTTGATGGTTGGACTTGATGATTTTGGATTTCCTCCAACCTAGAGGATTCCATAATTGTAAACTGGAGTGAGTTTAGCAGAGGGCCATGAGATGGCTGGGGGTGGAGCACTTGCCCAGGGAGGAGAGCCTGGGGTGGTGAGGGTGAGGGGGACCTGGGTTTGTTCTGCCTGCAGGAGGGCAGATTTGGGCAAACCTAGCACCAGCCTGCCAGACCATACAGGGAGGATGTCAGAGAGACAGAGCCAAGCTAGTCACAGATACAAGGAGAGACAGTTTTACTATTGTGGCAGTGAAGCAGTGGATCATGTTGAACAGAAAGGTAGTGCAGTCTTCATCCTTGAACGTTTACAAGACCTGTCTGGAAAAAGACCTGAGCAACCTGGACTGATCTCCTTTGACTCTGTCTTGAGCCAGAGGTTGGATAAGACAGCTCCTCATGTCCCCTCCAACCCAAATTTCTCTGTTATTGTAGGGGTCAAGATGACCCTGGAGTTGAAGAAGAAACTGCAAGGGCAGCAGTAACACAGAAGCCACTAGCCTACTACTGTCTAAGGAGAAATGAAAATCAAGAGAGGAGTAATCTGGAGGCAAACCAAAACAAAAGACAAGAAAAGTTGTCTGCTTCACATATTCTGATTTATGGTGTATTTTTTAAAGAATTCCATAAGTGTACAATATAAAATAAATATAGCAGAACAATAGCAAATGTTCTGGGATTACACTGAGGGGAACTTACAGGACCTGCAAATATTCAGTACAGTAAAAAGCAGTGAGACAGCTCTTAAAAAGCATTTGGGTCCCTAAAGGAGCTTAAGAATTAATTTGCCTGCAAGTTTTTCTGCCTACAAAAGGTCTGTTCCTGCAGTCAGTTTCAAAAAAATTAAGCAGTCTCTTGTTCTTCTGTTCTGTTTCATACAATCTGATGTTAGGAAGATCAAGACAACCTCTAGTTTCAGCTGCACTGGTATCTGCTCCAAAATCAAGATGTTATTGATGCAGAGTTCATTCACAAAGATAGCTTTGTCCAGTCTAGGGAATTAACTGTTCTTACTTAATCTTACTTTAAGTCAGGACCAAATTTTATTAATTTTGAAAGGAGAAGGCATTGTAAACTTTCTGCTGGGATATATGAAGTTACCACATTATTGCAAAGACACTGTTCAAAATCCCGCCCCACCAATGAAAAATACAACATTTAAAAAAAAAAAAAAGTTGTTTAAGGTAAAATAAAAGGTAAGTAAAACAACACAGCAACAATTCAATGCATCAACTGTAAAAACTCAAAAGACAATCCAAGACTGCAGTGAAAATCTAAGGTTTATAGTGGCCAAGCAGGTATCTCATAACTCATCAAAAGCTACCTTAACGTTACAATTCGGAGAGCGCTTCAACTCCAAATCATCAAATTATTGGAACAGGACTCAATGATATAACAAGTCATAATAACAAGAGTTTACCACCACTGGTCTGCATCCCTGGGTAGCATGCCTGATGTACTCTATAACTAGATATCTACTTTAAAAAATAAGATTTCTATTATCTATCAAGAAAGGTAACTGATTAAGAAGAGTTTTCATAGTCTGAATATTAAAGGAAGATGATCTTTTTCACGGTCCTAGTTGTTAAATGAAACAACAGAGAGATCCAGGTATAGCATACGGTTAGGATGAAACAGCTGTATTTATATTTATATTCCCATATAAATGGGAGTCAATAGAAAAGCTCATGTGTCCTGAGGATGGACTTCACCTTGTTACAAGATCCGATGATTCCAGATCTTCAGATCATCCCTAGGCTCATCCATGGCTTCACAATCTACTGTGCAATTCCATCTAACAATATACCCTACACTTTTTATCTCCTGCTGAACTCCAGCACATTTGTTAGGACAAACTGGCAAGCCTGGCTACAGGTAACTCACTTGTTCAGTGGGCTTACTTTTAGTGATGACTCCAACTTATGTTTCTGGTCCTTTCTGGTCTTCTAACTCCAGTGAATCCTACTTACATGGGATAAACAGAATCAAAGTGTGCTTCCTGTATTTGCTTCTGTTCCTCAAGTGGTTCATCTGTTGTTTTTGTTATCACTGCACTCAAAATCTCTTCCACTTCATACAGTCCTGCCATCCAGACAGCGGTTTAATTTTTAAGGATGGTAACAGGGCAGGACTTCTGCTTTGTTTAAGAAACGCTCAGGTCTCCGGTTGTTCTACCTAACTTGGGCTTCTCCAAGATGTTACTGTGCAACATCAAGCTATGAAGTCAAACAACATGCATTTTAAAGAGTTGTCACTTAACCTGGATTATAAACTACATTTCCATTTTCTGGTGGTGGGTTTTTTTTGTCCTTGTGTCTCTCGTAAAAACAAATAAAAATACAGAAGGGCAACCATCTTTGTTTATTTTACCCCAAAAGCCTGCTACATATTTCAACAAATCTGATGGTTTGAGAAAAAGAGTATGAAGTTGCCCTCTTAATAGTACTTTCTCTATGTAACATTTAAATATGACTTTCAGAAAATTTGTCCTGGGACACAGCACCACTAAAGGAATTCATGCCGAAGGAAACATCTGGATTGACACATGGGCCATATGGTGAGTGCTTATTCCTGTAAGCAGAAGTGCCTGAGGACCATGAGTTACAAAATTGCTCACGAACGGGATATAAATACATCTTTGTACAACTTGTCTTTATAAGTCGTTAAATCCACAGAAATCAAAGAAGGCAGCCTCCAAAATCAAGCATGATTTGAGGGAAGGTCCCATAACCTTTTCTTTATCTTTTGTTTTCATTGATTCTCAGAATACATTTTGAAAAATTCAAGTCCAATAATAAATGCATAAGCTTAGATAATAATTTGTGTACAGGATCTTCTGCTGATTCGTGTTTACCTAAAAGGGAAACAAATCTGCAAGATGTAGATAGCACCATCTCCTTATCCCTCCATAGGCAAGTTAAACTGCTTAGAAAACGTTAATTTTCCCTAAAATGTATTTCCTCAGCACCTTTACTCCTGTCATTTTGGGATACTAGGGAATAAAAAGCTGCAGGGAGCTCCTAAGCATGCAGTCTGCTCCTGGGGAATGGAAAAAATGAACTCTCCTTTTCTCTTTGTCATTATCCTTCATTTCTCAAAGAGAGAGAAATAAAATAAATGAATAAATTAATAAAAATAAATAAATAATGTATCACGTCTTTCATATCACTTCACGAATTTTATAATCCTTTTGCTCTTTCCTTGTAAGGCCAATTTGAATTCACTTTTACAGAAAATACTTAATGCCAATTACCATTAATTACAACTTCAACTTCACCACATAAAACACTAACAGCAAGATATTCATATATAACATTTCAGGAAAACAAAGGAAAACAAAGAAAAAATAATTGAAATGAAACTGTACAACGAATTTAGGTAATTTCATGAGACAGTTACCTGTATTGGAACTATTCTTAGGGTCAAGAACTTCTGCAAACATTTCTGATGTTTAATGTCTATGAATTTAAAGAACCTTGAAAGTTTTCATTTTACAGATGTTTCCTTGGTATAGCATTGGCATGGTATTTCTAAATTTTTGTGTCTGGAAACCAGTTTAGAAGTAGGAAAGATAACATTTCTAATGCTGCCTCCTAAAAACCACCCAAGCTACTTTACAATTCTTGAAACTAAAAGTCAGCCTGTTTATCAGCAATGAATTGACGTTATCTTCTCTTAGATCCAGAAAACTGTCAGTGTTTTCAATTTTGTTTTTAGAAAATCATATTCAAAGTAAGTAACATGCAAATACTAATAATTAGCTACTTGCTTCAGATTAAACTGCAGAAGTACGCAAATCACCAGACTTGTTTTTCATCTGACGTTATCTGTCACTCTGGAGAGAAAAGAAACAGGGTGATGCATTCTGGTTTTGCAAAATTTAATGGATCTCAGATACTGTATGTAAGGAAACTAATATAAATTCTTTTAAAGATGTGACATAGTTTGAAGGCAAAAGATACACCAGATAATTTTTTCTGTTATAACAGAAGTTGAACTACATGACAAAATTGTGTTTGGCTGTATGACAGATGATTGTTTTTCTCAACATAAACTGACTCTGGAAGAAAAACAAATTCCAAACTTCTTTTCAGTTATGATACTTAAGGTTATTAGATGAAAATGTATATATTCAAGGCAAAGATTTAGGACAAGATGTTCTTCTGGGGGAAAAGAGAAGGTTCTGTTTATGCAGACTTTAATATAAGTTTATGTAATTTTATTTTAAATTTCATGAGTACTACTAGTAAAATAGGTTTACTGTAACAATTTTACAGTTTATATCGCAAAAATGAACACATTTTGGGTACATCATTACCCTGTTCAGAATTAGGGCTTGAATTTTCAGAACTTCCTTTTTTTTTTTTTTTTATTCCTTGTTATTATTCACTGATTCCAGACTGTCAGTGAAATCACTGGTAAACTAATGACTTCAATCCGTAGGAGCAGGATAATATTCTTTCTTATTTATTACTAAAGAAATTATTCTATTGCCTAACACTAAACCAATATTAACTCCTGCAAGCAAGACTTTACTTCCAAATAAAAGTCAGAAATAACATAGGTTAGAATGGTTGCAGAGATAATTTCGTGTTTTAGTAACCTTTTCACTAAAAATGTTGCTGAAGGCATTAAAGCTTTACAAACAAAATATATCCCTACACTGAGCCTCCAAGGTGCTGTTTTAACTTTGATTAGATCAATTATTGAGCCTTGACGGAAAAACAGTGCTGTGTTAAATATCCACCCAAGTTCTTTACCTATACTACTTGCACTAGGGATGTTTGAAATCACAGTTATAGTTAGTAAAACTAACTGTGAGAAATTATGAATTTAAGACACTTGAGAAAAAGAATGAAAAAATGCAATGCCTTGGGCAAAATCTGAGAGACTCAAAGCTTTTTTCTTGCATGATAGATGGTAAAAAATCATCAAACCCAAAATCTGTTGTTTGGACAAAGGTTGATAAACAGGTAAAATTACCACTGACTTCTCTGGGGCTGCTATTAAATAAAACCAACCCATTTAATACAAAGAAGCACTCACAGAGACTGGACAAAATAAAACATCCACACTAATAAAACCACTTCACATGCCTCATTATTACAGTGAAAACACTTTTAGTGAAGAATTACAAATTATAAGAGCAAACTCTGGTTGAATCCTTGACCTAAGGCATGCCCAACCGAACCACCCGGAGCTGCTCGCAGGTGGCCATCCCAGGAGCACCTCCCGCAGGATTCCTCGGTTTGAATTCTACGCATTTAAGCAGGCTCTATGCCAGCACTGCACTAGAACTCCAGGTTTATCAATTCCTACTGCATGCAACGTTCTCCTTGGTTTTTCAAGGTCAATAGCCTAGCAAACTGATCCAGCAAACATGTTTCTGGCTGAGCTGGAGCGAGGGCTCTACTCTTGTCATCTTCTAAATGTGAATCACAGCCTTTTCATGCCTATTCTGCCTGGCACAGAATTAAGCAGGACAAACGCCTGTCTGGTGTGATATATATTATTCTAGATTATCACCCTCACTTCTTGGGGCTCCCTGACCATTACAGCAACTCAATTAACTTCCTATATTCTGCATTTTTGAATGTCACTAAGGCACCCAGATATTTAGTACATATTTAGTACATATTTAGTACATATTTCCCAATTATTTTGTGGTTGTTTTGTCTAAATCTTCTCATCTATTATCAGCATTAGTTTTAGTACACCCTACAGAATGAACTCAAGACACAGATACATAATTTTATACATTAACTGTAACTCAGTTCAATAGCATCCTGGAACTTTATGGCTTAAATTGAGGAAAAAAACTGTAAACAGAAATAATTTAAGTTTACTATGAAAAGACAGCCAATCTGAAACAAAAATAGACTAACAGTTTAACAATTCACAGATCTAGACAAAGCAGTTCTGAGAAGAAAATGTCCTCTGTTATAAAAAGGAAAAAAGGATTTAAGATAAATTGTAGTGATTAGTCTGGTTAGAAATTGGTCAGGACAGTACCCAGATGATTTTTAAATGTGATTATTAGTGGAATGGCTACAATTACACTATTGAATATGGCTTTAATAGATTTTTTTTCATACACATCTTGAAATATATCTACGTTAGATAAACACTTCCCCCCCCCTGCCCTGGGAAATATTTGCTTTTTGCAAAAGAGCATTTAACTTATTGCTGTAAGAGTAAAATCCAAGAATTTGTGCTACATTGAGCATTTTGGGTTTGATTTTTAAATCAGAAAAAGTAATTTTCTGTTATCGAACCCCCTTTGTTTTTACAATCAATTCTAACAACTAATGAATATGCAGAACCAAATTAGACTGATGATTTTTTTATTTTTTTACTTTCAGGATTCATTTTTTCTCTTTGAGATTCATCCCAACATTACAGGATATGTTAAGTTCATTTTATAATGTCTTCTAGATATACTATTAGCAACATAAGCTTACACAAAAACTAAGAAAATGGCTGACAATACAAAGCGCCTGCAGACAGATCAAGCAAGTCAGTATCAGTCAATTTTTGTCAGCCTTCATCATGGTATCTGAATGCAATATTTGTGTTAACCATCGCATAACATTGCAGACTACCCTAAATCTCTGCTGGAAACACAGATATTCAAGATTCAAAAATAAATTAGAAAAGCATCAAAATGAAAACAAATTAAACAAGAGCTTGAATTAAATTAAGAAGAAACATGACAGCTATGAAACACTATGAAACAGAAACCATTTCTCAGAGTCTGGATATCATTAACTAAAGAAGAAAATACTCAAAATTACATCCACATCTATACTCAAAGTTGCTAAATTACTTTTAACCCATCAGCAAAATATAGGATTGCAATAAAAATACAAGTGAAATAAGAGATGTTTTTCACATTACCATGTGCAAGCAGTTCAAATCTAGGATTCTGAATTTATTTCACCTAGCTGCATTTTTAAGTCGCATAATTAAACTTTAAATCCTGTATTTACAGGAACTAGGACTGCAACATCAGCGGTTCATTCCGTTAAATTTTATATTAAAGACATAATAAAATTCTTGACTGAAAGTATAAATCCTATCAGCACTTTAAGCCATAGAGATTCTCTCTCCTATTTAGCAGTAGAAGTCCTCACAGATCACAAACGAGCACGGCTGGTCAACAGGACCTGTGCTTTCAGACCAGATGGCTGGTTTAGCTGTCTAGGTTTCCGTCCAAAAATACAATTACCAACTAGTCCATTGGAAGAGCCATGGGACAGGCAATAACTAAACAGGCTTCTCACATGGGAAATCCTTTCTTAGCATAACTGGTGTTTGGTTTTGGTTTACATCCTGAGGCAAAAAGCTTCTTGGTGTGGAGGTGAGGAAGGGAAAGACAAAGGGACCCAGTAAAACTGTGCACAGCTATTTCCATCATAAGTCTATCAAATTCTACTGTCTAGGCTTGTAGCTTTACGGTTATCTTACAGAAAGTAATTGCATAGAATAATTGTGTGGTATTATTAATATTAATTATTTCTTTCTTAATTATTTTTCAGCATAGCTCCATTCTAATTATTTTTCATCTTTTCAAGTTTTATCCAGATATCTAATATTTTAAAAATTAAACTGGTACATTAAAAAGGAATCTATATGAAACAGCTTTCCATTTCTACACTGTTTTCATGGAAGATGGATATCCAACCTTGCCTCCGTTTTTATTCAATATTTTGAATATGTCAAATTTACATCCTTAACAAGAGAAGTTGTAAGAAACAATTCTAGTACCAGACAGACATATTCATAATCGTTCACAATACAACCCCAAAACACCATTATATCAAATGCTTCTATCAACACAGGTCAAAGGATACCACGAGCAGCTGTACCACTGCCAAAACTACTTACTGCAGGTTTCGGAGCAAAAAAGGCGGCTCTTGGACAGCTGCACACATTGTGACTAGACTGACAGCTAAAGAGACCTGCTTCAAACTCGACCTCTTACACCTCCCAGGCTGCAGCTCATATCTTTTGCACATTCTTGCACCCAGGTAGCCCATGAGGAGGTACTCAATTCATTGCTGAATCAAAATGGCTCAGCCTGAAGAACTGCAACTTTTCAGCGTTTATACGCTTCAAGGGCAATCCATCTGCATCTATACTAGTCAAATGAACACGTGCTCAAGTCTTCTTTTCCACTGGTTAATTCATCTTGGTCTTGCCAAGGGTTTAGAAGGCCACAAAGGAGCGTGCTACTCTGTCCAGTTCTACTAGTTTGCTACACTAGACACAGAGAGAATTATGGTCATACATTTATGATGTACAGTATCTGGCAAATCTAAATCTTGAATTTTGATTGTTGACTAGCAGGAACCGCGGCATTACATACAGCTGATGATGTAGAGAATTTCAGTCTTATCATCAACATGAATCATTAAAGCTGCAGTTGGAAATTTCTCTTCAGTGTTCTGTATTACTGTTCTATTTGGTGTACTCTTTTCTACATTTGGCTAAGTAATCTCTTCAGCAGTTCTGCTAACATTTCCGATTTTATCTTGTTTTTTACCACTTTTATCCCAACTTTGTTGCTCTAGTATATTGTAACCCTAATTAATATATCACTAATATTATATGAAAGGATTTCTCTATGCCTTTTTGGAGGCATATTATTATTATATGTAGGCATATTGTAGGCATATTATTTCCTCCTAATAAAACAAGTAAAATGAACCTCATGATACTTTGAGATTATATGTGTCATCTAGTTACCAGCCTCTGTTTTACAAGTGGTTCTAAATAAAACAACCATTTTTCACTATTCTGACTCCGATATAAAGAGCCTCCTTTAGTCTAGCATGCAATAGTTTTAATCACTCAGACCCTTTTGGAGTGGCTAATAGGACCTCAGTTGATGGAGTTCTCTCTTGACCTACACTGAGTTCACATTGATTGCAAACGTGTCTAGGAAGTATTTTCTCTCTTTTTGCCCACTCTCTTTTTGCCCACTCTCCCCAGTCAACCCCCTGGCCAGCTGTGGCAGCAAGGAGAAAGGAGCAGCAGGACTCCTTCTACCCTTTTCCCTTCCTCTGTCAGCCAGGGGAAGGATTTACCAACCACAGCACCACCTATTGATCTGCTTGACAGGAGAGCTAATGGCAGCAGCACCATACAAGAAGAAAGGCAGGGAAGATTTAAGAGAGAACTTGGGAATCATCATCAAAAACCATCTCAACCAAATGAGACCAGAGAGAATCTAGCACACTACTCACTCAGCTTCTCTGGGCTCTGGTCTCTGATCTTGGCCTTCTCTCTTCACAGCGCATCATCTTGTTTGAACATTAAGAACTGGAAACCTTAGTTTTCAACCAAAAGAATAAACTAGCCCTAGAAATATTCTTGAGGAACATTATATACATCAGGCTAGTGTTGCAGAGTCAAAGTATGGCCAATGGCTATTTTTCTCTAGTGGAATGCTCTTGTACTCCTGTGCTTTCTTTTTGTGTAACCAGAACTCAGGTTTTCCTGCATGTCAGCTTTCAATGCTACCAGCATTGACATTCAGACTTCAGTATCTATTCCTGTACAATTCTACCAGTATTCAATATTCAGAAATAACTGGTTTCCTAATACCAAGAATACTTATGCTTAATCCTTTACGCCCCCACTATTTTTCCTTTCATGTCTCCTCAGTTGTAAATATATTTCTATGAAAATCAGATATGCTGTTTGCTTTCCTTATGTCTGTGCTGAAACCACAGTAATGCAACTTCTACATGTAAGGAGAGAACTCTTACACAATGTATGTATGACCTGCCAAACTCATGCATTAGAAATACTATGGAAGACAAAATACTCAGTTTTCAAAAAATGATGAGGCATGTATATGAATAGTAAAAATGCAATCTGCAATTATATCAGTCATACATAGCCATAAAAAGGAAGGGCAGTTTCTTATTTTATGTCAAAATAAATTTTTACCACAGGCTTCTTAATGCATGATTATGTATCACATCAGTGTAAAAAAGCTATCAGTACTGAATTCCAGAGGTAGAACAGAACTTCTGCTGTTAAATCTTTTGCTTTCTCAGCAAAGAAGGGTGCTTTTTCTTAAAGTAATTATGAGGAACACTCAGTTACTGTTTATTTCCATTTAAAGAAAGACTTAAAACAGAAATATAAAATAAAATTCTATTTGCTAGCTGTCCTGAATGTCATTTAATGCTTAAATAATGACATTTTTCTCAGGCATGACTCACCTGACTGCCTGCTGTGTCAGTTGACGGTCTTAAAAAAAATCTAAGTCACTGTATAGTATATTGAACATGAAATTTCACTCAGCTTTTTACATATGTGTTTCACCTGATGATTCCAGAAGAATTGTTGTAGAAACCAGATAGATAAATTGTACTTACTCGTTTTCTGTCTCTAGATGATATAAGCACTTAATTAAAGAAATTGAAGCAGTGTTAGCAAAAAAATGAAGACAGATCTCTCATATGGCAAGTGAGAGATATAGTTCTAATTTGGCTTAAAAACTAGAATTTTTAAGAATGCATTTTCAATTAACATTGGAATTAGATGATCTTTAGGGTTCCTTCTAATCCAAACCATTCTACAATTAAACTGAATATTCAGTGTCTAGTTCCATGAGTTCAGAGATAGAATAAATAACTCATTTTCAAATACTGAAACTACACTTTGGCAGAAGAGTAAATTAACTGTTTATTTCTGGAGACAATTTGTTTGATATTTGCAATAAATAAACGACCATTTTCATAAAAGAATTCCATTAATTTTTTTCCTCTTTAATACATTCCAATAATACCGAATATTAAAATTTTAATTTAAAAGATAAAGATGTATTGTGAGGACCAATAATATGGTGTGAGTGAAATGGGAAAACAAGGGTAGGAAATGCTTCATTAGGTAATTATATTCTATTCAGCTCCCTCACATGAGAGCACATTTATTCTCTACACTCTATACCAGTCCTGCTTCTGACTCAAATTTCAGGCCAGCACTGAGGGCGCAGGAAAATTAGCAGAATAAATCTGGTTATACATACAATACATAAATTCATTTTTTATGGTACATACAATCATAACACAAGAAGGCCTGCTCACAGTATTATGCTCACCTGTAAAAGCTAACACCTTTCAAAGCAGACAATATAGACACATGAAAATAATTTTGCCATAAACGTCATCACATAGCAAGCATCTAGACATGTCATTCCAAGTCCCTCCTACACGTTAATAAAAATTCTTATGTGTTCTGTAATAAAAAGTATACAGGGAAAATATGCAAATAACCATGTAGCACATCTATAAAGTTAAAATATTTTAAGCCATTTTCACAGGTTTTTTGTTTGTTCTGTCTATTTCCATTAATAGCTTTCCCCATTTTGTCAAGGGCTTTGAAAAAGTTCTCCCTTTATTTTCCCAAAAATTAAACACACTTTTTCAAAAGGAATTACATCAAGTATATTAGTCTACACCATGTGCAAAACTAATACTACTTAATAAATTTAACTTTTTTTGGCCTTCAAACATTAAATAGCTCAGCTTACAATAACTGCTAATCTTGTAAGCAAAGGAACTACATCCTGGAAATAAAAGTCTTAAACAGACTTCTCTTCCTCAAACAGCTTTTATAGGTCAGAAGTCTCGTGTTTCTCACTTACAATCTGACCTCAATTAATGAAGTCTTTTAGAGGACACTAAATTATTTTTGTATAATAGGACTTTAAATTGGAAATATCTTGATTATTTTAATTAACACACTGTATATGACATGACCCTGTTCCAGATAGCAGGAAATTTTGGATAATATATTTGAGGCTATACTACTACATAACAATTCACATTTTTGGCAAATCTGGCCACATGTGATGTAGAAGCCTGTGTTGATGTATACGGCACCTTTCCAAGAGCTAAACTGCCACTATTAAACTAAGTAACACTATGGCCTTCAGTTTTCAGTAGACCAAGACAGACCAGTGTTCAACTACATGAAAGCCATGGACAGATTTCAGTAACTCTCATTGCACGTGTCACTCAGTGAACCTCTTTTTACCTTCTCTTTGAGCTTTTAAATCATGGCACTGCTACTCATTCCAATGGATAATTACACTGCCACTTTTAATTAACTTATCCTTCCTAAATTTTAGTAATCAAAACCAGTCTCTATTAAGGGTTTTGCTGCACTTTTCCAATAATTTTATTACAGATACGCAAGAAACTTTTACTGAAGAAACAACCTGCCACTCATCAATTGTTTTCTAAAAGCAATATTGGATATTTCACTTTAACATATTTTGTTGCTTTTCAAAACAAAACTCCCTTGCCTTTGAATGATAATCTTGTTCCAGCCTGGAATCTGATCCCACTACCTGTTTGTACTTGCTCATTTTCATTTGGCGATTCCTCTCTTCTACATCCATTGAACCTGTTAAGTTGAAAAAAACAAACAAAAAAGAAAATAAATACAGTAGTCCTCAATTCCAAGCTTAAAGTTACATTCATAGCATTTTTAACAGAAAGAGATGAAATCCGATTTAATTAAATTATGGTGTATACGATTTTAGTTTCTGAGTAACAATTTTGCAGAAAAACAAAAGTTGTAAGAGGAGGAAAATTGTAGATGAGTAAGTATTTCAGCAGTCTTAATAAGCACTGAATTATCTGCACAATTTAAATGAACCCAATGTTGTAGAAGAAATGAATACAAATGGAATATAATGTTTCCACAGAACAGAGTTTTAATACAAAAAAATATTCAAGAGAAACAAAGTCTTTCATTAAAAAAAAAAAAAAAAAGAATGCAAAGCTGACCTGTTTATTTCAGGTGGGGATCCTGGTTCTGCATTTATTTTGGTGTGATACCAGCATTTTTGTACCAAATTAGTAATCAAGTAATGACCACAGGCTGGCAAAACCTCCATTTATCATTTAAGCATACATTTATTTTGCTCAAAGTATTTTCAAGGTGTATAAAGATATGATAAAGAGCCACCCAGTGGTATCACTGTATCACACTCTAATGACATGCAACTTCAAGAATGATTTCAGGATTAACTCTTCTTAGACCAAATACATGATTAGTCTCAGTCGAGATGGCTGCTTACTATACAACACAGGCATCATCTGTTTTCTGCCAACTGGCACTGTAACAGCACAATTTACTATGTAAAATAATAAGGAATTAAGTGTCAAAGCTGAAGGGAAAGTGTGAGAAATAGAAACAGAAAAAAGAGAGGAAGAGAACAGCCCAGAATTAAAAAAAGATTTTCAAACAAAATATAGTTATCTACTATACACATGGAGGCTTGCTTCTCTTCCACTTTAACATGGTATAAATCAAAAATAATTCATTATCCACTGAATGCTAAAAAGCATTCATTTTGACTGGCATTTATCTTAAACTTCCTGTCTTTTTAACACAAAGGTTGTCTAGGATTAGTTTATCAGAATCCATCCAGAAGTTATAAAAGGAAGCTTTTGTATATTATAAACATTGAACAATCTGGACCTGTATTTATGGAGCTGTGATTGGAATATTAGATTCCAGTGTATTATATAAATCTGACTCAAATTCTAAACCTTAGCCCTATGTCACAATCTAACAGTAAAGCAGGGCTTTTCACAGGGCCTTTGCAGGGCCTCGGAGCTTTGTATTTTCCTTCTGTACAACAGTAATGACAGTAGCACATACTACTAGAAAAGCCTGCCAGTTACATCCTGCAGTACACCATGGAAAATCTGGAAGGAATGGGGTGAAAGGAAGAAGGAATTTGAGAGCACTAAACTGTACTGTTATCTATAAATCCTGTGGCTTCTGATTTTCTTATTCCAACTCTCCATCTTTACTCCCTACAGTCAAAGTGAATGAAGAGACTTCAGAGAAACCTTCAAGACAGACATGAATCAATAAAATGAATGAAAAAGAATAAATGGTGTTTTATAGGGAGAGACATAATGAAAAAGACAGTTGCTGGTGAAAATTCCTAAAATAAAATATAGCTAGTTTTTCCTATTGCATTTTATCTCAACCATTAAAAATGCCTCAGCAATACCTGCCAATTTATCTTTAAGCTGCAGTGGTTTTTCTAAGGATCTGGTTTTAAATGCACTATAAAGATATTCTCTCTTTAAAACAGAAACTCTTAACGTGGAAAGCGATACTTTTCCCTTTTTTCAATGACAGAAATAACACATTAGTATTTTTGGAGTAAAATACTCTTAACTTTTGCTTAAAGAAATAAATTGTCTTCTCCTGAAGTCAGATCTACAAATCCGCCTGTCATTCTTCAGTAACATAATGAAGGAGATAATTTTCACCACACGTTTTTCTTATGAAGTTTTCTTATGAAATCATCATATATGGTCTTTGTCCACAGACATCCTGCCAAACTTCAGTAGATGACAAGAAGTGAAGAAATAACACCTCTTGATCACACGTTAAAAATTCCACAATTACTTGTGGAAACATTCTTTCTTATCTGTGATCTATGGCAAATTGAAAGGTGGGCTTCCACAAATCCAATTGCATGTGTTCTGCAAAATCAAGCACTCGGAAATACAGTTGAAAATGGAGCCCTCCATAGCACAACAGGCAAAGTTAGTGGCTCATTTTCATCTCAAGAGAAAAACATAGCACAGCTTAGAAAAAAAAATTCACTCAATTCCCATAAAAATTTGTTACAAAAAAATCTAACTCAGCATATATTTTTGAAACTGCCCTTAATGAACAGATGAATTCAGTTACACACAAAAAGAAGGAATCCTGAGGGCAGTGGGAAGTTCATAATGCAGAAGCTCGGCTTTAGTTCTGCTGTGCATGGAGCTGATGTGCAGAAAGACTGCGCAGGGTTACTGCCTGCCGCAGGCTTATCTCCATGTAACCAATGCCAGATGCAGCCGTGATCTGGATGGCAGCAAGAAAGGTTGAGAGTGTCATGGCCACGTCCCGTTCACGTGGTCTGAGTGCACCAAGTCACATTTGCACTAAGTGGTGCAAATGCAGGGCTATTAACCCTCCCTGGTACTGCTGGCAAATCTGTTCTTAGCTAAAACTTAGGCGGTGGTATTTAGCAGGAGCAGAAAGTGCTTCCAGCAGAGTCCAGTAACTCGGTGTATTAGGAAGCTTCAGTTCCTAACATGACTTGGTTAACCAAGCCTCATTAGTCCTACACCAAGGATTTCTCTGTAGTCAGGAGCTGTACAGGAAGTATGTGTAGACAAGCCAGAGCTAACTTGTTACTAACTATTTGTTATCAATATTAGTGCAAATGTAGGAGCATCAGCTTTTACACTGGTAGCACCAGGTGACTGAGCCCTCGAGTTATTCGGTCATTAGCTAGAGCTCAGTACAACAAACATTCAGGGCTATACAGAGATTGATACTAGAAAGATTAAAGCTAGCTAAGGTATACTTTCATGTATTTACATCATGTCTCAAAGGTATGCAACCAAGTTTTGGCCAGGCAGACGTGAGTTCATCGGTACACTTTTTCTGCCTTAACTTCCTTCCAAAATTTTGTTTTTAGACAAGAGCTGCGCCTCCAACAAAACAATGAGACATGCAAACTTCAGCCACAAGAATACCAAAAAATAAAGACAGACTGATGGAAGAACAAAGCCTGATGGTGCTCACCTAACATAGCTGGGATCATTAGACTGTAGGAAACACCTCAGAGTTTTGCTTATTTTAAACAACTCTCTAATGTAAACAGGGGCCTGAAAGTCAGCTCCATGGGGTTGTCATCAGCACGGGGAAATTCCTGGCTAACAAAAAGCTAGCTGCCAATTCAATACCAGCCATTCTCCCTATTTTTAGAGTACAGTATGCTGCAGGAAAACAGCAATTTTACAGTGCAAACAGTCTCAAAATGCCAGAGGTTGCCAAGTGTGCCACAGGACTGCCAAGAGTAAGGCCAACTGTGGCAGCAAACCTGTCCTTGGAGCTGCAAGTACTCATCACAAGCACTAGAATCACTGCCCCAACTTTGAATGCAACCCATTATTTTAATGTTTGATCTTGAAATTTGATAAGATTCAGCTACTTAAGCATTAAAATTTTCATCATAATTGACTATTTTTTTTTTTGGGGGGGGGGGGGGGGGGGGTGCGGGGTAACAAAAATTGTAAGGGGCTGTAACTAGTGATATGGTTAATACCTAACTTTTCCTGACCTCAATATAGAGTCACATTTTTACAAGGAAATAAGAAATTGCTTAGCTCAGCCAGGACTTAAAGGCTGATCTTGGATGCTCAGGACAAATACTGACTCTTCTGTAGGCTAAGATTCTTCAGTTGATGGCCCACGGTCCACAACTAGAGGCAAAAGGGCCTACAAAAATGGCCTTAACACCCAGCTTAACCTAAGACAAACCTGTCTATGAAAAAAAAGTGAAAATAAAAAGAGCTGGGAGTTGTGTTCATTCATTTCATTGCCTTCTCCAGTGGGAATTATTCAACTCTTCTAGCTATTATAGATGCAGGTGATAGTGATAAATTTGGAGAAGGAGTTTTAAAGAACTGTGCAATGGGAATGCTGGGACACAGAGAGTAGAAGGGAAATATGGGGTACAGAAATTGAGTGGAGTTCCTCTTAAAGTATTAGGACAGATTTACTTTTGGATAGGCATGGACAAAAGACATATAAAATCTGGGAAGAACAATGGGTCAGGCAAAAGGAGGAAAACTAATGACTACAGAAACACTGAGATGTTGGAGGTCAGAAACATGTAACAGAGAGGGAAAAGGCAGTGTGCATGTTCCATGCCTGGATTCGGGAGGAGAAAACAGGTCTTAAGGTGTATGAGAGCTTTCTTTAGCTGGTCTGTTTCCTCTAATTTGTCCCTCTAAATTGACTCCCTTAAGAAAGGGAAGGAACTGCATTTGGGAAAGCCCTTTCTCAGTTTTCGTTTCCTAGCATCTATTCTGAAATCACAAAAATACATCAATATTGTGATCCAACTCCATGGTACACATTTGTTTAAACATAGCAAATCAAAGAACTTAAGGGCAAAAAAATACAAAAATGTTTTGAATAAGTCACCCTACCTGTATCCCCATTCTCTGGATCTGCTTTCTTTTCTTCTACAAACAAATGAAAGCAATATGTAAAACAAAAAGAGAGGGAGAGAGAAAATGCAGAAATAATAATAAAAGTAATAATAATAAAGCATGCATTAAAAAGGAAAAATGAATAAAACCCATCAAATTAATTTAAATTGATGAGTTTAGTCAACCAACCATGTATAGTGTTCTACATCCAGAGGCATATACACTGCATGCTACTGCATACATTTGTGCACCCTTATCATAGACTTACTCGAGGAAACCCATGGGTACTTTGTGCACTTCCAGAATCATTAACAAACTCAATACAAAAGACAGCAAGGCAGGTTTCAGACATAGTTACTTTACAATTTCCTCGAATATGATGAAACAAAAAATAAAAGTAAAAAAGTCTTTGTAGTGTATGTTTTATGCAGCACACATACAGTATGTAGTTTAATGATTCAAGCATAAAAATTGAATGTGTCAGAATGGTTTCCAGTAATCGCTTTAAATCTTCCTTGGTTTAATCAATTCTCATAGCTTCAACAGGTTAAAAGGTTTACTAATGATATTACTGTAGCTTGTCTTAGAGCTAAAAAAATATGAACCACAAAAGACATTAACATCAATACTCAGAACTCAGCTTGTGCACATAAATCCAAATAACTGATGCCAACAAATATTCTGAATATATATCAAAGGTTATATATGGCTCAGGGCATTCATCTGCCACAGAGAAATGAAAATACATTGGATCCCTATCAAATAGTTTGGCAGCACATAAATACTGCACTCTGAAATCCAAGTTTGGCAATTAATGTGAATTTTTTTAAAGTCAAATGAAATTTACTTTAATTAGAAACACATTAACTTTTAAGCAGACTGTTTCTTTTTCATACTTCAGGCCCAAATTATATTAATTTCAATTAATACAATCCCATGAATATGGAGCAATCCCCCCCCCCAGTCACAAACCAAAAATAGCATGTATTATTAGAATTAGTTATTTTTCCAGAATTACTGGTTATTGAAGGTTGCTCACAAAATTACTATCTAGTTTGCAATACACAGGATATTACCAGTTGAAGAGGGAAACAGAGGTGTTATTTTGAAGAAATATCAGTTTGTAGATGGGTATCAAAATAGAGGGCTAAGTCATTCGTAAAAAGAAATCATACCAGGGCTAAGTAGATGTGTAAGAAAGAAAAACGGGCTCCTGCAGAGAACATAAATAATGCACTACACTTTAATGGGATCTGGCATTTACGTGCCGTTCTGTGTGGGATCAAGGTGGTTCTCCTGCTGGCAACTCCTAGTGGAACTGTTAGGCAAGTTAATGGGAAAAAGATATGGCACGTCATAAGCCTACACTTTTGGAAATCAGTGGATATCAACTGGGTTCTTGAAACCTCACCCATTCCCTGTCTTTTCCTGTCCCATTTTTTGCACTGTTTATAAACAAGACCCTTTGCGTTCCTCTGCTTTGTCCTTTGGTAGTCTGGCCAATACTGTCTATGCAGGTTGTGGATATTGCTTTGAGAACAGCAGAGTTGTGTTCGCTTTTTAAGCTTTTTAATTATTTTTTTTTAAGTTGCTGTCACCAATACAAGAGCTGTAAATACAACACTGTCTTCCACTACCTTACTGCTTTCTAAAGCAGAAAGCTATTTGCTAGCAATACTAGTCAACATAATGCAAAATAGATGAAAGCAAAGTAACAACCGTTAAACTAACCTTCAGTTTGAACACAAACAGGATGATAAAACTTCTAAGTTATTTCATAATTATGGTGAAAAGAAATCTTTACTTTGCCTGAAAAATCATCCTAATAAAGAAATCTAATATTATATGGCATAATTCCTTGTTAAAAATGCCCAGAAGTCCATTCTTCTGTATGTCTGGGCCACAGGACTTTTCAACCATGAATTTTTAAATGAAGACAGTCAAAATATGGGAAACTTGAAACCTGCCTAAGATTCACTTGTTCTTGCTTTCCATTTAAAGTATATAAAAATATATTTCCAAATTGACTTTCAGAAAAGAATACTACACTATCAGCAACATGATATTCTATTAGATTTTTGTATTTCAAAATTGTAATTGAAATGTTGTGACGTTTATTGCAAATCTTGACAATAAATATATCCGTTAGATTTTTATAGGAAAGGTCAGCAAGAGTGGGTCCTACTCTCCAAACTGAGGTTTCATTTGTATTGTAAAGAGCTGTCTGAAGGAGTACTAGAAAGAACAGAAGATCAAATTGAGGAAGAGTTTACTTGGGCAGAAGCAGCAAAACTGAACAGCATCAGTAATGTCCATTGAGCGAACAGAACAATGCCAACTTCTCAGCAAAAAAAATCTTCATAGCAACTTTAGGCTTAACCATTCCCTCTTAAAAAAATTCAAAGCAGGTTCAGAATGTTGATGCTACAGTAATCAATGATTTTGGTTCCCCCAGTTATTAGGTGCTCAAATTTTTAAAATAAATAAAAAATAACCTTAATTATTAACTTTGAAAATGCTGAAAACCAGTAACTCACTATAAGATGATTTAAAAATGTCTCAAAGTGAATAATATAAAATGACACAGGCAACAGTCAATCCTAAAAATCTCTGTGTATTTCTATTTATATGGCTTCTTCAACATCATCACATTACTCAATGGTTTTCTTTATCACTTGAATTAAACTTGATTTACAAAGTTAAATACATACGCTCTATTGTGTGTTCTAATTATATCAACTTAAGAGCTAATGTTGCAGAATTAAACAATTTGGAAAAAAAAAATCAGTCCTTTCACAAAGGAGACATTTCTGTACGTTACAGAAAATAACTATACCAGTTTTCAGCTTAATCAGAATATGGAGATACTGAAGTACAGAAATAAAATACAGAGATGAAACAGAGGGATATGCTGAAAGATCCCCTCTCAAAACCGTGTTCCACTTTGCAGTTGATAATTACTATTAGAATTATCACTGACATTTCTTATGTTGTAGACACAACATTATGTTCCCCTGACCCTGTAAGGGTCTATTCTTTCTAAACAGGTATCTAGTAATCTAATGTCTTTGGGAGTTAAAGTGAACAGAAGAGCACGCTAGTCGAGAGACTCATACAAGAGTGGACTTAACAAGAACTAGAACTGATCCAAAATGGATTTGACCAGCTATATTATCTTGTAAATACATTAACTAAGTGAGCCCTATGGGTCTGATGGGCACCTGGGGGTTCTACAGCCAGAGCACGACAGCAGGCTTCGCCAACCTCACCCCAGGATGCCCCATGAAGCAGGGACTCCAATTCCCTTGAAGCAAAACATGACCATCTCTGTACCTGTCTGATAACAGTTCCGCAGAAGAAGCAGAAGGGCAGACTTCTCTAACCATGGACACAGAGATGGCAGCACTGAACAACTGCTCTAAAAGCCAGGACTGTGCTGCCTTCCTTGGGAAGATGAGGGGGAACCTGATTCTGTAGCCATAAGGCTACCAGGAGGTGCTGAGTTTCAGAGGCCCTCCCAGGGCCTCTTCCTCCTCTCACACCTGACTGCCCAAAACTCAAGGTTAGAGCCTGGTTCTCCCTTGAAATGTCTTTCCTGCAATGATTTTTAGCTGTACAAGGATCACTGCAATAGGCCGATTCAAAATAATACTTCAGCCTGGGATCCAGAACAGAGAGATTTGCATTAGCTCAGGCTGGGGTCTAAAATAAACCTAGACTTCCTTGCTTTGAATGAAAGTAATTGCAGCCTCCAAAACTGGAGGATGTGCCTTTTATTAGAGCATACTGAAGCATAACTCCTTGTTTGTCTTTGAGTTTAGGCATCAGATAGGACAACGACAACAGTAATATTAAAAATGTTTTATGTTTCTACTTCTCGTATTTGCTGACACAAGATAAAATCAGCAACAAGACTATAGCAATTACATTTATAGAGTTGCTAAAGTAGCTTTGTTAGTGCTTTGATAAAAATGAGTCTGACTTCTCAAAGCTGTGGGAATTAATAAATAACATTTTATTTAGAAAAATCAAATTTATAAGCAGGACCCTAACTTTACATAAGTACTTTTCAAAATGCTAGCATGACTTCTTTCTTACTTGATAGAAAAGATTTCTCTTGGAAAGTTCTTTATGAGACTAGAGGAACGTCAGTTTTATACTGAGACAAATCTCTGAAACACTATTCTTACCAAAACAGGCAAAGGAAAACAGATTGTCTCCTAAAAGGAAAATCGAAAAGTTATTTACTTTAAACATCAGAATTTGTCAGTTAAAGGTCTTTCAGTCAAAGGATTACATTCCCTCTATTTCCAGAGCCATTCAATTCCAATTCTACCTTTAAGAAATTAGCCCTAAATTTTGTCATTCTGGCTGTCTACAGTGTGAAAAATACAACTACCTAATGGATGCCTGATGTAAATGGCTCCTGAACTTCACTTCAGGGCTGTATGTCCAAGGTGTGGCAAATATACAAAAGCTATTGTTGCGACAAACAGGGCCCTTCCAAGAAGCCCGGGATCCACATCACAGTCTGAATGAAAAGAATAGGGCTGACAGCTCCAGAAATGTGAAAGAAGAAAAAAAATATATAAAAAGCTTGGGTTTTAAAGTGCTTTTATATTACTGTTTGAATGAGATTGAGATGTCAATTACTGTCCTTAAAAGGGAATGTTAGATTGAAGACCGTTCCAGTTAGCCAGATTCCTAGTGGGGGAACATGCCTTTGCATTCCTGTTTTCTATTTGAGCATTGCTTCATGGTTTTGTTGTCTTTTTTAAAAATTCTTGGCTTCAAACCTGATATTACTAAACAAAGACTGAAACCCATGGGATATTTCTCACCAATTAAAAATTTTTTTATCACAATGCTTAAACCATGTTAACAATGTGACTTCACATTATTTGCAGAATACATGGCACTGCTTAGTAAAAGTGTTGAATAAGATGCTGTGGTGATCTAGGCTAGAAAGTTAAAGAAGCTTTATAATCGTGGGCTCATAAACCGACAGGATCATCTCAGGTCTGCATCACTGGGGATAGGTCAGTGCAGTTCATAAAGGACAAAGGTCTTGTGAAGCAAGCTAGGAAGTTCTATTTTGCATGTTCGTTAGAATAATAACTAGTGTTATGACTTTTTTTTTTCTTTTTAATAGTATGTTTGCCCACAGATCCTTTTCCAAAGTGATTTTTGCAAAGTACTCTGTGATGTTTGTCCTTGCTGCCTCATACAAACTACATACGTTTTGGTGGCCTTTGAAGAATGCCGAGATCCCACATGGAAAAAAGGTGTTACTAAAAAAGTAGCAAGACTAACCTTAGCTAAAGCACCACATTTCAATTCCCCCAAGAACTGTGACAAAACCTCCCTATGTGAATGATATGCAATAGGATTTTGAAAATGCAAAAGAAAAATATCTGAGGGGCCAGTGGGCTCCTAAATTCTGTCCTCGTGAAATCTATTCAGATCAGCCTATGATTCAACTCTGCATTGTCTTCATGAAAGCCCTAGCTCAGTCTTATTGTTAAGTTCTCCAGCCTCCTATTTTTCAAGCACGTAAGCTTCTCAGAGTTCCCAACACTGATTATACTCAACAGTATAACCACTGAATATTTCGCATTCTGACACAGCCATTTCAATACATAGGCACAAACACTTGATGATAACTATGCCTCAGATTCCAGAAAAGCAAACAGCTATTAATAGAGATTCTTCAGCCATCCTAAGAATGCAAGAAATTTTCATCAGTGTCCCAATAGCCAGAAATATGGTCAAAGATTTAAGCAGAGGACACAAAAACAAGGGTGGTGTATGTACCTTCATGCAAGACTCAGTAGAACTGCAAATTCAGCTAGCAAATTTTTACCAATAAAAAATATATATGTAATGGTATTCTGCCTTTTGCACAATTACGCTCTCATTTTTAATTATATAGTCTGATATTTTGTCTATTTTTCCCTTGCCAGATTGAGGACCAGCCTTTATTTACCTGGTTCAATACAGATGGCTATTTTGGAGTTTGGGGGTTTCGAGGTCTACGGTTTCTGGTTTTAATTCTGATCAAAATTAAAATTAAGGACAAGGAACCTCCCAGCCATCCAACTTGATACATCTATTAGTATGCTAAATACCTTTAAACTGAATTTGTTCTCTGTTGACCAAATAGAGAGTTGGACTCTTTAAATGTCTCAGTTACAGTCTAAGGAATGAGATTTTAAACAAACCCATCAAATTAAATATCACAGAAGCCTTCAGTGATTCACAAGTCATCTAACCACATTTGTGCTAATATGTTACAAAATCCTTCAGGAATTCCTTTTCAACATGAGAAAGCCAGAAACAAAACAAAATACTATCCTGGTCTTTAAGGGGAAGTGTGTCACTGAACAGTGAGTACAATAACAACAAAAATAGAGGGGTGTCACGTCTCATTTATAATGGGTAAGTATATCAGAGTAGACTCACTCTTGGGAGGCTTGAAAAACCTGTTATGATACTGTAGATAAAAACAAATACAAATAAGGCTCCTTCTCTTCCACTGCAGTTGCTCTCTTAAATTCTCTCAATCATTTTTTTTTTCATTTGCTTCCTCCAACAGTTTATTTTCCAGGCTCTCCTACTGTTTGACCCTCCACTGTCCTGGGCTGACAGCTCTGATTTGGTCACGCATCTTTAACAGTTTTTAATTTTTATAAGCTCTACCCCCAGCAAACAGGTTACTATTAAAAACAAAACAAAACAAAAAACTTCCATAAAAATATTAAAACACGAAAAACATATTTCAAAATTCTTATCTATTTGAACTTCATTCTCAAAGAAAGTTAGCAAAAACTTTAATCAATCTTCCTAAGCTCCTATTTTGAGAGAGAATTCTGCTCCAGAAGTTGTCAAAAAGAACCAGAAACTCTATTTCCATGCCTTTCATGGCCCTTCAGAAATAGAAGGTAGTCCAACTTCTAACTTCCATGCACTACCACAAAAAAGCAGCAGTGACTGGGCATCACTACTCCATCCTTTCTCATCCTGAACTAAACCTAGATTTAATTATCATTATTTATGCTACCTGTACACTTATTGACCTTAAACTGTCATGGACTGGCCTTTCCGTAGTTTTGGTGGTTAGTTTTGGGCTACAGTTACTTAAGTCTTCTCACACCTAGATCCATTTCACAAGACTGAAGAATGTTTTCTGTATCTCATATGCTTGAAGACCACAGTGAGTATAACTGCAATTAGTTGATGCAACAGTAACTGGTTAATCAGAACCACTGGTGAAAAGAAAGTTTCCCAGTTTGTGGTTGAGGTTCTGTGGCAGGCAGGGTTTTACTTCCATTGCCCACACTGAATATAGGCAGGATGACCAGGATGTCTTCCTAACAGTTTTCACAATACATCCTATGAAATATTTTAAATTATTTGCAAAGTACAATTTTAGAAACAAATTGTGAAAACTGTACATTGTGAAGCTCTTCATTCACCAAAGGAAAATAGAGTTTAATCATTAATGATGCTACCAACCTGTACTGCTGTCAGATAATGACATTTGTATTGAAATGTTTTTGTTAGCTTTGTAAGCTTGCCTTTGTGCCTGAAATATACAGCATAAGCTTTGCATGCACTAACATGGGACATTTCCACTAAAAAATCCCAGATTTTTTTCAGTGAAGAAAATCTTGTCAACTTGCAAGCTAAAATGTTAATGTCCATTGAGAGGAAATGGTAGCACCTTTCTTTCAATACAACGGTCACATATTCAGATATATAGCTTTTTCAATATATCTTGGTCTAATAACACCTAGAATCAATAGCTAATCCTTTGATTCACCTAAATGTTTGCTAGCACGGTACTGTGAAAAGCACTTCCTGAAGAAAACCTGTAAATGGATAATCTAGTTCCACACTTCTAAAAGCAGATTCTAAAGCAATGGGGAAACATCTCCTTCTGGGGGTATGGCTTTGAAAAGTCACCCTTGCTTTTAGCTGAGCACACAGCTGCACAAAGTGCCTCAGATTGAAACATGTAAGCTATAATGTCATTGAGGTAAAGCATGGAAGTTGATCACATAACCACTCTCAAATGTGTATCTGAAAATATGTTCCTAGACAAAAGGAAAAGACAAAGCAAACTGCTTTCAGTTTAAGGGCAGTAACTTTTGCAACTTCACTTCTGGCCATGCTTCTGCATTTATCTGCTAGACAATTAACTTTATCAGTGCCTAATACATTTGGTTAACACTGGTTAAAGCAAATTTGGTTAAAGCAAAACAGTGCTTTGCAGGAGCTTATTTCTACTGGAGTGTCCAAAAAAAGTTAACAATTCACAGGTTTTGTCTTCTCACATATGTTCAAGAAAAGTATATCATAAAAATATGTACTTTTCTGAGAGATTAAGTATCCTGTTAAGGTCTGACTTCTTCCTATTCCAAGAATCAACTAGGATTCATAACTCAGAGGAGGGATCTTTAATGAAAGGGTCCACATGTTTCCTTTTCCTTTTTTATGAACAAATAAGAAACTGCTCACCCAATCCGCTAATTTATTTTTTTGTAATGAAACAGATTCAGAACCACTGCACAGAAACTAGAAATTGATCTTAAGCACAACATAAGAAAACTCAGTGCTTCTACAGCATAATTTATTAATTTCCAACAGTGGTGATTTACGGAAGATGGAAATCAGATCATGTAACTTTGACTACCAGTTGCTATAGTCATGGCTTGGGTTGGAAGGGACCTCAAAGATCATCTAGTTCCAACCCTCTACCATAGGCAGGGATGCCACCCACTAGATCAGGATTATCAACTTTTCCCTCTCCCTGTAATGTAAGTGATTTCTATCGTGGGATTTGTAAAGTATGAAATCCACAGCAAGTAACTTTTGGAAGTCTCCATAGATAATCTCTGACTCTAAGGGATTTTGACAAGAGTATTACCAAAGGCAAAACTGAGTTCTGAAGGAGCCAGCCACAGGAGAGGAAACAAAATGTTTGACTAAATCCTACCTAAGTTGACTGGACCAGTACATAAAAATTGCTTCAGAGTTTAGAAGCTAAATGGTATTCGAGTGACTTATCTAATTCATTGGGATAACAGCATAAGCAAAGGGAAAAAAACAGAGCTTTGACACAATAAAGTGTAAGACTTTTATAGGTGAATTTGATTAGCTTAAATATGGGGAATTTCCTTGTTGTTCTGACATACTATGACTGAACAAGCAGGGCAAGCACGAACAGCTATTGCATTTTCAGAGGTAGCTAGAATTTAGTTCTGTGCCAGTAATACAAACTACATGGAAAATTCAATAAAATGGCAGATTAAAATTTGATATGAAACTTTAAAAAAACAAGTAACGTGCAATATGAAAGAAAAGCCATGACTAGTACAGCTAAATTAGATCTTCATTAATGTTTTCACTTCTCTCTCTGTTATCAAACCCTTCTGTTTTACAGTTTTTGCCATGAGAGAACAGCTTTTTAACAACTCAAAATGGATTTTGTTCAACAAAGCTAAGTTTGAAATTTCAGTGTATGGTATGTAATTTACTGAGATTGTTCAGTTCTTAAATTATATCCTCCCCAGGGTGAAAAATGACTTGTTATGTCTAAGTTTTTTACTTTATGTAGAAGTTTCCAAATGTGAAGATAGACAAATTACAGTTTATATGTTTAGAAACCATGTGTTTCTTGTGCTAGCTGGAAGCTTAGAGGCTAACACAAAGATATTGGAGGTAGGAAATAAACACAGAAGAGAGAAACTTAATCAGTTCAAAGTCTAAAAGTATGCACGTGTCATCTGTTGATTTTAAAACTTTTTTGCAGAGTACATAATTCATAGGTAATAAGTATTACATAAATATCTTGATTTAACTTAAAAGCTTACAGTTTGTTAATGCTTTAATATATTGAGAGAGGAAGAGAGTGAAAAGTATATGAGATGAGCTATGATAAAATCTATAGGAAAGGTAAAATGAGAAAAATAGCACAGAGAAAAGCAGTAGAAGAGACAGACCTGAGTTTCTTCTCCGTGATGATTCCGCTTCTTCTGTGATCACATCGTGTAATGGACAGACATAGACAAAGGAGATGGGCGTGAGAGGATGTATTCAGAAGGTTAAAACTGACACTGAGGGAAAGGGCCAAAAATTGTTTTAGAGAGAAGTCTGCAGTGCAGAGTTAGTAAGTGGGGAAAAAAATAGCAAGACACCAGAAAGAGAAAGAAAGCTGAGAAAGAAGTGGTTAAACTACAGTTGAAAAAGAACAGCAAAGACAGGGTTAGTATAGGAGCTGAGGAAGTAACAAATGTTATAACTGAGATCAAAGTCAATCTTGCAATGAAGCTGAAAAGAAACCTGGATAGTAAAAGGTATGTTAACTAGCAGAAACACTTTTTTCATGACTGTTCAACTTTTCGGAATGTTATCTACTTGAATGCAATTATTAGTTTTTTCTTTCAAGTACTGAACATCCAGTTTAAAGTCACCAATGGGAAGTGTATTATTAGATAATTCAATGATTAAATTATTTTAATTTATGCTGAACCAAACTTTGCATACCCAAAATGGAAAATAAAAAGGAAACAGATTGTTTGGAAAAGGATATACAAGCTCATGAATTTCAGAATCCACATAACACACTCTGGAAAGGACCACATTATTGTAACACTTTGCCAATGGCAATATTTTCAAGACCAAAATATTGAACGTGAGAAAAGAGAATGTATAGCTAATAACTCTCATGGTCAATTCAGCAGATATTTTTTCCAAACCAAATATTATTCATCTCACAGTAGTCTAAGTTATTGGAAATGCATGCAAATTAAATGCCAAAGCAACTATCTCATTACTTACTTTATTACTTCTAATTCAAAACACACACTGCCATTTCAGACATGGAGAACATCTGAGGGACAGTGTCATTCTCTGTACTGAACATCTAGTTGTAGCAAAAGAATGTGAGGAATTTATCTTGAAAAGTAATAATAATTACATTAAACTATGAAGCTACCATCACTAGCAAAACAAGTGCATTCTTACAAAAAAGCATCAGAATTAAAACAAATATATGTAAGTCCTAATCTAAATTCTGCTTGAAGTTTGAGTCACAAAACATTGCTCATAATTCAGTAACACTGCAGATATTAGAATAAAAATTCCAGAAAAGTTCATACATCACAAAAAATATGCTGTAGTTTTATCCACATTTTGCAGTCAAGATTAAGATACCACTGAAAAATGCAAAATTAGAATACACAATATAAATTAACAAAATGAAATGAAAAACAACACTAATATTCATCTGATAATCCCTGTGTTCTACAGTTAAACCATTTTGTTCTATAGCTAGAAGATTATCATTTTCATCCAACAAATGCCAAGACTTCACCAAAACTTTGCTGTAAACACAGATTGTAATATATATTTGGAATGCACTTTAAGGCAATTAAATTTGCTTATGGGATGAATACAGTTAAGTGCTATATTTGAGATATAAAATATGAAAGCATAGCAGCTGACAGTCTTGACAAAGGATGCTATGTGTTCATATGTTTAAAAAAAAAGTAATGGTGCATAAATTGCATAATAAAGTGCAATGAATCAGTAATATGAAATTAACAATGAAAACAAAGACCTACTTCTCCTTAATTTTATACAGCCTGTGCTAATACAGTGTAGCTGTAATTTCTATAACAGTTAAATAAATAGATCATTATTACCATCATCAAAAACCCAGCAAAAAGATAAAAACTTTTTTTTTCTGAAAATGTTTTCTGTTATCTATATATTTATATATTATCTACAGCCCCAAAGCAAGCACTCCTACTATGTCAAACACTGTAATTAGAAAGTCTCTATCATGACACCCTTATACCCCATTTGTTGATTTTAATACCTGTAAGGATAGCATAGCTTTGAGCCATATACTACATTAAGATAAATTTTAAAAACTTCAGAAGTTTTCAAAGTACATTTAGAACCACTTAATTTCCAAATTAGGAATATGCCATGGACTACTTTGGAAGATTTTAGCAAGGAATAGCCAGTATTTGGCTGCATATCAGTCACATGTGGCGATATGTTTTAAAAACTGCATTTTTAAAAGCCCTCATGCAAATTGTTGGAAAAAATATTTACAAACATATTGTCATTTTTTTTTTATTTTTTATTTTTTTCATTATGGATAATGTGGATAACTATTCAGCTGATATCTCATTTCTTGAGATACATAGTTTGTAAAATGTGTATAGTAATTGTTGCAAGCATTAATGAATTAGAAGTAGTTCGTGATATAGTAATGCACCAATATCCTTCCATTAGACCTATTAATTTAGATGCAATAGCACTTTATAGGAACCAGTCTTCTCATGATTAAGAAGCCATCCATAAATCTCTCTGGATCCATAAATCTCTCTGGATCATTCATGAAAACTCTCTGGCTCTGGAGCTTGAAATACACTACATTCAATCTTTGTTGATAGAAATGTATTAAAATCTGCAAACAAAATCATGGAATAAAATTCTATTAAATTTAGGTGTCATTTGGTATTTTCATTTGCATCTTTATTGCTTTGTTGTGGAACAAGCATTTATTTGAATAAACTGTGTATCTTGATGTATGAGTGTGGTATGCATACAGGTATTATACTCAAATTTAGAAACAAGTTAGACTCTCTCATTGAATAAACTTCTGAAGGAAAAGAAAACCAGGAATTGTATTGCAAGTTTGAGTAAACCAGGAGAAATATCAACTATTTTATCATGCTTTGATACAGAACTTTTTGCTGTAAGCAATTTCAGTTATTAAAGAGAAGTATTTAGGAACTTAATTTTTAAAAAATGTGCTTGAAACCTTACACAGCAAACATCCCCATCCGAAATTCTAAAAGTAGCATGGGACAACGAGATGTAAGTTAATTTCTTTCTTTCTTTCTTTCTTTTTTTTTTAAATCTTCTTCAAGGCTTTTCTTAATTTCATTTTTCTTTGCTCCTTAAAAACAAAGATCTTTCACTGCATTTCTGACCTCAGAACCTTCTGCGGCTTCAAGATCAGGAAAAACCTCATTTGTGGATGCTCCTTATGACATAAGATGTGCAATAGCACAATCAAATGGGCATTATTGTAAAACAGGGAGGAGACTTTAAAATAGAGATGCTCCATCAAGTCTGCATGTTCCATAAACATGTCATTAGTCTGTATGTGATTAGACTTAAAAAATGACATAATGCATCCAACTCTCTGGGAAGATGTTCCCTACCACCACTCAAACTCTGCAGTGCTGAGTATACTGGTAAAAGAGGAGGACTACATAGCAGAATAGTTAAGTGTGGAAATAATTGTTCAAAGATTTGGAGTGAATGGCTACTTGACTATGTTCAAGTGTGCATAAAATCAGTCTTCCATAATCGTATTTAATACCATTAAACCACATCTTCCAGTTACCCTTCCTGTAGATACAGAACCCATTTCATATTTTCAGTTTTATTAATGAGGTGATTTCTTACTAGTTAAAAGTGAGTTTTTCATCTTAAACTGTAAACTCATATACACAACATGACAGTTGCGCCCTGGACAGATGCTGACATTTTTGCTCAAAAACGTTAGCTGAGGACTAACTAAGATGAAGAAAACACAGGAAGACAGAAGCAATACATTCAATTTTGTAACTACAGCATATATGCCAGGCTTAATATATGCTATATAAAATACATGCTAGATAAAGACAGTAAGAATATGGAAATTGTCGTTAATTCCTACCCAGAGATAAGGATTATAGAGAAGAAGGCAGAAAACAGCATATACGAAGAAATCTTAAATATTCTCAGCAGCATGATCTCTCTAAATCAAAAGAAACCATGTAGACTGCATTACTTTTTTATATGTCTCAAGAGATATACTAAACGAGGAATTCAGAGAGCTTTTATGATTGTTTCTCTGAATAAAGTTCATGTTATAATTTTATAAGGGGAAGAAAGATGAAACAGTAAAATTTCAAAACATTGATGTGCTATAGTTCTGTATTGGATTTCAAGTATCATAAACCCTGAAAAGATAATAAATCTCACTGGTAAGTTAGCAGATTTAGGTAACCAAACATCAATGCTACTTCAGAAAGGATAATTATCAGCATATGATACAAATGCAGCCTCTATTGTCAATAAAGGATAGATGAGCTATCCTAAATCAGGTATCTCCCTATTCTAAATCTATTCTCATCTCAATAATGTCAGTAAGTTTCATCACTTACAGAAATAGGTAGTGCTGAAAATCACATGGTTTCAGGAATGGTTTCCAAAATACAAAAAGACCCAAAAAAAAGATATACACATAAGATATACACATAACGGTATGTATGTGTTGTTAGATATTTTCAGGCCACTTCACTATTTAAGACCCATTGTAAATGACTATTAACCCCTTCATACAATTTGGTTGAGACACCGAAGTGCAACATATGACTATGTCTGCAATTCCCATCCACACAGAGTCCCATTTTTTCTTAATAAAACCTCTCTCTCCTGAATCCAATTCTATGTTACTTTGGTACAGAGTAGGCATATTGACTTTCAAAGTTGTACAGGGAAATATAGAAAGTAAAATTTAAGTAAATACCTTAGAGTACTTATTTTAAATAAATACATCTTTTACACACAACATCTATTAATTAAAATGTGTGGGGACACTCATATTCTTTTGAGAAAACAATTATTCATAACATATATTCAATCTGAATTGCTTCTCACTTGGCACAGGTTAAACAATCCTCGTAGATTCAACATGGCATGTAATATGTAGCTTTTTCTGTAAATTTTACCCACTTCACTGCTTTCCAGATCCCACAGCATCTTTCTAAGAACCTTTCCTATATTTTCTTCACCAGCCCGACCAGAGCACTCTGAACCTTGCATCAGGGCCCCAGATGACTTATTTTACTTTCCCGCTCCGTTCTTCTGACAACTGTTCTACAGCCTAGTGACTTTTAGACAATCATAAACTAGTCCCTGACTCCACTCTGCTCCTCTCCTTTTCACAAGATGGCAATTTCATACCAGCTTTCTTGTTTAACCATAATTTTTGATTTGTCCATTGCTCATGATGGCCTTTACATGAAGTGCTACTGTGTTCTCACCTCTCTCTGAGTGGCCTGTCTTCAGCAAAAATACTTTGTCTTTTTTGGCCTCATCTTATTCCCCATTTCTAATAGCATTGGTTTTAACGTACATTCTATCATACTTATGATTCCACACTTACTAACTACAAACTTCCGTTAAAATCACCACCACTTTGTTTTGAATTATTTTTTACTACTGTTTTACTGCTTCAGCTGATTCCATGGCAATAGATAAACTATTCAATAACAACGACATTATCTCTGAAAGGCTTTCTCTGTGTATAGTTAAGGAATACTTCCACCTAGGAGAAAGACATAAATGTTCCATTGATAAAACCAGCCATGGTTTCCTTCAAACTGAAAACCAGTCACTGTATATAAAGACTTACCATTTGTAAGCATGCATCACCTTTGTGTCTTCTGATGTGTTTAACTTACCATTGTTACAATTCCTCTACAAACTTAGTATGGTATTAAAGAAGTACTGCCTTCCCCAAATAATTACAGAAGCACCCCACTTCGACTTTTTTCCATCCTGAGATGTAGAAATACATTTAAATTAACCAGTCTCCTTTTTGAATCATATCAAAATATGTCAGCACTTCCTTGTGTTGTGTTATTCGACCATTGCTTTGAAATTAAAAGTGTTGGCAAGGGTTGGATATCTGATGACACTGCAATCTTCTCAAGAGGCAGCGATAATGAAACTACCACAGAATAGTTTCCAGATAATAAATGTCAAATCTACTAGCTTGAAGTACAAAAAACAAGGTAAAACCAGTAATATTTCCTTTGCTATCTCACATAGGTTGTTCCTGCATCACCTGTATCATCTCTGGATGGAAACGCAGTTTGCTAGACTGTGTTCACCTCCCAAACTTTGGATAGTGAAACTGATTGTTCACTTGTACAACAGTTGACAGGCAACAGAAATGAATATCACTGCCCTGGTGCCCTAAACAATGTGCTTTCTCCCTTAAATAACCTTACTGGGTTCAGAAGAGATGAGTGATGATACCAGGTGAAAATAACTAATTTTTTAAGGAAAAACTATCTATCTTATTCAACTGTATTTCTGTGAATAAGGGACATTCACTACCACCACAGCCTACTACATTTCCAAGTTGTTCTTGGAAGGCAGTATGTATAAAAATGCAAAAGCATATGAAAATATTTATGCTTTTTTTTCTTTTTCTTCTACTGACCAAGAAAATGTGAGTAGACCTCTATTCTCTTTAGTTTGTCATCTATTACAGCTCAGAGACAGAGGCGTTGTGAAATTGGAAACGTTTAATATATTAGATAGGAGCAAATAAGTATTCTGTGTGCTCTTTGATCCATTGGTGTCCTGAGAATGCAGTGCTCCCTCACAGGATGCTGCCACCAGCTAAAGGAAGGGCACACACATTCAAGCCCTGGCTTGAATTTCCATATTATGCTTGGCTATAGTTCTGCAATTTTGCTCTTCCATTCCTTTGCATAAATGTAATTGCCTCTTTGAAATATATGGAACAATAGTTTTGGCAATTGCCTCAGAACTTAGAGATTTAAGGCACTGTTGAGAAAACATATTGGTTTCTGATATTCAGAATTTTATCAGCATCTTCTATGGTAGAGCCTGAAACAAAAGAACCATTTTGCTTCTTGAATTACCTTAAACTGTACTCCAGCAAATTTGCTAATCTCGTTTGTAGTCACATATATTATTTTAATGCTTCCCATGATAGAGCATTACTATTATTTCTTTTGTTACTTTGAATTATTTTTATTATCTATTTATGTTTTTATCTACAATTTGTTCACAGTCCAAGTAATTTGCTCAATGTATTCATGTAATCAATACCTCACTTTTTCACAACTTTTCTTAGATGTAATTCTGCCTGGCTCTTTCCACATGACCAGTTATGTTAAATTCTTAAGAGACGAACAAAAGCTAAAAAACAGGAAAAGTTTCTGCTATAGCAGAAAATTCTCTGTATGAAAAGACAACTAAATGAGGGCAACAGCAATATTAGGTACCCATATTCCTCCTTGCTGCTCTTTGTAGACTACCAACGGCAGCCAGGGACTAAGTCGTGGTAGTATTTCCTTGCTATGTGCTGTGCAAACAGAACATTTACAGCATTCTCAGATGAAAGAAAGAACAATCCTGTGCAGAGGGTAAATCCCATATTGGAAAGCTTCAAGCAATTCGAAGCTTCCTTAGTCAGGCCATATCACTGGTTACAGATCCAATATATCTCAACATCCAGGTGTGAGTACAGTGGAACTGTATGGGACTTGAAGATAGTATGGGTTTGTAATGATACAGGGATGTCTATAGGGGCCAGCAGTGTGCCACACATAGCAGATAACTCCCATCCTGAAAGCTGCAGGGGTATGTTAGGCTGGTACTCCACCATTTCTCCTGCCTCTTCAGTACAGAGAATCAGTTTGGAAAAGCACCGAGAAGCAGCACACATCATTGTCCCAAGTGTACATACCATGAAAGACAATCCTGAAAACAAAAATCAAAGCAGAATTCATGCTCTTATCAGGCATCAGCCTTTACATAAAGACCTAAAGCTGTGAAGTGCAGTACAAAATTTTTACTGAAGTCTTTATCTATTCTGGGGTTTGGCAATTGTGACTGTGGCTTTCCAAACCAATTTTGTGTATTCGCAGCAGTACTTGAGATCAGTGATACTGTTCCAGAGGAAAAAATAGATAAAAAAGAAAATCAGATAAATATTGTTCTGATGCTTTCAAAAGTAACTGCTTTTTAATGCCCACATTTGCTTCCGTTTTCTATTCTGCCAACCGTTTTCTTGTCTTAGAATTACAAGATTTTACTCACATTCCAAAATCTAGAATGCCCTAAAAGCAGGCATCTAACAAAGTATGGCTCCTGTTTCTAAGAATGTGGAAGGTGGCTCCAAACAAGTTATTGCTAATAACTATGAATGTGCCATCTGCCTAGACAATAGAGTACTACATTTTTAAGCCCACCTCAGCTGGGAGATGGAGATAACGCTCTTACCTAACTATGGTGTACAGGAAAAGTCTGGGCAGAGAGATTATTCTGCAAAAATTACCCTGGAAAGGCAACAGTGAAGATATGCAGATGTTGTATCCTGAATTTCTCGTTCAATAGCTAAGACATTCAGCTGTAAAAGAAGATACACTTACATTGCAAGACTGGCTCTTACAAGCAATACTTGTTTTATCTCGTAACTTTCTCTGATGAATTAAAAAGTCAGGGAACATGGAATTCAAATGAAGGTCTGTCCTTTTACAGCTATATTCCCCAGCTCCTAGTTTAGAGAGTGAATCTGGATTTTGCTGCTCCTCTTCAGTCCTGATTTTTGCACTTGAAGCTGCATAGTTCAGATTCAACAAGAAACTTGGAGGTGTTCAGCAAGTAAGCCTAAAACTGAGATTACAGCACTTACTTAGGAGGTGGCACAAATGTCCGATCACGTAAACTTTAACTTACATGATTGGGAAAAGTGTTGTTATTAGAATGAGACAATTATTACGGCCAGAGAGAGATCTGCAGCCAAGAACTATACCTTTGTACTCTTGGAACTGAAAAACTCCCATTCATTCGAGAGACATGGATCAACATTTAAATACAGGCTGAAACCTGCAATCTAAAGCTTTAGAGTCTAGTCTGGTCTAGTTTTATTCTATCCCATTCTTACTCTACTCTACTCCACTCTTCTCTACTCTTTACAATGTGTTCATCACCATAACATCACAGTGCATTTTTACAAGTGATTAAAATAACGTGATTAGCACCTCTTGCTGTCAGATTCAGAGGAGAGAACAATACTATTATTACCATCAGCATTATCGTTACTATTATTAGGCTTGCTTCTTATTGTTATGCAATTGTAGTAATGAAGACAGAGCTGAATAATTGCACTTAATGTTTGGGGTGGAAGAAACTTTTTGATAGTTCTTAGTTCCAGAAGAAATCCGCTCATGCACAGGACAGATTTGCAAACTCCAGCCATATGGAGATATAAAATGCAGCTCATGCTAAAAAAAAGGTCAGAACGTTATTTCTGCCATGTGACGGTACAAGGTTTCAGATTCAAGTCTTTGAAGATGACTTTCTCACCTTGCATGCAGTAGATACCTTTGTTCAGTCAACTAAACAAGAACCAACATGACTTATACCTGGATTCCTGAAGCTTGCACACAAGGATAAATTATAACAAAATTCAAAGTTAAAGAGCAAGCTAAGTCTAATAATATGCCAGAATATTTCTTTTCTAATGTATGTGCATTCTAACACAATTGTTTACAAAAGCAGATCTATTTTTGCTATTCTAAAACAGAACTATGTACAACACTATTCTAAATAGTCTCTACATACTAAAAATTCCACACCAAAAAAAAAAAAAAAGTACATCAAGCACACGCATTACAAAAGCATGAAATGTGTTTTTATAGTCTCATGCTTTCATGTGGTTTTCCAAACCCTGACAAACCTGGCTCAGAATGGTGTTTCTTTTTCGGCAATAGTTTGTCATCAGTTATTGTACCATTCACCTTTTTCTGCTGGTCCTCCCATGTAACTTCTAGCATAAATCAAAAAAAAATCAGAAATATTATATAACTTACATTATATGACACCTAAAATAATTTGGGACAACTTGATCTAAACAAAATACTATCATTAACACAGAGAAATTTAGATTATTTCTTTAATTTAGAGGCCTATGGTGAAGAGGTTTAGTCAACAACTTAAACAAGGAAAAGGACATACTATACGTAAGTTAATATCTATGTAATATATCAAATATTTGTCTCTCATATATAACAATTGTGAAAAAAAATATGGAGATTATTTACACAATAACTCCTCCTCTTTTAGAAAGCTAGAACAGTATATTTTATACCTTCTTACAACATTTATATATTTCTCTGAATTTAAAAAGGCATTATGCAAAAATATTTTAGTAGAAAAGACTTCACAAATTCACACAAAATCAAACAAACAAAGTAAAACCAAACCTGCAATCATGCATGTTGTTTTTAAACTGGAAAAGTATTTTTAACAATAAATTGAGCTTAAAATATTTAAGCCAAAAGTTGGTCAGATTCACTTTTAAAATCTGGTATTTGATTTAAATTCAGTCTGTAGTTTAGGCATATTAAGACACTCCTCCTAATTATGATTCCTGTACCCTGAAACCAGCATTTCTGACCTATCTACGCACGAAAAGAGCTATGAATATAAGCATGTTCACTTTCCTCCAGATAGGGACTCCATTTCCTAGGATTGCAAGACTTTAGACTTTTTGACAATGTCAGATATTTTTGGTCTACAGTTAAATTCTCCACCTTCTGAAAATTAAACGGCGTGCTTACCATAACACTGTAGGCTTTAAACCTTTTGATAGCTCATGTCAAAACCAAATCTAGCCCAATCAATTAGATAGATTAAATACCATAAGCTCCATTTTTGCTTTGGGCTGTTGTGAAACTGCTTATTTTGCTGATCCCCCCAAATGCAAAGTTCCTTACAGACATAAAGCATGGGTATAACCACTTATGTGATCACAGAAATAGCCAGTGATGGAGAATATGCTAGATATGGAGTACATACAAAAAAAAAAAAAAAAAAAAAGACATAAAATTATATTAGCCCATGACATTTCTTTTTCTTCATTGTTTGAACGGGGTGGATATCTGGAATTCAAAATGTAAACCTTTAAAAATGTTATCTGCAGTTATCCTGTAGCCATCTTATCTATGGCTGTTCTACAACAGGCTGCTGTCCTATGAAAGGTGGCTTTCACTTTTGAAAATGATGGAGTTGTAGGCTTCAAGTAATAATACATCAATAAAATTTTCAACATAATGATTTTAGGACACCACAGATATGCATGTTGAAACATAAACTGATACCTTTGAAGTACTGTGTGCAGCACTAAACTTCAGAAGGAACACTGTGTTTTGAAACCGTGGAAATAAAAGCTTATGTTTCTTCTTAACAAAATTTTGATTTTATGATAAATATCAAATAAAATTATAACTCTTTGAATAAATATTTTGCCATGTGATAGCCTTAAAAGAGCAAAACCCATTATATAAAGCAATACAGGCTACTTTTTTATGCTTATACTAAAAGTGATAGTATCACCATGTAAATACTTTCAGAAAAAGTTTCAAGGATCATTCTTCTATAGTTTTAGTTATTCTTATAACATTAAACTCAAATGTCTGTTTCATTTTATCAGCACGTAAGTGCAACTCTTAGATTGAGTATATGGAGACCGGAAGTATTCAAGTTCAGATCAGATGAAAAGCTTCATTAACTTCTGGAACAATGCAAGAGTTTGGCTAATATTGGTTACTATTTTAACCAAGAAATAAAAATAGACATATCCATTATATTTACTCCAACATTTCACCTTATATTCACCATTTTCTAATCCTATTTCCACGTTCCTGTGTCTATCAAGGTAAGAAATACTTGTTAAAGGAGAGCTTTCTTTATGGGATTAGTAAGAGATGATGAATAGGCAAAACGCTAAGTGCCATTGCTGTCCATATCCCCTTTGGTTAGATAAATATGCATTATGGTCTCTAAAATCTCTCACTCTTTTTTTTTTTTTTTTTTTTTTCCCCGCAAGGCAAAGGGCCACCTTCTATTCCCTTGTTTTAATCAAAGCTTCCTTGGCCAACTTATAAATATTTTGAACTACATCTTCCCATTTTCTAATTTATTATTCACTTCTCACCACTCTCACTTCAAAATGAACTTCAATCTGTCTTCTGTTGTGAGAATCAGTTTTGACTAATGAAAGACATAAAATCATTGACCTCATAGGTGATATAAAAGATGAGATTACTGAGTCCAAAAATTATAGTTATTGAAGCACTGTTGGGGCTAGAAGGATTGCTTCTAATCAGGTGCACTGATTCAGATTTCTTCCCACCAATGTAAAAAATGAAATTGTTAAATGCGGTTGTTTCATTAGATGCCATTGTTGCATCTACCCCCGGGGAACTGGCACCACAGCGAGCCATGCAGCCAGGCTCTCCCCAGAGCACATCAGGATGCCACCTGGCCGTGTGCCTTTCACTTCTGAGAATGACACTCACTCATGCTGCCTGGGACAGGTTGGTGCACTCCAGTATACCTACTGTTAAGAACAAACTCAGCATTTATGACATTTTTGTTTAGACCATTCAATGTTAAAAATAAGGAAATAACATAGAATTGTTGCGTATCTCCAGCTTTTCTGATTTTCTAAATATGTGCTCTGAGCTCCAGCTATGTCGCAGCTGAAGTAGAATGATGCTGCAAACTGCAGAGCAACAAGATGATGCAGCAGAATACCAAGATGCTAATGACAGAGGGTTTTCTTATGCAAATACTACCCCCTCCCTTCTTTTCTCTGCACTACAGACAATAACATTCCTTTTCTCAGTTACCGTTTGCTTGAAACTTTCTCTCTAATTTCTTTTTTTTATTAAATCTACTCAGCTTTTTTATTCTTTTCAGCTCCAAAAATTTCTGTGAAGCAATTTTTATCAGTACGTTTCTAGTTTTAGACTTTTAATTAGCTTATCATAAAGTCTTCACTTTTTCACTAGGACATACTTAATTTAGTCATCTTTTCCTGCAAATGTAAAATTCTCAGAACTTCTTTCTATTTTTAATGCTATAAATTGAACGCTCAGAAAGGAATTATATTCTTAATAATGTATGGTGACAACTACTTCAAAAATGAGTCAAAAGTGGATTTTGCTACTGCTTATTAAACACGAAGCAGCACAGTAAAAAGCCATTAGAACTGTGGAATAAATTGTCAAAAGCTAAGAAACTACATTTTGAACCAGATTCTCATGATTTTTAACTCATGCATTAAGAATACAAGGAGAAGAGGAATTAATTAGACTTATTTTAGAAAAGGCTAAATTCATGTTATGCAAGTTTTAATTTACAAAGCAAAGTCCCTAAGAAAATAAAAGGAGCTATAATAAAAGATAATAGAAAGAGCTATAATAAAAGAGAGTCCACCAAGAGGGAAAAAAATCCAGCTTTGTCAAACCTCTACCAGAGGAAAGCAAATGGCTTTGAGTCACGATACGTGAATTGTGCCAGATGTACTACATTTTATAAGGAATGAATCCAATCCCACCTAACACCACTGGCATCCTGTTAATGGCATCAAGGCCAGCTCCATGTGACACAAAGTCAGCAATGAAGGAAGTCTGCTGCTGCTCCTACGTCAGAGGAACTTTCAGGTACCTCTGTAAAATAGGGCTGAGGTTCCCCTACCCTGCTGTAACAGGAACTAGACTCTGGTCCAATATCTAAAGACAAATACCATCACTCACAGCCTGTTTCTATCAAATTTTGAACAAGACCTGCCTCTCCAGGCAGCGCCATCGTACCAATACTTTACACCACACCTGAGGACACCACTTCTTAGCCTCTCCTGTTTACACTGTAACAGGTCATCTAAAGTTTTTCTCCATATGGAAAAAAATATTTTCCACATGGAAGAATATTTTAAATAGCGATTATTCACGTCAGAGCTCAAGGCATTCGCCAGAGATGCACTGATTTGTGTCCTGCAGAGAGTGAAATGAGTTTGGGTCTTGAATCTTAGAGCACTCTCCTAAATGCTGGTGGAATGTGGACAGTAGAGGCAGAGGCAGCACCTCTCCCTTCTGAGTTTTATGAGTCAGATGCATCACACACACGCTCAACTTCACATGAAACTAGTTTGCAAACTGAGCCAAATCAGCAAATGAATGCTGGGATATGCTAACAGCATTTTAAAATAAATAAAGTGTTGTTCTTAAACAGCTATTTAAGCATCACTTGTATTGTGGGTTTAACTAATGCAGCACTGCAATAAAAATGCTGACATATCTTAATTATTTATTGTTTTCATCTCATGTTCATTACTGAACTATACATCTTGGAGAAAAAAAAATAATAAAAAAAAAGTGGGCTTCATTCCCTGGGGCTGCAGTGGGAATACATTCAAATAACTTTAATGGAAGTCATTAGGTAGGTAATAAAAAATATTGCCATGTAACTCCATTTTATATTATCATTACTAGTGTAACAAAAATTATAGTGCACTGTAGGTTATTCCTTTACTCCAGAAATATTTTCTTCAAATTGACTTCAAGGCTACATTAATTATTTGTAGTTGTAAATCAATTAACAGTTCAAGTCATCCAGTAGCAGTCTCATCTCATCATATTCCCTAGCAGAAAACATCATCAATTCCAATCTAAACTTATTTTTTAACTGTCTTAGTAGTGGGTCCTTCTACATGGGGAATAGAATAAGTATCTTCTATTGCTTAGTCTAGAGCAGAATGTTAGATACAGTCAAGCAACATCAGAGAGAGAACTTGTTGCAATACTAGAGTACACTAGGGAGTAGAGTCACAGCCTACCTTTAGCTAAAAATCGAAGTATAACTTTGTGCTTTACTAAATATAACAGATTGCCAAACATGAATAAACATCAGAAAAAATTAAACGAACTGTACCAGAAGAATAAAATAGTCAGTTAATGGTACATTAAATATAAATATACCAATATTTAACAAAGTATATTTAATTATCATAAAGCAAAGACATTATTTTTAAGCCACTATCAAGGCTTTTTTCCAGGATTGTTTGGGGGGGGGGGGGGGGGCAGATTTGTTTGTTTCCTATCTTCATATATGTTTTTAAAATACAGCAGTTTTGCTCCCTCTTCTGGTTATATGCCAGAAACACATTAGAAATGAATACGATGCAGCTGGCCTGTTGGCCTATTCAGAACAGGCTTATTTTGAATATCTCCAAAGAGCAGCTCTACTGAATCACCTGTTTGGATAAGCACTGCAGGGTTACATTGACAGGACCGCTTCAAGGCAGGAGAAGGGTTGCAGAGAGCTTATGAGGGAGATGGAGATACCACACAATGATGTTTCTGTAAGACCCTGAGGCACAAAGCATTGGAGACTGGGAATCCAGCATCCTGGATAAGCTCTGCTGCTTTGCTATGTATTTGTTCTGCTCAGGTTCCTTTCCCCAGCATCCACACCTAGCCTGCTAGGACCAAACACTAGGCTAGGTGGATTTCTGGTCAGACCTGGTATGGTCCTCACGTTGTTATGAAAGGTAAGCAGAAAGAAAAGTCAAAATATCTCCAGAGTCTGATGATTAATTAGTTTAAATAAGGCACATTACAAGTAATGACCAACATAAACGTGGAGCAAAATGCAAGCTTTTGCTCAGCACCTCTCTTCTGTAGTGTCTACTCAAGTTCGCATTCCCCTGGGTATCAGTGAGTGCTCCATGCACACAAGGAAATGTGAACAGACTACAAATCCACCCAGCAAAGTGCAGGATGTAAGGTTTAATTTGGTTTATGGTTTTGGTTTTATTTTTCAGGCTATTCTGCACATATATTCCATGTATGTAAGCTCCTGAAACATGTAACGTAGAAGAGGAATTCATGAATAGAAATTCTTCATACAAATTCTGAAATGTAACAATGATTCAAACAAAATATTTCTTGATAGCTGGAATTAAATCATGTTTGCATCTCTGTCATAAACGTGTGACTATAGTATATATGACCAATCATTTTCTTCAGTGATCTTTTTCTAATAGTTTGATATAAACAACATGTTATTCCACTCTACTGGATATTTAAGCCCCTGGTTTGGATACTATTTCTTATGCTTTCTGGGCTATTATGATTTTAATGTGCTTCTTGGCAGGGCACAAGTGCACATGAGGAGCTGAGAAGTTTAGCTGCCTTCTTGTGATAAGGGGGAGCTGCCTGAGAAGCCTGAGCTAGCTTTAGAGTCCTTCACCAAAAAGCTGAAAAAGCTGGAAGAAGCCTTAGCTTCCTCTGCCTTTATTCAGGAGATTTTTCAAGTTGAGGTTCTTGCATTTGGTCTCATCCATGCTGGTTGGCTTTGGCCCTCCCTTATCATCAGAGACCCAGCAGGGACCAGGACTCTCAGCTGGTCCTGGCTATGGTCCTGGGCCCTGTCCTGCTTTCCTTGCACTGGGGGCTGTGGGACAGGGTGAGGGGATGACCTGCCTTGTGTCACCCCTGGTGCTCCACTCCTGGCTCTGGCTGAGCTGCCGGCATCTTATGGGTACTTTACTTCTGTTTTGTGTTCTTGTAGGGATTTTATTCCACCCTTTTTCCCAAAGCAAGGATTGCAGTTATGTGCTTTCCTACAACTAGAGCACCCTCAATAGCTCAATACCTTACTTAAACCTTACTTTGCCTGAACTAGAATTTAATTAAAATATAGTATTACTCTCCCTAAGTTCTCATAACACACACAAATTTGTTAGGTATACTCACAGCACACATTAAACATAATCAGTATCATTCTTCATACAAAATTCAGAAGCTGCCATGGTCTCTTAGCAAAGCCTGGATTCCATGGGCAGGGAAATAGAGAGCACGCAAGAGACTCATGGCTGTCATGTTTAGTAGTTCAGGCAAGGTGTAAGCCCCATTTCCAGGAATCCCACATGGTCTTAGATGGAAGAAGATGCTCAGGTCTGCCAGCAGGATGAGAGTCCCTTTGGCGTGACAGCAACATGCTTAGTTTTCAAAAAACACATGTATACACTAGTTCTGCAAGTTAATCTGGGATCACTTCTTTGACTGGGGTTCCCTTATTCTGCCTGGTTTGCACTATAGTCACCTAAATTCTTTAAATTGTGCCTAAACCATGCAGAAAGTCTGGAATTCGATTTTGTGAAATCTCAGTTCTAGCTCTTGGCATCTGGACTGCTCACAGCATGGTGGGGCTCCCACGCACTTGGAAACTGGAGTGCATGGAAAGGGCACAACTTGGTGACTTGGGTCTTGTCTTGGTATAGACTCAACAAACAAATAGGCTCCAGACACTTCTGAACTTGGGAGATAAAAACTTAGAAGCATTCCTGATTCCCATAATATAGACAAAATTGTTGTGTAAATATGAAAAATATTCTAAAGAATGAGGGAACTGATAATCCAAAAGGCTTCAAATTCTGCTTCAGTAACTACAGCATCTTTAATGCACCTGAAATTAAGGCAGTAGAAATCAAGCAGAAATACCAGGAGCTTTCTCTTGCAAACACAAATGATCAAAAGGTGTTGTACAAAACACATGAAAAAAAAATAATACAAAAGACCTGAGGGAGAATTTAAGAGAGAGTATTTTTTTGTAATAAATATTTGAAATCAAATATTAGGCACAAATCACTCCTCTGGACTGAAAGAGCTCTGGAGAAGGATGTTCTAAACCACAAAATGTATTAAAGCATCTTTAAAACAGGTTAGTAAGATTCAGTTTTATCATGCAAAGTACCTCTTTCAAGCTTTCTCTATAAAAATTGTTTTGTTGATGGAGTGGAAGATAAAGCAAGAACAAAATCAGCTTTAGTCCGACTTAGCAACTCATTACTTGTGTGTCAACCCAGACAAGTCAGCAACAAAAGCCTCCAACTTTATCAGAGTTAGAATTTGGATCTTAAAATTATAACTCACAGAACTATCTGGTAATAACAATGAAGTATGTTTATGGCAGCTGACTTCCAGCTTTTGAATTCACTCAGAACTACATTGGCACAGCCTCCAGAGTTTGAGAGATGACCCCCTGCATTGCTCTACGGACTGCACCCGTTCTGCAAATGCACCTCATACAGTCTGTCTGCACTGGGTGAGAGGAAGAGTAAAATAAGCAGCATATTAAAAATGGTGTTTCCCACAACAGAGTGAACCATCACAGGCAAAACTGAATCCTCTCTCTCCCTGGTACCTATATTCTCCCTGCTACATTATTCTAGCAAAGAGAAAGCTAGGAATAGCCCAAAAGAGTCTAACTGGGACTGCCCTCTGCATGGCCTCCTGATAGAGATGGAATTGTAAGAATGAATATCCAGACTTTAATAAAGCCAAGGCACTGTCTAGACGGTGTTTCATTCACTGGTAGAAGATATTGATGAGATAAAAGTTTAAATGTATTTAGCTTTAGAAGTACCTGGATAAATCATAACACATTCCTTCAAAATTGTCACAGCAATTTAGCAGCATGAACTCAAAACTGCCAAGTAAGCTGTGGTTGTTCATTGCAACTTTCATGTTCTATTTTTAGGTAATAAATCTGTATCTCCGTGTCAACATTTCAGTGCTTGGTATTAAGCTTATTTCTATAGCATTTGGAATAGAATATCAAACATAATAAGAACTAAACAATAGAGATGATTGCTAATAGTATGAGACTTTCTCTACCAGGAACTAAAATGGTCCAGCTTTCCTCTGATTAGCAAAAATGTGCCAAACTTGTAAAATATATATCCAAAAGAGGTAACAGCATATAGCCCTGGTAATACATGGAAGACAATGCAGACAATTTTGTAGACGTCTGTGAAATGCACTTGGTCTCTTAGGGCAAGGCAGACTGGGAATACCTAAATGAGCAAAAGTACAAAAACTACCCACCTGTTCTAAATAGATAGCACAATCACATACCTATGTGGTGTAAACTACATACTCAATAACCGTAAAAACAATCTTTCTGGAACTTTTGATTCTAAGAAAGATTTTAAAACCACAGTTGAACATACTTATTCTAAGAGCAAGAAGAGCAACACATTAAAATGGAACATACACGGAGTTACTAATTTTGAACTAGTAGAACTACAGAACACACACACATGCAGCAAAAACTAGGTAAATGAAAACACCCACAATTCACCAACAATACCATCACAACTTGCCTTTTCTCCCATTAACAGGTGGGTTTTGATGTTTTTCCTCATAATCTTTATAACATTAAAAACAGACAATGATGATTAACAATAGGAACAGATACGATGATGAATAATGTAACTAATATTTTGCAATACACACAAATATTTTGCAAACTATGTTAGCAAAATTCCATGCGTTATGCTTGAATTAACACAAAACACACAGAGTGAACAGTACACACACAAGTGAACAACACACACTTAGAGACAGAATCACCACAAAAGCAAGAAAAATGTACACTGCACTATAATGTAAAAAAGGGAAGGCTTAAAGGCCACTTTTGATGCTTTACTGCAAACTACAATTAAAGAAAAAATCCTGCTTTCTAGCTGCCAACTTTTCAAACTCTAGTATCCAGATTTCTGAACCAGTAACGAGTCCTATCACAGTAATTATTTCTGGCTTTAAGAGGGAAACAGCGATTCATATTTTCTTCCATTAAATACCAATGGAAGCAGAATCCAGGTCATAGGACTCCAAATAAACTGTGATTGAAGCAGTTATATTGTTAAGTAGGGACGGGATTTTAGACATTGGTAACTTTTCCTACCAGCTAGTGCAAGATGAGTATTTTTGCTCAGCTTATTATTTCTTTGGGCCTGCTGGAGCACCTGATTCTCTCCACATAACTGCAGTAATAACTGCACCACATTATCCTTCTCTGGGCTGTGCTCCTTGGTTTTGAGGCTGGTACCACACTTTTTTTTTTTTAACCACAATTTTAGACAGCTAAATTTAGCATTGATCTAACCCCAAATATTTACAACCAGAAAAGCTACTCTGTGCTGCTCTTCCACATCCATCACAGTTGGTGTAATGTCACAGAAAGTTATCAAAAGGGATAACAAATTATTTCTGAGAAAATATTTAGCTTGAAGAGTAAACCAGATGTGATCTATTAACAGTGCATGTAAATGCACATTTAAGTTATTATGATTCTTCCTTTGAGAAAGAAAATAATCTAAGAGCAGAAAAAAAGAAGATAGATGAAAAAATCTTTAGATCTCTGCAGGGCTGTGTGTTTTCTGAAATTTGAATGTAAAGTTGTATATTTTAATCACATGGTATTTGAGTTCAAAAAATATTTGCATCTATTTGATTTGATCATCAGCTCTTATCATACTAACTTCCTTTGTCTACTGATTGAAGTGTCTTCCAAGCTCGATGAGAGACATTATGCAAAATATTCTAAGTACTTCAATGCAATGCTATTTGTTCAGCATCATCAGTCCACCTACACAAACTAAAGAAGTGTCACAGTACAATAATATTTACTTCCTTGCCTGCCAAAAGTATAAATGAAAAGTAGAGGGTTACACGTCTAAGGGGTGTACACCCAGATCTGGCTAAGGCTGTAACCTTACCATAGTGACAGAGTAGAGTACTTTCAAAAAGAGGGAGAAAAAAAAGTTAACTTCTTTTTGCAAGTTGAACTATTTTATGTATTTACGAACTGGTAAATAAACTATGCTATGGATTTTTAATTTAATATATTTACAAGTTGGCTGGCAAAGCTTCCCTACATGCTCATGGGAAATATTACTAAAGGAGATAGGCACTTGTGGTCAGACAGACCTGCCTCGACCTCTGATTCCTGCACTCCAATAGGCTTGTTTTCTTCATCTCCTGCTGCATTTGTATAAGCAAGGTATGACGGGGGAAAAAAGCAAGACAAAAACATGCATGCTTTGTTACAAGCTTGTCGAATAAAAGATAAACATCAAACAAAAGACATCCACAACAACATACAAACCCTCAATCTGTGACATACATTATTTTCTGTGAATTAAAGATTGAATGAATCCTTTTGCTATTTTTCATAAATATTTCTGGTTTACTCCATTGAGTTTCTTCTGAAAGTAATGATGGTCATATGCCATCCTTAATAACCCAATTTCTTAATGAATTATTGAAACATCAGAAAGCAGACAATAAATACCAAAGCAGAGAAAGCAGACATATATTGATATATAGTTGGTTCACAAGCATCTACTTTGGTTTAGTTTTTCTATCAATAGAAGACAGGCCTACATTCTCAAAGAGCATATTTAAAGCTATGTATAAATCCTAAGCAAGTGGGTACCTTAATATGTGCTGAAGAAACAATGCAAATGTTTCCCCAGCTTGGAAAAAAAAAATCTCGATTTGCCAGATAATAGGATTCTCACTTGGATTTCGAAGTGGTTAGAATTCAGAAAGACAGGTGCTTCTCAATCAGTACAACGGTGAAGGTATATGTATATGATTAAAGATATAAACAACACAAACACACTTCTTTACCTCATTAATTAAGAAACAAAATTTTCTTTTGTGACAAAACTCATCTAATACCAGGATAACAATCATAATGACACAGAAAAGTGTTGCAGTGAATAACTGGTGTACTGTAAGGCTGCTTTCATTTAAATGTCAGTTATTAAGCATTTTTTTGATATGATGCAATGTACTGTACTTTTTCAAGGTTTAGATTATGATTACTTATTGATTTTTTGTACTCTTTTTCCAGATTTTTTTTACAGTTCTCTCATTACTTGTATAGGTCTAAGTGCAACTACACAGTTCATTGAATTATTTGACTTTAGGTTTAGCAAGCAGTTTTAAAATTATGATTGCATGCTAGTTCTAACTGGTTATTGCTAATAAGGAGAAAGATTTAGGTAATAATCAATGCCAATGCAATGGAAACTAATGTCTACATAGCTTTCTGTTTTGTAATTCTGTGATAAAATTGTGATATTTAAATTCCAACCAAAATTGTATCTGTTCCATACTGTAAAATATTCAGCAGGGACACCATGCCTACAGTCAACCTTTTCTCATTGAGAAAAAAATCACGTATAAAAGGCGTGTCAAAGACTTTTAACGAAATTGGTTCGAGGAGAATTGAACTAAAATGGTTTTGGCTTGTTGGTACCCTAACACATAAATAAACCATGGCTGTCATGAGCACAGCTGTATGACTGTTTGCTCATTTTTCTTTATGCCAATATTAGCATCAGACCTAGAAGTTAAGACCTTCAAATGGCATGAAGAGACAGGTTTTTAATTCCTCCCTTTGCCAATACATGAGAATACTATGAACCATTACTTCCTTTGAAAGGTATGAACCTTTCAAGTAAGCCATGTGTTATGGGTAACATTTCCTCAAGTTTTTCAATGAAACTGTACTAATGCAAATAAAATATTTGAAAAGTCCTCAGAATAATTAGGGGCTGAACTCTACTGCCTCTCAGGAGATTGAACTACGCATCCACAAGTAAAACCCAAAGGTACAAAGGTTTATTTTTGCAAATTCCTAGCAGAAATAAAAAAATGAGGTATTCCTGCATTATCAGAAGGCAGCCATTCCTCTTTGCTGTCAAACATACATAATGCGAGAGTTACCCCGTGCAAGAATGAAAGTGTCTAACACCACACAGTCAGTACCACAGAAATACATGCACAAAAAGATGGGTGGAAATATTTATATCTGTGGTTTTTGAATTCTGCTGATTGACTACAAGTTCCCAGCCAAGCTTAAGTTAGTCCAAGTTCCTATCCAATATGATGCATATGTGATCAATCATGTTCTACAACACAAACTACCAGTATGACAAATATTTTTAAAAACCTGTGAAAGCGCAGCTGACAGAATATGATGGAAGTGTGACCAGTGTAGATAGAGGTTCTCTGCAACTTCATTATAATAATCTTTCTCTACATCCCATCAAGCTATGTTAGGGTGCTGAAAAATACAGAATGAAATTCCTTCTTATGTTGCAAAATTATGTCCATTTAGTGGGAAATTATGCTCCGAATGAGACAAAACAGTAAATAGTAGTTGTGTTTTCCTAACCATCAGAGTATCTCAGTAACTCACATTCCATTCTGCCTGAATTGTGACAACTGTGACAAGTTGATAGTACAGCTACTTCCATTTAAAGCCTTGAAATTGTATCTGAGTGAGAGGAAAAAAATGGAGTTATGGCTGACAGCTATCCCTGATTAAAGCTAATCAACTACCCTTGTTAATTCCATTTGTAGATAATTTTATTCTGGAATAAGACCACCCATACCTGAAATTAAGAGAGGACAGTTAATCAGTATTAATGTCAGCTTTAATGGTCTCTGAAATAACTTCCTCATAACACCAGATTATTATGAGATCATGTAATTAAAGTCTGTACCACAGAGCATAAATAGAAGGGCAAATTCTGGCTGAGCTCTACTGTCTGCTGATTTTCTCAGCACTTCATTTTTATACTTTAAGGTTTTATTACAGTTGTTTGGCCTGACAATCTTCTAGGTTTTTGGTTGGATGAATGGTGTGTTCTTGTGTGTTTTTTATTTTTTTTTATTTTTTTTATTTTTTGGTAGGGATGAAGAAGGAAAGAGCTATATTTATTCTTAAGAAGTAGAAGGAAAAATCTGTTAGGAAAAAATACTCCCTATTTGGTTAGTAATCAACAGTAAATCAAAAGGGTTAATATTGAATATTTTCAAGACCACTTTATAGTGTTCTATTTTAATTAGCAGCAAGCAGTCCTTGAGTTCACCCTTCTACCAAGATGAGGAAGAATAAAGGAATATAATATAGAAACAAACAAGGGGAAAAAGATCTTGCTAATTCTTAAAGAATTATAAATATTCCAGTATTCATTTATGGTCTATAGTATGGATAACACAGAACCTTTAAGAGGCATATAATGATTTAAATGCTAAAACCAGGTACTATTTAACACTCGTTTTTCTACAAATGTTGATTATAAACAAGACATAAGTAGCTCTAGCATAACTTAAAAACATGCATTAAGTTCAACTAACAAGAGTCCTCTGGCATCTTGTTAGTGGAAATCTGGTAAAACATTAAGTGGCACCAGACCAGAACAATTTTCCATTCGTCTAACATGAAAATATACTACATGAAGAAGTTAGAAGCAAAAGTAAAATTGCCTAGATGCTCATGGAACGTTCTAGCTAGTTAAGATAACAATGTACATTTCAGAGATACCCAGTCTCTCTTTCAGCAGGTAAATCTGATACTTGAAGCAATGCAGCTGCAGGAAGCTAAGGAACTAGTCAAAATTTCATGACCATGAAAGATTGCAAATGCAACATAGCTAGTCATATCTGGATGTTCTCCTGGTGAGTATGTGGGGGATTGAGAAGGCGGCAGGTAAGTCAGTGTTCTACCGCTAGGAATGGTCGTTCATAGCTACTCAGATAGATTTCATAAAAACAAACTTCTGTGGCTGTTCTGGAGTTTAGAAGTAAGTGGAACAAGAATCTACAACCACATAACACAGTTCACTGAACTAAATATCAAGCCAATTTCTTTTAATGCTGATCCTAATCGGTAAGGCAGTTACCCACAGTTTTTCTTCCTGTAGATTCCTTCCCTTCCAGTTCTAATCACATAAATGTAAGCAAGGCATATTCCACCTTATACTGAGTGCTACACAAGAACAAAATTGCAAATATCTCCATTCTTCCTACCTGAGTACCAGCACTTGCACTACATTTTAAGAAATGTTATGCAATTGCCACCTTGTAACAGATTATTCAAATTTATACAAATTAAATGTGGATACTGTAGGAGTTACAGAGGTTTTTCTTTTTCTTCTACAAAACTTAAATGCCTTCTAACTCCTGTTTATCTATAACCTATCTTTAATTAATTCCTTTCATCAGTATATTTTTAACTTAATCTAGTCCTTGATTTCAAATTACAGAAATGTTAGCCTTCACAGCGTGTTTCCATGCAATATAAAATCTCTCATTTAAGTCAACTATATGCTTCTATGGGAACAGAAAGGACTACTTCTCCAAGACAATGGCATTTTCCAGTACAGTCATACAAACTTCCATTATTGTGGCAACTCTTTTGATTACCTGCAGGTCTTATAATACGACATAAAAATCTACTCATATGTCTACAAAGTTTTCAGGTTTACTTAATGATTTATTTGTTAAATAATAACATAAGTCCACCCATTCAACTATAGTCAGTGTTTTTGATTCTACTAAATTTCAGTTTTTATTACTGGCACTTCAACTGCTGAAAATAACTTTTTGTAAAATGCAATTCTCCGGAGTCAAAAATTACTATTAATCGTAATTACATTCTGCCTTTGCCATAAGTTAGGTAATCTGCTGTTCTTGTAGAGGTTATTCCTTTTAAAGAAATTGATTACTTCCCTTCAAGAAAAGGATTAGAAAATCCTAAAGAAGAATAGAAAAAGCCTCAAAATAGAATTAGATTGTAATTAGAATATGAGCTCTTAATTCATGATAGAAAATTACATAGAAGACTGTGTGATAGCTGGATAACTATGGATTGTATTTTTAACTCAGTATTTCCCACCTCTATACATGCAAAATTCAATACGAAATTTGTCTAGGTACTGTGGCTTGAGTCTCTGGTGACACTTTGATGAAAACTCCAGTATCTGTGGATTTCACAATTTTCCAAAGCCCAGATTTTCCAAAAAGACCAATTTGGACAGAATTACAGGAAAATACTACTTTATCTTCAAGTAAAAACAGAGTTTCAGCAGTACTTACCAGAGCAAACAATCTAGCAATCCTATAAAAAAATGATTATTTTATTGTATTTACTATTTTTCTCACTATGGAACCTATGATGTAAGTGAGACTGCTACCCTCTCCAATCAAACACAGTAAAAATATGCAGTACTTCACAATTGCTGCCCCAGAGAGCTCACAGTCTACATAGATATGCTAAGCAAAGTGCAAGGAAAAGTGGTAAATCATGAAAGTGTATATAGCAATGACAGCAAACATCAGGTGATTAGATGTGATTATTTCCTCACACACCTGGACTGTATTTCATGTAAGCATTTCACAGCACATAAGACGACGGAGAAACGAATATACTAGGGTGATGATCTGAGAAGACAGAGTTTTCTTGTCATGAAGTTTTGCTTCCAAAATGGAAATAAGCACCATAAACATTTTAAATACTAAATTAAAAAGTCTGATGAAATATACAGTTATACTACATATAGACCCTCAGTGGTATAACAAAGGACTGCAATTGATATCTTATGGCTTGTTAAGCAAATTAAATGGCTTCAATTGTACAAAATACAGAGGGATTTAATTTTATGTGAAAGTGTTATCACTTTTTTGAACGACTATCTTGATTCAATTAATTTTTGCTCCTATATACTTTAAAAAATACCGAGTAATTCAGCTACTGTATAAAACCACATTTGCATTAAAAACCATAGTTCTGATACAATGCATGGTTAACATCCAATATGTCAAACAGCCTCAAATGCTTAAATTTCCTGAAGTACCTGAAGTGCTAATCCTGAAAAGATAGATACATATGTAGGTTAACTGGCTTCAATAGAACTTGAAATACTCTTATTTGCTGCATTGTAAATCCCTGGTATTTAAAAATAAGCATATATCTAGGTACTTTTTAATGATGGTTGTATTTAGATAATATTATTATCTTTTTTCAAGGAGAATCCTGTAAAAATTATGAGCCATGGGTCTGAATATAAAAAAGACTAAATAATTACCACAACATTTCTGGCTATGTCTATGCAATCAAGTAACATCAATTGCAGTTGGGTTTATTTTTCCCTATATAACCTCTTAAAAAGGCTTTCAGGTGAAAAACAAACCCTCCTTTATGTACAGACCTTCAAAAGGTTCTATCTCCTTGTCTCCATTGTCTAGGGAAAGTAATAAAAAAAAAGAAAAAAGGGAACCAAAGCACAGGGGTTAAAAACAACGTAAGATTTATAAAAGATACAATATACATGTTTAGAAGGATTAAAAACAAAAACAAAAAAAAGAGTGTATTTGAATGTATGTCCATTTAGACTGATTTTGCACAGCACATCTAATTATCAGATGTGGAAGGGTGAAAATGCATTTGCTATCAAAAACATGTCTATAGTCCTCTTTTTCTAAACATTTTGGAAGATGTCTCCACTGACCGGTGCTTTTATGAGACATTAAAGATCAGCACAATTACGGCATCAATAAACCATAAATCATGAAATACCTTGCTGGCCTTCCCTATTTTAAAGATTATTACCTCTTTTCTTGCTCTTCCTGTTTCAAAGTGAGGAGGTTTTACATTAGTACTCTGTAACACACTCCATGTGAGTCCAAAAGTGATCAACTATGTTCCTAATTCCCAAAAGAGCAAGAGTTTTCTCACTAAACAACATATAAAAGATCATTTCCTGTGCCTGTTGAAGTTAGTGACAAAGCATCTCTTGAGTTCAAAAGGAACAGGATCATGTTAATAGTTAGTTCATCTTGGTTCATATTGTTGACGACTACTGTAATGCTGATGATTTCAGTCAAGAATATTGTAGATGTTAAAATATAATAAAAGGAGATACAGTACAAAATACAATACTACTATCAAATCCTAGTTCTGTACACAGAAACTCAAGAGCTTTCAAATGTAATGATCAAAGAAAAATAAGAAACATATTTGACCTCCATGAGCAATTTTGCAATGTCATTAAGGAGAAAACCATACACTTACTTCTCTCCAACGTCCCTTTTGGTGGGAGCTGTGGTAACTGCCTGCCCCTTCGCCCTACTACTGGAGTACTTGATGGACTTGTCTGAACAGACCCAGTTCGAGGATGTGACCTATGAGACACATATCAAAACAAACCATAGCAATTAAATGACAAATTCATCCTTAAATACCTTGAAGAACTGATAAAAGTGCTAATTAGGTTTTAGATCACTTGGGACCCTTGCAGTCCCACAGTGAAAGTATTAACTCTTTTCATTAAAAAAAAAAAAAAGACAAAAAAGATTGAAAAGAGAAATCTCTCTCTGAAAAGAAAAAAAGACAAAACCAAACCAAACTAAGGCTAAACACCCATAAGCTGCTTGTTTGCACAGTCAAGCCAGAAAATGTATTGTATGTACATTTATGTGCACATGGAAATAATACCCGCATGCACATACAATTACCCACAGACCAAATTCAATAATCTTTCCTCAGTTTGTATTTGGTTAAATTCCCATTGAGTGGCAAAGAGATTACAGGAATTTGAATAAACAAAATAAGTAATAAACTGAGCAAAGACACTGGGATTTGACTCTAAATCTCACTGGGGATTTGATGTTACTATCTCTCACTTTCAGAAAGCAAAAGAACGTATTCTGCAGCTCTAAAATAAGGAGAGGCTTAGTGAATATCTATCTCCTAGACCAAAATGTACTCATCTTTTTATTGAATTATGTTTACCCTCAGAGTAATGTATAGACATCTGCAAAGTGTCAGTCAGTAAAGGTAAAGTACTCAAACAGGAACAATACAGACTATGGCACAGTAAAATGTAGTCAGAAAAAAAATGGTGGTTAAAATGGTAGTTAAAACACAAAGTTAGTACAGTTCATTTGAAGAAACATTTTTGTAAAAAAAATAGTTTCATTTGATGTTATGATGGTTGTTCCATAAGCGATGTCTGATGAACACAAATAATTTCTCATTCTGTAAGAGAAAATTATGATAATTATGAGGTGTTTCATGTAGGAAACTATCCAGGATTCCTGATCAATGAGAAATCACAAACAAATGTAGTTAAATACTGTTAGTAAACAATTTACAATGGCAGCCACACCATTATATCCAGAATAGAATATAAATAGTGTGTTGGCACTGACAGGGTTAGTATCTATAGCTACTAGTGATCAGCTAAGGATGAGAGGCAATACCAATTAGCTACTGGGAAAATAAAATGGTGAGCTGGTGGGGCAGAAGGGGATTAGTCTGATTGATTTGTCTGTTTCACCTCGGTAAGGCAGGTGAAGGAGGGGCAGATCTTCCAGTCATTAATGAAGGCATCGACCTGATGAGGTTTGAGTCAGGACGCTCTGTGGATCGGGAGCGGGAGTTGGTCCGCTCTAGCATAGGACGTTGCTCTGTTGATCTGGATCTTTGATATGGCTGTCTATCTGCTGCTTCACAATTCCTGTAATGTTAGTCAAAAAGCAGCTCAGTTGACTTTTCTATTAATTATAAAATATGCTGCATGATACTGGTTTGGAGAAAATAATTTTGTTATCTACATTTTCTTTGGCAAATTTTCTGAGTTCGCTTCTTGATAACATACAGTTTTTTTTAAACATGTATGCATTGGCTTACTCAAATTCTTGATAAATGGGCTGAAATGTTTCCAATGTCTCAGTAATGACTATCTATGCAATAGTCTGTTTCCTGACAATTTCTGGGTAAAAATATTGTTTTTCTGTTTAATAATACATCAGCCTTGGATGCTAGGGAGTTGTTTAGTTGTGCATTTTAATTGAGCATTTCTACTCACATTAATAGATTTTTACAGACTCCATTACCTTCAGAGGTAGCACTCTTTAACAGTAGTTTGTAGGAAAGTCCACAGCAAATTTGGTCACATTCCAGACGTTGTAATTAATATGTAGCACTGTTAACTGCATTACTAGACTGAGGACATTTGTTAAAATATTGGCTAGGCCATAGCCATGGATTTATACGCAGTACTTGGAATACAGTCAGATGAGGATCTACAACACCATTAGTACTTGCAGAGGTTCCTCCAACTACAGAAATTTGGGGTTATAATTAAAAATAAGTAAAAAATATATTAAAAAAAATCTAACCTTCTGCCTAAAGAACAGTGTCAAAACAGCAATGAAAAAGGTCAGCAACAGATGCAACAGGAAGAAGACTGAACAAAAAAAAGGAATTTCTGGATCAACCGTTCTGATCTCCTACTATCACAGGCAATTAACCAGTTGTTACTTTCAGAAATTAATCAAGCCTAACCTTTCTTCACAATGTAATTTTTCTATTTGCAAGGAGTAATAATGGCTAGCAATATGCTAAAATATGTAAAATCAAGATAATTTTAAAAGTAAAATCCATATCCTGATGAAGCTGCTTATTAACTTCATACTCCTTCCAGTTCTGCGAGAGTAACTGAACAGCAACAGAGTACACATTGTGAACCTACACCTGTTAGGTCTTTTTTTTCAGCTCAGTCATCCATCTTACAATGAAGTCTGTTAATACAAAGAGTGACTGGATGGTGATTACATGTAACAAGAAGCCAAACTTTAATTAGTATCAAAAATGAGAGAGACACACCGCAGCCCCATTACGTATGAAGAGTCTTATGTCATTAACAGTATTTTATTTCTAAGACTATATTGAGGCAGAATATAGTTTTCTCCAGGGTGGCTAACTTTGCTGAATGGGTCAGCGTTCATTAAAACAAATGTCTCCTTGTGCCTTCCACGAGGTAACAAGTGGATTCCTTGAGAGCAACGAGGAACGGCCACAGACAGGTTCAGAATAATACCATTCACCAAGAACCTACATCTAGAAGCTCCTAACAAGCACACACACCACACTGAGAAACATAATGGCAACTGTAAGCTCAGGCACTAAAAGGTCAGAGAAAAAGTATAATGAGCCTGGCACAAAACCACAAAAAAATTACCTCACTTCTTCTTCTATCAGTTCTGATTCTGAATGGGACGCTTCATCAGCAAAAACATCCACTGTCTCGCTTCTTTTACGTTGTGGGCAAACAAAGAAACACAACCTTAGCTTTGATATGAACGTTGCTTAGTTTAAGGTAACTGTTTAATACAGTTTTCAGTGCTACAGAAGGTGAGAAAGCTGTCACCCATCTGCATGGTGGTTAAAAAAAAATAACTTTTTGACTATGGGAATAAATTCTAAGAAAAACAATTCCTGAATTCAGCATAATTACAGAAGACAACATGACCAAGGTCCAGACAGCCCACCCCTACTTTATGTACCCACACGTTAGAAAATCAGTGAGCTGACAGAGACTTTTTTTTCTCCTTTTGGGCTCCCACCAAAAGTAGGTTTCATTCCATTTTCTATTTCTCTCCCCGTCCCAACAGCAGGTAGGACACACAGGAACAGGTGAGTAGCAACCACGACTCATGCAAACACTTCATGAGAAATTAAGCCTCTTTCATTTGTTACTCCTAAGGCTTCATTCTCTTTATCTGTTAATAAGAAATAGCTTTTAGGATGCTAGGAATCTGACTCATTGCCTCTTTTAGAAGGCACAAAGACATTTTGACCATTAGAGCCAATACTAATGACTTAGTGGGGTTGTTTGTATTCCGGAGAGCATCATGGGGCCACTATATCTAACCTCTGTGCTCACAGGCAAAGGCCTCAGAAATTTCATATTCGATAGTTACTGTAAGTAGCCCATTTGCTGCAATCTGCAGCTGGCATTTACTTCAGGTAGAAAAACAACTAGGAGTTTCCAGAAGGGAAAGAGAGCACAGATTTTGGCAGCGAACCTTTTCCTTTTAGATCAAGCTTTGGCACCACTGCTGTTTTTGTAGATCAAAGGATTTGAAGACTATGCTTAATCTTGAGGTTCAGCTGAGGTGTTACCTTCACATTGTAGGTTTACAAGATGCAAACCTCTCCATACCCACAGTAGCAAATGGAGAGCTATATAAGCGTGACAACCTTCCACTTGAGAACATCACTGTGTGGTTTTTTGATCATACACATACAGAGAACAATTCAATAGACACATTACGGTCTAGAGTGAAACAGGCATATTCTTTGTCCTAACATTTTTTCTTATCCTTTTCACAGTAGAAATGTGCTTTAAGATCCAGGTCTTCAGAGAAGAACTGTCCCTTTTACAGAAAAAATACCACTCCAATAATCAGCTTGGACAGTTATTGCTCCTCACCTACTACAATATACAACCACGCATTAACACTGCAGTTAAGCCATAGGCATGGAGAGGGAGTTTTTAAGACATCTCAGTGAATGAAAAACAGATGTTCGTGACTTTTCAGGTAACATTCTTGAGTGCTTATGGTCCCAAGTTATCTAGATGAAACTTTCCTCTAGTCTGACTAGAGGACATAAAATGGCCAACTCTAGTCATAAAATATGAATTACTGATTTTTAAAGAGGGAAACATAATAGTTAAGGTATTCAACAACTACATAATATTTTAATGTATGTGACAGCTTTTTATCTTTGCCAACAGGCTTGTCATTATAAAAAACAAAATTCATTAAATGTCAAATAGCGACCTCTTCCTCTTAGTATTGTTTGACATAACATCCTTCTTTCTACCTTTGCTAAGGAAATCATGCATGGCAGGAGGCCTACTCCTCTGTCAAAATCTACAAGACTTGTGGGCATAACTCTCACAAAAACGGAAGAGCAGAGCAGTGTCTACTTTTTAACCAAGCACATCTATCACTCTGAAACTGTTTGAGCTCTCTGTAAGCCACCATGCAGAAAAGCTCTGTGAGTATTTAAATTTAAATTTTATATTCCAAACCCATCCAAACTAGAATTAGAATTCCACCATACCCAAGTAGCACCGTAAATTCTTGTAACTAAAATATCTAACCAAAGATGCTACAACATTTAATACTAACTATTAACTACTGATTAATGTGCATTGTTTTACACTCATATTCTGGAAACTGCAAAATATAATTATTTTCCCAATGCAGAAAGTAACCACTTCTGATTTTTAATTTTTCAGATTTGTTACTTTTATTAACAAATAAAAAAGAGAATTTTCAACAAATGAATGCATTCACTGATCTAGACTCATGTAGCCTTACAAAAGATTAGTATTTTTCCATAGTAAGCAATCGTAAGAGCTTACAACACAAATACTTTCTTTTTTTCCCCAAAATAACTGAAAGCTTATCTGAAATCCCATGTATAACACCCTTTTACTGTGTTCAAGACTAAAAAAGTAGGCTATGAGATCATGCCAATCAAAATTTTACAAGTACTAGGTTGTTCTTGTAACAAAAAGCTGAAGAAATAAAAATAGAACTGTTGTAGAATTACAATACACTATAATTCAGCTCCTAGCACATCTTTTTTTCATCTAGAAACACTGAGCACAGAACAAGAAAAATACAGTAATACATTTACTAATGATCATAATTTCAAACTCCAGCTAATATATAATGGTAATACCTGTCAGTGTCTGTGGATGGTTGCTGGATTTCAATCCTTGGACATGTTATTCTTCTACTAGCTATAGGGACTTTGCTGTTTAGTCACAGACACAAGATCCTCTGTTAGCATAACATAAATAAGCATGTCTACAAACAACTGAGATTTCTAGTACCAAGCAAATTTAAATTTGAGTCACAAGTACTGTAATGGAAAACGGGAAGGAGCAGTACACTGCCAAAATACTGAGATAAATTGGTGACTGGTTAGCCTCACCAAATCAATCATCCATACCTACAAAGGAACTTAATATAAAATTATGTGTGCTATAGTTTTTAAAAGTCAGAAATGTAATGCTTTTAAATACTCTCACAAAATAAACAAAAGCAGAAGGTGAAGCAAGCTGCAGTAACATTCAAACATATTTCTATATACATACACACACACACACATGCAGACACATTCACGCACACCACACTGGTTTATATAACTACAGGTATATTTACATGACAGTCACAGGAATGACTACACTGTAGCACGCCATTATCTGAGCTACTTTTCTAATAGCTAATGCAGCTAAGCAGACAGAGCAGAGCACTCGGCTGTGATCCCAGGCATACTGTGCTCTACACTGCTACGTGCAGGCAGCTACAGCTACAGAAACTCAGTTGCTTACAGCTTGCTTAGGTATATGTATATGGCACTGCAGTCATTTTTGTGATTCTGTTGTAGACATATTTAATCATACTAACATGTGATAGCATGATACAATTGCTAAAATGCTCAAAGAAAGCACATACAGCTACATCTATAGAGATTTACTCTCTGTGATGCATCTTCTCATCAACAGATTTTAAGGTAGTTTACTGACAAATAGCAAAGGCCTTTCTGTAGAGAGTTAGCCACATAGTTTTTAAGAGGTCCCTTCCAACCCAAATTACTTTATGATTCTGTGGATGCAGCCAGAGGGTTATGCTACCTATTACAATCAAATATCAATAAAACCAGTTGTCACAGGTGCTATTTGTAACTGCATTAAAATGTCAGAAAATACTGCAAATGAGCTAATAACAGTAGTTTAACTTAACTGGTTAACTTTCAGTAGTTTAAGAATCAGTTTCCAGTATTTTACTCAAAGGTAATTTCTCAAAAACTGAACCTTCAAGGTTAGCATTTCCTTACACTGAGGTGGACCAAAGAATGCAAGCAACATTTATGTCGCCTTATGTCTTACTGATTTATTTAGCTTGTCCTGTTAAATTTCTCATATTAATATTTATTCATATTTTTATTCTATGCTTAAAATATGAAATGTATGCAGGTGTTCTTTCAATATTAATTTAAAAGTCTGAGAGATTTAAGTAGAGTTATGCTATAATATATTAAATGTTTGGTTTTACACAATTGTTCCTGGTACTTATAAAATATTTTCTCATCTATATAGCCAGTTGCCTTTTATAATACTTCGTCTTTTACCAACTATTTCCAACTGTTAGCGCCTTTAACAAAAACACTCAGCTGACACAAATTAAAGAATCGCATGGCAGGAACAGATATCTGCATCTCCCTAAGATGATTCACTGAAGATTATGATAAACATGATTAACATTCAAAAGCTGCAAACACAAAATTCTCAGAGAGAGATGAAATTCTCTTCCTCCCCAGCCCCTGCCCAGCTCAATTCTGTAACTGAATATGCTTATGCAACTCTCTCTAGGATAACCAACTAAATTTTAATGAAAGTATTAGAAATATTCCAAAGTACAAGTGTTCCAGCTTTTTAACTTTCTTACACGTTTTTTCCCCATTTTGGAATAAAAAATTTCACCCACTCAACTTGAATGTGTGATCATAATGTATGAAGACTGACACAAACACTCAAGGGTTCTAATGAACATATTGTTCATGACTGAAGAGTAAGTGGTATATAAGACAACTCATAGAGCGGCATTTCCCACTAAGGCTTGAATGTTCAAATGCAGAGAGAGCACTTAGACTATAGACTAATGAAGTGAATTAGATGTAGGCTCAAAATCAAGCGTGTACCTAAATATGCCCTCGTACTGTGCAGGACTAAATACCAAATTTGCAAAGCATTTGTCCTTGGTAGTTTGTGTTGGTTTTTTTTTTTCCATATCTTAAATCAAACTTGAGCTGTACAAGTTGTAGTTGGTCTCTTTTTTTTAGTTAACATTTTAGAAGATCAATAATGTGGCAGACATTTAATTAATAAAATATCTCAAACTATGCTTAATAGTACATATCCATGTTTATTTATCCTCTTAACTTCTCGCAGTAGACCTGTAAGTCTGACCTCAATGAAGTCAACAAGACTTTTGTGACTTGATGAGAACAGGATTTCAATCAGATCATTCCAAGATAAGCAGTTATATAATTCTTTGTTATCTTTAAAGCTCTTAAATCATGAAAGAGCAAAATATCATACTGTTACCATTAAAGGTGTTCAGTAAATCTATTGATATGAACAGAATCTGATCCATTTCAGTCGTCCTTATTCTATTAAAGTATGTTCTATGCCTTATGGTGTACTTAAAAGTCATATTGATTTGCAACAAATGTTCTTGTCCTTTCTTTCTTTTTTCACAGCTTTTGGAGATAAATTTAAATTGGGACAGAGAGTACTAAAAATAAGTTCCTTTTCCAATTACAAATCTGATTTTTTCTCAGATACTTACCTATGTTAGCATGTATACTGTACTAAATCCAAGACAAGTAAAGTAAGCTAAAACTATTTTAATGCAATTAGCACAAACAAATACAAAAGTCTTGTTTACACTAAGCACTTTTCAGCCTTCTTCAAATGCTGTCCATTTTCAGTATGCTTGTGCACTGTCCCAGGAAGAACTACTACACATGGCCCTTACTGTCAGCAAAAATAAAGCACATACTGAAAACACTTAAAATTGAAGAGCCAGCGAACAGTGGAACTCTGCCTCAAAGAGCTAGTGAAGAAATATCATCCCAATTCTCTATGGCTGCACTGATTTTATGCCAAAAGACCCTCATAAACCCATCCAGAAAGCAGAGAAATTTTCGTGAAAACGTTTTATGCCAATTCTTTTAGTTTCAATTTAACAGTCATTAACATTCTCCTTTACTTTCTGAATTCCTTATACAGAATTCCTGTATTAGTCAACATATATTGGACAAATATGAATTACAATTTTCTTTTAATAGTCTTAGGACTACAGGTGAACTGTAAGTAACCCCTTAGGTAATTCTTCTGTTCTCAATATAAAGCTGTTTTATACAGCTTGTTTTATTCAACTGAGTATAGCCTTACAGTCTTCCAATTATCTGTTTCAGGCACGTGACTGTATCTGCAAAGATATATATTCCCTTGTACAGCCACAGAAGAATAAATAGCATCATAGAATTCAAAGTAGGGTCAATATTAAACTTACTGATAAGCAAAAAATAAACCAATGCAAAGAATTAGTTCAATATTCATGGACAATTTACGTTATAATTTTTTTGCACAAAATTATAGCTTTTGAGATACCAATGCACAAAATTATTTTGCATAATTACACAATTACATAACAAATATTTTTGAGATACAGTTTTGTAACTCTTATTAGACTTCATCAAGGAAAAATTCCCAACAAATCAGTGGGAGCTTAACTCAAGAACTTTAGGATTTATCAGCAACTTGGACCCATACCATATGTTAGTTTTAGTCAGCCAAAATATGTCACTGGCATAGTCCAGCTCCTACTTAGAAGATATAGGAAGGCAGAAGGAAGCAAGCTCTGTGCACATTCACAAAGGAAATAAGTAAAAATAAAGAAGATAAATGTTGCAAGAGCAAGAAGAAAATGAGGGAGAAGCAGTAAAGTCAAAGAACTAATAGCATAACTTTCTGTAAAGAAAATCTGTGTGTTCCTTTGATCAGGAGCCAAGTACAGGTGGGGAGAACTGAAGAGTTTAATGTACACAGTGCTTTACATGGGTGATACATCAATCACATGGGGAGATAGGTTAGACAGCTAGAGCTAGGACTTTTCTAAATCTAAAAAGAATTAGGTCTCAAAGGCACATGCCCCAGCAGCGTGAATGTAGGCAGGTATTATCACTTAAAAAGCCCTTTTTCATTAAAGCAGCCCTTAACAGTGAGAACATATTTTAAATATAGTTCAAACATAATTAATGTTCTTTTTCTATCTGTAACTGAATAAAACAGCTTAATCTTGGTAAAAAAGACATAAATGTGCCTCGGTTCTGAGTCAAGAAAGCAAGAGATAAAGAAAAAATGTACTTATTAGGAATACATTTAGTACAATAATAAACGAATTCTTATTATAAAGATCAGAAATACATTTTAGCTACATCTGCAACACTACACTCTTTACTTACCCATAATTTTCAGCTGAACCATTGACTACATGATCTGCCCATGAACTTGCACCATTGTACCACCTTTACAATGCAGTTAAAATAAAGAAGTGTTATAAAGAAACATATGTATTATTAATAACACTCTAATTCATATGACACAACCACTTCTCAATAAAACGGGAAGCTTTCCAAATGTTTCCAAATCACTTTTTACATTTCCTACTTTCTCTTAGGTATGAAGAAAATAAAATCTTTTTAAATTAAAAAAACAAGCGCTGTATTTTTTATTTTTCCTGACTGAATTCTTAATATATTTTACCTTTATTCTTTTCAGCAGTTTAGTCATGAATTTCAGTTCCATAAAGCCTAACTGATCCTTAATCTTTTCTTACACAAAAATCTTCAAGTTTTCAATGGCTACTGAGTTTCTGGAATAACTAAGAACTAATTGTGGAGACATTCACAAAAATAACATTCTGTGTAGCAATAATGTAAAATACAGCTTTTAACTTCACACGCCTAACTTTTTCTAATTTATTCATTTTTCTATTTGCTTGCTTTTTATGGTTGTTTAAGAAGCAGAGGAAAACTCACTTCACTCAGATCAATGAAAACCAATTAAATTTAATACCTACATTATTCGTCTAGGTATTAAATATGGGCTACCTAAACATTTGTAGCTGCATTTCAACAAATAAGTTGAAGACAACATCAAAACTCATGTAGAAACATTTTATCTGAAAGTAGAGCCATGGAGAAAAGAAACAATGGGACAAAAATGACGTTTTGATATCAGACAACAAAGGATAATCTGTTTCAGCAGCTTTACCCCAGTATGTTAAGAATATATGCAAACCATCCAATATTTGGTCAAGGGGCTTCAACTGTGTACCTAGAGTTCCAGATTTTCAATGTCCTGCTTAGGTATAGCATTGGAACTGCAGTCATCCTACTGCTCAATGATTTCCACATGACAGTGGGTGAGAAGCAAGGCAGGGATTTTCAGAAAAGATCAAGGGATCATGGTGTGCCCAACTTGAATATAAGTCTTCCTTTGTTTGTACTGAACGTCCCAGCCAAACTCTGCAGGTTGAACTGTTTAATGGCTATTTTTTTTTTTTCCAGGAACCATAGCACGATACATGATTGGTTTCTTGCATAACTCCATTTTTTGCTAACTTCTCAGGTTTCAGAATCTCAATTTTTGCGATATATTCACAAATTACATGATCTCACACTTCCTGGTCATTATGTTGAAGGAAAACAGTATGAGGTGCAGTATATGTGAGTGTCGCTCAGCTGCTCTTGTTTCTTCTATCTCAAATTGGATGGCACTAGTAATGGCATTTTTGGCATAGTTTGTAGCCAGAATCACTGCCTGGATGAAAGATACTTTAGTTTAATTTAACTTAGATTAGATTTAGATTTAATTTAGTCTAAATTAGAATACAGTTGGAGAAGGACAGATGTATCTTTACACTTGCCCTGCTTGTGTAAAGTGAAACTTAAAACTTTAAACCTTAAAACTGAAGCCAGTGTCTCCAGTTAGCCAGCATTTTAGGTAACATTCTTCTGTAAAAGTGCTTTGTTATAGGCAGCATAAATAAACAAGAATGGCTTTAAAATTGCAGCTTAGGTTTTGTTAAATATGACTGCTTATAGCACCAAAATAAAATTCTTGCTATTAGTAAATAATCCTTGCTTTACCTGCTCCCATACTGTATAAAGACATCAGATATTGATTTAAAAATAGACAAAGAAATATAAAGGTCTAATTGTATAAAGGGATAGGAATATAAACTTGCTTCTTTCTTTGGATATCTTTCTTTTTGGACTTTTTGTCTCTCTTTAAACCTGAAATGTTATTATCAAATAACTACTTCCAGAGATACTCTGAAAGCTTTCAGATTACACTACAGATTTTAGTTATATTATGTTCTGTGTGATACACTATATGCTTATAAAAATTTAGGAAGAACAATAGTGCTCTTGGTTCCAGCACAGCAAGCACTCAGAATCAGGCTGAAGACTTTCAGTCATTTTTAAGTCAGTATGGGTATTAACATGTCAAAAGCAGAGGACTTTCTTAAGTCATTCAACATATTAGAAGAATGAAATTGACGATTCTAAATTTTCCTATAATCACTCTCTGTGACTGATAATGTTAGCCATTAGAAATATGCTTCAGTTAAGTGGGGAAAAGCCTTCAGTTATACCTAACTCCTATGCACTAATCAGTTTTCCTCCCACATCTTCCAATGAACTTTTTTTTTTTTTTTAAATAAGAGATACCCTTAAAAAAAGATTCAGAATGAAGGCAATAAAGGGCTAAAAGAAAATGAAGTACTTAAAGCTCTGGAGATTAGTTGGTCTGTATTTAATAAAATGCTGCCCATAGTGCACTATAAACTTAAGTATCAGTCTAGATGAATTAAAAATTTTAGACTACACTTCAAGACAAATGCATTACTCATCTTTATCTATTTTTATGATACGAATAAAAATACCTTTCAGGAGTATAGGTTGTGTCATCATAATATGTATTAGGCACTCTTCTCTCATGCCTAGTCCTCCTGAATATGAAATAAACAGCACAGGTATTTCAGATATTTTAAAGGCTGCTTCTTTTATGATGTGCTTTCCCTCACTGTATTTTTAAGATAGCAATGAACACAGAACACATTTATCTACTACATATTCAGCAGTATCTTCTGAACACATATTTTCATATATAAGTCATTTTAAACTTCTACTTTCAAATTATATTCAGATACAATTCAGTAGTGAAAAGTTACATCAACAGGAAAACAGAATTTAAGCAACCAGGGAATTTCACCAAGTATAGGATATGGACTCTGTGAAATTTCTGACTGGTAAAATGAAAGCCAAAGAACAGAATGGAAGCAGAAGTTTGTTTCCTTAAGTGAAGCAACAGAAATTTGGCCTGAAATAAACTGCACATTTTACACAAAATGTGCAGAAGTCACCTTTTACCATCTTCCAAACTTAAACCTCAATGGATAAGTGAAAAAATGAAAATAGCACAAAGTGTGGTGTCCTCAGTGACTGAGATGAGCTCCGAGATAGAAAAGTTGAGAAATAATTTCATGCTGTGAGAGGCTTTCAGAAGATATTTATTTGGGAGGAACTACTAATATTGGTAAACCTAGAAAAACAGCATGCTTTCATTTAAAAAACAACTGGGATAAAAATCTTGAGATCATTCTGTCATTGAGATGATGTCTATGTCAGACAATTTAAAATGGGTGAATGTCAAATTATGAACTAGCCTGCAATGATCCAGAAAACTGTGAATTGGGGGATACACATAAGAATGTAATCATAGCACTACATGTCCAGCCATGATGTCTTATATATGTTCAATCTGAGTAGCTCCGGCAGCGTGAACTGATACCAGCTAGTGCTGCCACATTAAAGAGCCAAGGAAAACTCGAGTGGGGTACAGAGGTACAGGGAGTACTTGAGAAAGCCAGTGTCCAAAGGGCAGTGAAGTCACTGACGCTGCACATGTGCCTATTGTCTTTCTCAGACATATGTTGGAGCAAGCGTCTTGTCAACATTGCCTCCACTTCCTTTGGGAAGGAAATAGCTGGACCCCTTCAAAAGGGAGAACTATCACAAAAAAAAAAAAAAATCAAAATGCCATAGACTAAGAATGTATGCAGAAATTCAGGTGCTTCATAATGGAAATTCATCATAGAAGTATAGAACTAAAGACTATCAAAGCTGATAGGCAGTAACTGAAACAAACACCAGTAGAGAAAGGACGAAAGATAACCGAGCAGTCAACCCTTTGGGGAAAAAAATGCTTGAAGAGAACAAAAGAGTTAATGGACTGGTTGTGAATAACTACCAGATACACAACCAAATGAGCTTGGAATAATAAAGAAGACAAGTAATTTTGACTGATGTATATCTGTCCTGTCTGTAGGACATCCACGCTGGTGGATTCAAAGTGATTTAACTCTGTTCCAGATGAAAGATTCTTCCATGAATGCTGGACATTATAGAACAATCTTTGCAATTTTGATGAATAGTGGAAGCTGGAAATAGTTATTCTACATGCTTTAAAAAGTGTAAATAAAAGACACGAAGAGAGGTTGCTGCTTGTATCAATATGACATTGATTAAGCAGATAGAACTAAGAAAATGTGACTAACATCTTGACCTACAACAACAATGTATTTTAAGATAAGCACTAAACCAGAAAAAAATGGGGGGAAAAAATGTAAAGATAGATGAGGAAATGTAGTTTAAGAAGCATTTTTTCATGTATTTCCAAAACTTAAAGAAGACGAAATTACTTAGGGTTTTGCAATGTATAATGAGAAACTGGATAAAGGTTATGCTTTAAATGGCCCTTAAATGCCTAGAGAACTACTGTCAGAAAATGGAAAGACAAAAAGGACAAAAAAACAGGAAAAATGGTAAGTAACTATGAGGTACTCAGAACAGCTCATATCTGGTAAGATGACTTGAGTAACTTAACACTAACATACTCACAGGGAGCCTGGATTCAAGAGGAGCAGAGAACCCAGGATCAGTTCCTATACCCAAGGAATCTCAAGATACTGCTCTAACAGGGAGCTGAGGACATGCCATTTCATCTTAGATTTTCCTCTCTGACCTAGGAGGAATTAACTTTAATAGGCCTTCTCTTAAACAAAGCCCTGGAAAAGATTTACTCCATTGCATTGCTTAAACTCTGTCTTTTTCATCTTTCTGAACACTTTATTATCACTTTTGTCCTTTATTTTCATTGCTCTTTATTTTTTGGAGAAACTAATTTCTGTAGAAATAAAGATGAAGATTTGCAAGTCAAGTTTCTCAAGCTAAGACAATTTAATAGCTCCAACTATCATCAATATCTGAACAGTCACAGATAGAGCCAGCAATATGAAACGGGTTCAGATAAACCAATGCAAACGCCAGTATATAACTAAGGCACATAGCAGTATATAAAAATTATCTATTGAAAAAATGTAAGTATGAGCAATTTTCATCACACATTTTCAGAAAACAAAGTAGAAATCATTCTCCTTAATAAAGTTTTTACAGATGGACTGAACTACTGAGTACGCACTTACTTCATATCAGGTTTCACGTAAAACGGCATCATTTCAAATCAAATGTTAACTGAGTTCTAAAGCTTATAATGTCTGTTATATTGGAGAATTTTTCAAAAGCAATATTTCTTTAGAAGGGATAATTCTATGATATTGTAAGATTTTCAGATTCTATTTTTCTTCTGTATCAAAAGCTAGTTTTACACCTACTAAAAATGGTTATATATGTCTTGAATCCAGAGCAAACCTTAATGAAATTGTCAGAGAAACTCATATCCAGATGGAAGTTATGAAGTTAATATATCAACAGTTCTTTAGTGCTTGGCATGAAAAATTGTATATAGAGCCTCTTGCAAAGCAATAGCCATATCAACCTTTATAACTACTATTTAAGATATGAAGCCACCACTTCTTTTTAAGTGGCTTACAGTTTATTGGATTTATATCCTTAATCCTATCCACTCACGACCATGGAGTCTTTCTTCTGTTTTGCAATATTTGCTGAAAATATCATAATCACAGTAGTATTTTTTGCATTTGTAGTGCAACAACAGCATGTCATATTTCATCTCTTAAAAGCAACTGTATTCCAACCATAATTACTTCACAGAAATTATTATGGGCTTAACTTCTCTCTACATTATTTTTAGATATAAATAGGAACACTGATTGTCTGTAATCACACACAGTCATTGTGAATGTATACAAGTACTCATAAATTACAGAATAAGCACTATATAAATATCTACAACGTAAGCTTGTACATTTCACTGTATTTTTCAGTTAAACAAAATATGAGATTTCAGAAAGACTCTATTTCTGTGTACTTTGAAGTAGATAAGTATTTCCTCATTATTTCAAAGAGAATAATAAGTACTAAAAGCACTTTGAAAAATTCCAGCAAAAATAAGTGTTATACAAAGACCCTTATACATAATAACCATATAACCTAATTTATGAAACTGACTTCTATAAAGCACTTTAGCTTCTATTAGGATTCTGCGGTAGTACTGAGTCTTAAATATATACATACTCACAGAGTATCATAAAATATATCATGAAACTTCTTCATTGTATGTATCTGTCACTTAAAACATAGATCATATCCTTAGTTTGGAAACCAAACACAGTACTATCAAAGTGTAAGAGGTAGAACTAACAATATGCTCCACATCAATTATACCTCTCAAGATCATAGTAAGCACCCTCAGAATAGGTACGGCACATCTTACGGGAGCGAAGTAATCTGATTGCATCTTCACAAAAAAGAGGATACATTGTGTGATCCTGGCTGCCAAAACATAAAGAGTGAACACAATGAAAAGCAACACAAAGGTGAAATGAGGACAAAACAATATGAAAAGCAAGAAATTTAAGCAACAGAATTGGTGAATTTAGCAGAACTAATTTGAATTAGCAGTTTGTTGATTTACATAATTTTATTTATTGACTTTTTAAAAGACATTGTAATAATGTGCAGATAGCATCATGTTCATGTACTACCAATTGTGGTCCTTTGGCAGTGAAAAAATTTTTAAAAAGTGAAGTATATGAAGAATTACCCAGTGATTGTCTACATACTATGTTAGGAAATCTAATGCTGATATTAACTCAGCTCTTCTAAGTTTTCTACCACTACACACACTGATAAAAGCAGAAGTGGACATGTAGGTACATAGAAGTACATGCATGATCCACGCAGAGTCACACAGAGGAAAACATATACCTGGCATCTCTGTGATGGTGATCTGTGGACTGGGTGTACCGGGAACGAGGTAAAGTAACATAATGACTGAGCAGATGGCAGGAAGAAAAAAACAAATATGAGACAATAAGATGGAGAAGGAATGATACACTTCACACAAGACACAAAAATCTGAGAATACAGGGGCTATGTGTGTGTCTGAAAGCAATCTCAAGAAGTCGTATTGCCCATTCCCTTGCTTGAAGGCAGTGATAACTTCAGTATGAACAACATCTTTGGCAGAGGTTTACTTTGTCTGAAAGGCTAATGCCATCTGCCAGTCTGCCCCCACACAGCGAGCTCCGGAGCTTTACTGTTTCTGAGGGTGTTTTTTAATATTTATCCTACTGTGATAAAAGATGAAATTACATGAAATCCTCATTATTACTCAAAAAGCTATTGAAGAGATATTCATCATATGATGTAACAGAACATGCCAGAAAAGAAATCCATGCATTTCAAAATAATGAAAACAAGGTATTTACATTTTGCTTGTACTTCGAAGAAAATTAAAAAAATAATAATTATATATTACAGCAGTAGATATTCTCAAGTTATTAAAAATAGACTATTATTTCTCTTTTAGCACTAATACATGCACAAAGTACAGAAAATAAAGGTTTTTTTAATACTTTTTTTTCACAATTTACAATGATTTATTAGAATGCAAAAGAGAGTCCCTGGTCTACAGGTCCTCTGAAGTTGGGGTATTTTGAAGTCATGTCTAATAACAAAAGTCCACAATAGAAGTACAAAACACTTTTACTTCTCATGTCTTAATTTGCTTGTAACTAATGATCTTCTAGTAATCAGACAAATTGTTACTGGTAGCTATATTACACACATGATCTTTGTCTCTTTTGTACGTGGATAAAATATGTCAATCGGCCACATGTAAATATTCTTTATAAACATAATAGGATAATTATATGTAGTATAAGAGATGTTTGTGCTCACTGCTTCCCAAACAAATGCAAAAGCATATAGCCACCACTATAAAAAGAGTGTAAGTTAAGTCCCTGGTTATACAATTTATTTGCAGACAGGTTGGTACACAAATGAGGAGCTGTACACCATTCAGTGGGGCCCGATTTCACACAATCAGTTGAAAATTAGAAGACAAAGCCCTAAGAAGGACTAATGATTAAGAAAATAATCACAGAGCTACACGGCAGGCTGTAAATTGTATTAGTGTCCTTGAACTAATACACGGACCTGAATACTAAAATCAGCCTACACATAACAGCCCAGTAGTCATCATGCTGCCAAGAAGCATTAAAAAATAATTCCGTCATGTTCATAAAATTTCCTTTAGAACATATGCACACCCACAGGAAGAATCAAATAAAAATGTAGGAGTCCACCCTATAGCAGCTATGATACATGCAACAATGGCAAACATCTGCATATCACTCTACATTCACCACTCTGTAGTTATTCACAAGCTACGTCTATAGGAATATACCCTTAAATGATTTAGATGAAATGCTGGAAGTAAGACTGCAAAACTGTTGCAAATATTACATTACTGTTAAGAAGTAATTAAGTGCTTCCAGCTGGTAGATAGCAGTTTGATGTTAACAATTTACTTTCGCTTCCCCTTTTCTCTCTTAAGTAAACAGTTGACAGTCTTTCTTGACAGTCTTTCAAAATCAAATAAATGCAATATATTCAAATAGCTGTTAAAAAGAAGAGCTTTAAACAAAACTAGGACTTCAAGCAGTGTTGCAGAACATGAGTTTAATGGCAACTGCTATTTCCACACAGCTTAACTTACTGTCCACAAGACAGAACACCTCAGACTGTTCCCTTCACTTACTGGTATACGAAAGAAACACCAGCAGTAAATACTTGGCTTCAGTTTTGACTCCTAGCTATTTCCCAAATCCCCACTAAATTATCATAAGTGCCTGATCTCTGGTATCAAGTTTTGTCCTAATACTTGTAGAAAACTCAGAGCTCTAGTGCTCTTATCAAGTCCCGAGACTTTTGCTTGTGAATGTTCAACCACTTTTTAAATTCAGGAACTTAGAATCAGAGTAAGCTACCATTTAGATATAATCACATATACTGTCTGATATATAATTAACTTTGACAAGTTTGATATATGCTTTCTTACCACTCAAAACTCTGCTTGTCCATACAGCGACTTCAAGTAAGCATTAGTTTATACTTGACCTGGTCCTCTGGCACTGTTGGCTATTTATACTTTTCCCTATTCTTTAGAACAGGTTATACATGCTATCTACTTTATAATATATAAGAATGCATTATAATATGTTCTTACAAGTGCAACACAAAAAAAAATAATACTATGTTTGAATTCATTAAGAGGAAAAATTAGTTCTACACGTGAATGTGTAGAACCGTGTCTCCAGTAACTTACTGGTGTTCATCATAAATCAAGTCATTCACCATAAATCAAGAATATATAGCCTAAATAGTCTGTAGCATTTCCATAATATGCATTTTTTCTAGCTGCAATAATAATATTACAAGTATTATTCATGTAAGCACGTCTCTCTCTTTCTCTGGAAATGGTTTCCATTGATGTACCACAATATTGTTCCATAAATTATGCAAGCTAATCAAGAAAGGAAAGGCGCATGCCATATCTGTGCGGAAGACAGAATGACTGACATCATTTAGGTCAAAATATGATAGGATGCACATTAGGAGGCTGCAGATTGTTCTGTGGTTTATGTATTTCAGCATGCAAAGCAAAAGGTTTAAATGCTGTCTGTCTTCTGAGCATCCAGTCAATACTCTTATTTGTTTTGTTGTTATTATACTTTATGTATTGAGCTTCAAATAAATTCTACAGATTTCTATAAGTATGTTGACAACAAAAAATCAGAGATGCCTAGGACTTACCTACTTCTCCCTGTTCAAAACCAAGACATGCAAAACTTTGATTTGGCTAACAGCCAATCTAGAACACCTAGAACAGCCAATCTAGAACATCTAGAAAAGCATAATGTAAGTCATTACATAGTAAAATCATAATGTAATTGGTTGCAAAACAACTCCAAAATGTTCCAGAACTGAACCCAAAATAAACATGTCTTTTGAGCTGTTTATGAAAATCATGATCTCATGCACATGCAAGTAGGAATGCATGGAAAACCACACAGACATAGGCATGTTTTAAACACAGCACATTTAAAAAAAAACACACAAGACCTCCAAGATACTTTTATTTGGCAACCTCCATTTAGACTTCCAGTCTTTTACCACACACTCCTTATTTTCTACATTATAGTAGTCGATGGCAGAAGAATGTGAAACAATGGTACAGCAAAATAAAAATTTAAGTCTGCTGCCTCACGAATTTCTGAAACATAACATATTTTGCTACAGAGAGGGCAATTTGCAGCAGTAACTCATTTCACTTACATTAAAGTAATGAAATTAGTCTGATGAGGAAGTACTATAGCTTTTGCAATGCAACCAGGTATGTAAACATACATACACACTTTCTCTCTCTCCTCTGCACCAGGTGGAAACAGATTTCCACTATTCTGACAAGACAGTTCCAGAGATATAGGCAAGCATTATAATGCTCTTTTTTTTTTCAGTGAACAGAAAGTGATGACTTAAAATTTTCTGTTATCACTCACCTATTTGTCCATTTCCTCACACCTTCATAAAATTCAGTAAACCACGAGGGTAACAAAACAGAGATCAGTAATTCAGATTGTCTAATTCTACCATTTAGTAACCAGGCACAGGCTTCACATAACAAACCAGATTTAGAAGCATACCTGAAAGCACACACATGTACACAGAGTGCCTCACTGTACCACATGCTGCATTCCCTCCTGTTCTTACGGTGCAAGGGGAGTTTAACCTGGTCTTTATTCCTTGGGATATTTCACTCAACAGTAAAGATGAGGCATTAGAAGACTAGCCATTCCTTTCAATGTTCATTCTCTGCGACCAGTTCTCACCATTTAATTAATATTCCAGCTTACGTATTAGACTGAGAAGTTGATTCCCGAGTATTTCTGTGGAAATGGAATGACTGGAGTACACTTACATCCTGACTATCTTGTGCTTATTGCAAAGTCCGTAAGTAATTCTGAATGCAAAACAAGACTTTCTGTTCCACTGCTAGAGCTTGCATGAACCAAATTTGGTTGACACAAGAAAGTTCTATCATTCTCTTATTGTTCATCCATCATGATTGCCCATTTTTTCTGATCTATTACTCAATAGCAATTTTAAAGTGATACGCTAAGGAGATTGGCAACACAACTATGCTCCCTTTTTAGTAGCACTCTTTACACTTTTATATGGTTCAACAGCAAAGTTCAACGTATTTAAAAGCTTGGTGCTTGAAATTAAAATCATCTCCAACTAAACTAGAAATGTGTGTCTTTCTGCTTTTTTAAATAATCTGATTTCCACTTCTAACTTTTCACTAATTGGTTTTGAGGGAATGTGCACATTGCCATCAGCCTTGAGGTCATTAGACATTCTCATACTCAGTTGCAACTAACTCCTTAGTACCATACGTGTTAGACAACTCTATGCTGAATTACCTAGAAAAGGAAGGAAAAAATGTTCTTCCACACACTCTCTGCCATATTTTAATTTAGCAACTGAGCCTGTCAACAAGAAGGTACTTTTTCAAAGTCCCTTTTTTGCAAACAGCTCCAAGGTATAAATGGGCCGTGGAAACAGCAAATCATCAGAACAGTGGGAAAGCAAAGTATGATTTTTTTTTTTTTCACGGAGGTAGGTGTGGAACAAAATAAGGATAACAAGAAAAAAGTTTATAAACCTGTTTAAAAGTTCAGTTTTTTGACTTCAAACTGCCTGCGTTTCCAGCAGTTTTCTCAGTTAATGCTATTGAAGTGTTATTCCAAGGACTTGTGCATGCACCATCCTTTTTTATTATGTAACACAGATGGTAACAGATAAATATTCAGTAACATAATTTGAAGTCTAATAATCTTTCCACTCCTAAAACCACTGTTAGTTAACAATGAATATAAAATGTTACAAATGTCTGGGAATAGTCTTTTTCTATTATTGTGCTGTCTAGGACCAAGATGCTTCAGAGACTATATGTTGCAATAGCGGTATAATTAGTCAACAACCTAATTGCCTAGCCAACAACTAACCATGAAGGGACAGGAGAACTTCTGTGTTTTGGAAAATACAGAAGACATATACGCCTCCATTCAGAGATTCGGGATATACCTAACACGCAAATATCTACTCATCAAGAATGGTCATGTGAAAATTCAATACTTTCATCATTGACAAATTTCTGACATTTTTCTCACATGTTCTAAAAAAAAGTAGATTCTCTTTCTTTTTAACCCAAGCCAGTTCAGTAGGGGATATTTGAGTAAATGATGGGGAAAGACTGCAATGCTGTATTTCAGACCACTTATCACAGCTATGCATATATGTGGGAGGCAGCAAGCAAACTCACACAGTGAACAAACCCAAAAACATTCCATGAGGCATACACAGGTTCTAAGGATAAGTTTAGACCTTGTCAAGGAAGGCTGGTCTTACTATCAATCTAGTATTATCCCTAGAGCATTCTGTTTTTTATTATTATTATTTTTTTAATTTTATTCTAAGGAAACAGCTTAGAATCCTTTAGTTATTTCCTTCTGTATAAAAATCAGCTAGCCTCATCAGCCAACTGAATAGCATTTTTCTGCAGCATAAACAGAAATATCAAACATTTTAATGAAAAAAGGAGGTTCAACTACGTCATACTTGTGATTTCTTGGCCTAAAGACAATGAGGTGGAAAAGATCTTAGAAATATTTTAACTGCACAGAGGCAATACCACAATTATTCCAGTAAAATTAACTATAATAGTCAACTAGAGCTTGCAATTCAGTTTTATATCATTAAAATTCATACAGGCTGCTACAGTTTCATTCATTGTTTAGGAAGTTCGATTAGGCAAAACATTAGTCATCGTAAGATGTGCTTCTAAACACAAAGACCCCAATTTCATTCTAATGCACATTGCTATAATAGCTAATCTTATTATCCAATGTCTCATAAAGTTTAGAAAAGACAAACACAGTCCTAGAATATACTTTTGTTATGTTTTTTAATTGCATTGAATCCAATGGGAGTATTACGTTAATACTGTGCTCAAATTATCTTTATGCCTCTTTATTCAGCAGCAAAAATGACCAAGTCCATTGTTAATTTTTGAGGTATTCAGTACTTAGAGAATTTATGAATATAGTACATAAAATATCTTAATAAAAAGGACAGCTAAGCTATTGGTCTTATATAGCATAATTTGTGACATATTTTTCAGTTCCCCTCTTACCAAAGGTAAATAGCGTTCACTGTTTTGTCAGCCTTGTGTACACTGTATATTTTTTAATGAGTAAGGAAATGCTCACCTGTGGGATTAGGTAAGTGATTTTGTTATCTATTTTAGAGAGCTACCTCTTTGAAGTATTTCACATTGATGAATGCAGGCTACAGCTGTTTTTAATTCCTGTCAGATATTTACCTCTCTCTGTCCGGGGAGTAGTGGTCATCTATTATACGGTGTCTTTCCATTCGGTTCAGGGTATTGTAATGAGCAGGAGTAGATCGTGTCCCTCGTGGTCCCTGATCCACATTCCGACTAGGGATAAAAGACAGCAGATTCTGAATTCGGGGTGCAGCTGGGCCACATCCCCTCACTCGTTTGTACAGACAGTTGTTAGCAAACGTGAAGGAAATGAGATGGGTTAGCTGACCTGTCTTTTGTATGTTTTCATGCTCACATAATTTAAAATCTCAAGGTATTTTTTTTTCTGCAGACAAAGGTGATAACCCCATGGTAGGGACAGAGCTTTTTTGTTTTGTTTTGATATTTGTTTGGTTTGGAAATGAGAGAGTATCGATTATTTTATTAAAACATTAAATTATAGACAAGAATTCCTTAGTCTTTCCAAAGTAGTAAATTCAATGAAAATTACCTTCCCAAGATGAAACATACACTGAATTTTCCAAGAGCTCTTGAGCCTGATTATACTATAAATATGTAAACTGTATTAACAAACAATTACTACTGTTGGCTGTTACAGTACAGTGGAGCCTGCTAAAAACATTGTCATATAAGTAAAAAAGCAGATTTTTATTTTTTGACTGGAAAGTTTGTTCTGTAATCTCACTATTATAGAATCTGAAAAAGACAGAATTGTTCATTAAACTTTTTAAATTTCCAATAGCAACTATTAGCACACTTAGCGCAGACTTGGTTCAAGAGCATCAATTACCTGCTTGATTTTGCCCTGTGTGAGACCAAAGCATTGTCCATAGATTGCTTAACTCAGTTTAGCCATCAATACTGACTGAAACACACTAACTTCACTTTTCTGCTTTGTAAAACAAATTTACAAGAACGGTAAGACAGGAAGGCAACAGTTATATGTGACAGTTATTGGATAATTAAATCATGATTGATCTGTTTGGATCTGAATAACAGGGTTTGCATGCTTCCCTCGATGTAAATTCACATTTTAGGTCAAGAAATTCTGCTTCCCGTTCTCACCTGCAGTCTTCTCTAATGTGGGCCTCATTTCACTTTTATTCCATTCAGTTCCTGTGTTCTTCTTTGCCCATTTTTCTGCCCCTTTGGCACCTATCATCTTTACCTTCTGTCATTTGCCAGTCCCTGGCAAGTGTCAACCTACATGCGTATCCTTCACCGATGAAGCCATGCTGTTAATTATTTCTGCACAGAAGTGCTATATAAGGACATCGCACTATATGCTTTTGCTGTCAGCTTTACTCCACTTGTAATAAATTAATTGGACATGGTGCAGGGCAACCTGCTCTAGATGGCCCTGCATGAGCAGGGGGTCGGACCAGATGGCCGCCAGAGGTCCCATCCAACCTTAACCATTCTGTGATTCTGTAATTGCATTTCTTCACTTTCGCTCTCATGAAGCCAAATATGAAGTTTACTTTAGCTACTAAATATTCTATTTGCCATATTAAAAATAGGTATAATTCTTCTACCTTCTACTCTACAACTGCCTGGCACATAACTCCTTCTCTGTACATGTTTTAACCACCTCATTTATACCAAAATGATGTATACCAAAATACCTTTACCCCACAGTTGGATTATTTCATGTATATTTTTACTCTAAAATGAATGCTGAGAGCGGTACTCTGCTGTTCTCTGTTGACTTTTCTACCTTTACCAACAATCAATTCTCATCCACAGTCTCTCTTTTTATTCAGGTTTCAAAAAACAAACAAACAATCAAAAAAGTGCATTTTTCTGTCTATAGTTTTATTTTATTTTATTCAGCCCTTCTTTTGACTGAACTATTAAAGCTTTATCAAGTTGTCATTTATTTGCAAAAATTCCCAAAGATCTGATATTTGTTCTCTGCCCACACAATCAGAATTCCTGCCCAAACTGTTAGCCTTAGTCCTGAAAACCCCGTACCATCCTGTCTGCTCAAATAGCTTTCAGTAAGATTGCGCTCCTGGCTTACTGCTCTAAATACATAATTTCATCTTTAGATTTCTCTGCTACATCAGATTCTGACTTCATGCTGCTTTTTTACATCCTACACAACTATATTTATTGTACTTCAAAGTGTTAAACTGTATTAGTTCTCTCTCATTCTGCTAAGGGTACCTTTGTTTGCCAGATTTACTGTTTACCAGGAAATTACATACTTTCTCCAATGAAACTTGTTATGTAAGAAAAGTTGCTTTCACACTTTATTTATCCATTCCTTTGAAACTCCTTCTTGCAGTTGACAGAACATGCATGGGGTGAAGCAACCAAGTAACACACAAGCAGATGAAAAGCTCTAATTGCAGCTGGTGATGGTGGAGAATGTTGAGCATCCTACTAGATTTACCACACCATTTCAGCCTAGTCACTTTCTGTGGAATCGTAGAATCATGTAGGCTGGAAAATACCTTCGAGATCACCAAGTCCAAACATTACCCTGACCTGCTGAGTCCCATCACTAAACAGTGTCTCCTAGTGTCATGTCTATACGTCTCTTAAATACCTCCTGGGATAGTGGCTCCAACACTTCCCAGGGCAGCCTGTTCCAATGCTTGACTACCCTCTCAGTGAGGAATTTCTTCCTAATATCCAAACTAAACCTTCCCTGGCACAACTTGAGACCATTTCCATGCATCCTATCACTTGCCACCTGAGAAAAGAGACCAGTGCCCTCCTCACTGCAACCTCCTTTCAGGAAGTTGTAGAGATCAATGGCATCCCCCCTCAGCCTCCTATTCTCCAGACTAAACAACCCCAGTTCCCTAAGTCACTCCTCCTAAGTCTCGTCTGCTGGTCCCTTCAGCAGCTTCACTGGTCTTCTCTGCACAGGCTTGAGCAACTCAATATCCTTCTTGTAAAGAGGGGCCCAAAACTGAACACAATATTCAAGGCACGGTCTCATCAGCGCAGGGTAGAAGGGGACAACAAACACTTTTTTAGTCCTGGTAGCCACACTGTTTCTGATGCAGACCAGGATGTTATTGGCTTCTTGGACACCTGGGCACACTGCTGGCCCATGTTCAGCCAGCTGTCAACCAGCATTCCCAGCTCTTTTTCTGCTGGGCAACTTTCCAGCCACTCTTCCCACAGACTACAGCACTGCATGGGGCTGTAATGACCCAAGTGTAGGACCCGACACTTACCATTGTTGAAAGTCATGCAATCATATTCAGCCTACTGATGCAGACTATCCAAATCCCTCTGCAATGCCTTCTTACCCTCAAGAAGATCCACAGTCCAGCCTAACTTGGTATTGTTTGTGTATTTACTGAGGGTGCACTTCATCCCCTCATCCAGATCACTACAGTCACCCTCATCTTGCTTTTTCAAATGCACTCGCAGAAAAAGCTAAATGTGATGTTGTTCAGCGCCTGTCTAAACTCCATCCTGATCTAGACAGAATCACAAAGCCCATTACATGCATTACATGCATTAGCTGAAAACTCTACAGGAGTCTCCCACTGTTTTATTTAAGACTTTTTAACCTGTTCTCACCTCTGCATTGGCGAACTTTAAGGGCTTCAAGCTATACACATTTAGTAACAAGATTCAGTAGAAGGACTGAGGCCTGGAAAATGACTTCTACGGCATAACAGCACCTTGAGCTTCTGTGACCCAAGAGCTCTTGTCTAGAGAGGCATCAATCAGTAACTGAAATCTCTGTATGTGCAACATGCTTACTGCAGTTAGAAAATACCTGTAGCAGCACGTATATAACAAACTCAGCTAAGCATGGTGATTAAGCATGTGATTAACAATGCTTACAGCTTTGCCAGATACCTCTAGATTTTCATTAGAGTTAAAAAAGGCATTTCTGTAATTCAATGACTATGCTTCTTCTTTTCTACAAAGTCTCAAGTTCAAACAACCCAATTCTCTAGGCTCTACAAATCCTCAAAGAAATTATTTGGGGTGTAGTCAGGGAAATATTAGATAAATAATGCATTTGACTCTGACATTGTAGGAAACAGCTGAAGTGGTTTACTCTGTAAGTTCAAAATTATATTTAAAATATTAGCTTTAAGAAAGTCAGGAAGCAAGAAACATTTCATACACACAAGGAACACAAAATAACAAGAAAATTAAAAGGCTTTTCAGTGGTGCCAGACAAGTATTAACTACTAGCTTGCGCAGAAATTCTGCCCAAAATGCACACAGCACCCACACCGCCCCACACACAAAAAGAGAGAGAGAGAGAGAGAGAGAAAAATAAAACAGAGATTTTGCTCACATTTATGTCTATATCTCATAAAAGTAACTCCAGGAGAGTTAGCAGAGCCAATAACTTAGTCTGAAATCAGTGTAGTTGAAATCAGAATAGACCCTTGTGTGTCTACCGTTTATCTAATTACCAGCATGTCTCATTTAAAGCAAGGCTGTATTTATGTATGCTTTTAGATTTCAAGTAGAAACTTACAGTTTCTGCCTGTTAGCTGTCTGTGATGATATGGGATAATTTGGAATCCTAATACTTCACTAATGGAAAATGATATCATTTAGTCTGTATCTGTTAGGGGAAATGGTAAGTAAACACATAAGTAAGAGAATATGAAGTCAAGAGAATTTTAAGCTAACAGAAAAGAACAGAAATAACAGAAAAGAAAGCTGAACACAAGAATCATAATAGCTGTAGAAGAAAGGAATACATATACGTACCTTATTGCGAATATTGGATGCCAAATCTTCATAATTAAATGACAATTGTGAACATTACCTTACTCCTTTTATTCCAGCTGCATTAGACTAATTGAAAACCTACCCATACATAGTAAAAAAAAATACTGGAACACGGGTTTCACTCCCCTTTACATCTATATTTCTGCTTCCTCTTAAGAAAACTTATCCATGCAGGAAAAGTCTTACCTCCTACTTAAACAATATATTTAATCAAATAGTAATAATTATCCAAACTGATCAGATTTTGGAAGAAAAGTCCTGATCTTTTGTTTTACAAGATAAAAAGCTATGAGAAGCTTTTCAAGATCAAGAGCTGACATTTTTCAGTACAAAATTGTATGTATGTCAATTTACTATTGATACTTTAAAAGTTTGAAAAAAAAATGTAGAAAGAAATCTACTATGGGCAAGAAGTATGGCACCCCCAGGATCTTAATTCTGCACAGAGAAAAGGATTGAAAAAAGCCACCGACAATTCTGAGAAAATGTCAGACTATCACATGCTATAAAGCACCTTCTAAATAGCTCTTGAAAATAAAAATCTAGAGAAGAATCTTTCCTTCCTTCGATACAAAATCAGGTGAATTTCTAGACATCAGTATAATGTAAGAAAAATATTGGCTTTACATAATTTCATAAGATCTAATTAATTTATTCCCGTTTTGAAGGTCAGTAGATTCATTCCAGTATTTTCACAGGATTTTCACATGATCAACAGCACATAAATTTATACACCTGCATGTTCACACAACAATTTACCTTTGTGGGGGAGGGACACTAGGAGACCACGATCTAGTCCGTCCTATGCTATCTCCACGGTGAGGGGACCCTGATCGAGAGCAATGATTAGATGACATAACTTGTTCTGGCACTGATAGCGTTGAACTCTGAAGATCTCTCCCATTATGTCGATAATCTAAAAAGAAATGCAAATATTCAATGAATCTGAAATTGTACTTTTTATTTTCCTACCGCATATGTAGCAGTTATAAGCATAATAAATGATGGCCTTTGATAAAGAATGTTGTCATCTATTTTTCTTGGTTTCTGTAAAAAAATATTTTTGCCAAGATTCCTGATTTTATGCATGATTTAAATACAACTATAGTTCCTACAGTTACAGTTTAGAAGTATAGAAATAAATTACCAGGCACCAATCTGGCAATTTATAATAATTTGTGGTCATTGTGATGCATTAGTAGTAAAACTAGGTAAACAGACTTTTCCTTAGAATAACATATAAAATTGATTATTGCATTTTCTAATCAAAATTATATCATAATGGTTTTGTAAAATATACGAGATCATGATACATCACACAGAAGTGCCCACAATTCAAAACTAATCCAAAGTTCAGTTTTAAAGGTTGGGATAGTAAACTACTAGGGAGATATAGAGTTTGAGTTCAAAAAAGATTTCTCTTTTGGAGAATTAAAGTAAAAATGACTCAGTGACATGGGATTTTACTCCTGGGTCTGAACCTAAGCAACCTTCTATGATATCATGATTCCTTTGCAAATGTATGAGCTAAGGCTACACAGATACACACTTACATCCTGGAGCTAATCTCGAATTAGGACAAAAGGAGACAAGAAGTGTTCTAAGCAAAAGCCTTCCCAGTTTTAATAGTTTAAAAGGCTACTGCATGGCCATTTTACATAGGGTTTTAAGACAAATCTTTTTAAAGAGCTGTATGTATTAAAGTAGCTGTCTGCATATAATCTCAGAATTTGAATTCACTGGTCCAGGATACAATACTCACTGAAAAAAATGATATCAGATATGTAATAGCTTCATGAAAGTTTCCACAAGTATTGTGAGGATCAAATTAATGTATGATGATAACAAATGGAAGAATTGCAAATCTTAACTTGATGATAATGTTTTGCAGAAATAGATCTTCAAAAAGCTCCTGACAGCTATGACAAGTGACATAGCTTTTTGTTCTGAAAACAGTAACCAAGTAAAAAATGGTTAGAGATCTCCCTGATACTGGAAAACTCTGGCTCATAAAGCTGCAATTCTTTCCCTGTGAAAAGCTTCTCTGATTCCAGGAGTATTTGGTCTTCTATCATATTATTCATAGTTTTATTCCTGGAAAATCTTTAGTAAGCAGCTGAGCAAAACCTCATTAATTCATTCCATTTCATGGTTCCAAGAATGTTCAATACTTCCAACTAAGTATTACTAAGTATTACTACTCCTATTCAATGTATGACCTTTGGACCAAGGATATACATGAATCAATTAACTTCTTCTTCCTACATGTAGCTGTGAGCTGGAGTATGTGTAAGCACACACACGTGTGCATTAAAAGGGAAAAATATCAAACCATTATTACAATCACTTTAAGACAATGATGTAAATGAACAGATATTTGCTTGTCACTTCAGAGCAATCAAGTAATGTTATGTGCCCTCTCAGCTGAAAGCCAGTGATGAACTACAGAGTTTTATCTATCAGCAGAAAAATTCTGCAAGTAAAGAAAGAGGCAACCAAGGGACTACAAGCAGTTTTGTAGGCCACTATCTGCTACCCCATAGAGCAAAGAGCTGTCAGCACTTCCAAGAATTAAGACAAGTGAAAGCTCTGCAGACTGTTCTTGGATGGACTAGAAGTTATTTTCTCTATTCTTTACTGTTATTCTTTAAATCTTACCAATTTTAATTTATGGTCCATAAGACCAAACTGGCTAAATGTATATTCTCAATGCTTTATTGCCAGAAAAACTTGGAATTTATACTCAATTCACTCAAATTGATAACTTCTGTATTTATAAGCTTCTCATCTGCTAACATACCAAACAGTGAGAAGTAACAGCTTCAGTAAAGCAACCAACTAACACAAGTTAATTCCTAAGTCACACTTCAGCTATGCGGAGTTAATGTAGCTATTTGTCTTTTTAATACTAAGTATTTTCACCAGCTAGGGGTCAAAGGAACATAGAATAAAAAATTATATGCAATCTCATACTGAAAATAACCACATCGTACTTTCACAGAACAGAACTTTCTGAACTTTCCATAGAATTTAATACTTTTAATAAATAAAAATGTCCATTTCATAAAGCTGCAATACCAGAAAATATTTAAAAGTGTTTAAAGTGGAGAGAAAGGAGCTTGGGAATAGATGAGAAACTTTCTCAGGTTTCTTAAGTCGTTACCATTCCAACACTTTACAGACAGAACAAATCTAAGCTATAAAGGAGAATGCTCACACTGTAAGAACACATGAGGAAAATCAGGTGTTTCAGAAACACGATCCAAAAACCTATATGCTGTTAATGCAGCCATGCAGACAGAGCTCACAGAAGATGCCCTGTTTTGAACTTAGTTGCTGAAATGAAGGATGCAAGGAGGATGCTTCCATCTACTCAGAAATCAAAGCCCCTCACATTATCTTCTGACCTAATGTATCATACTGTATTTTTTAAAAGAATTGAACAGGGATAAGGTGAAAATGTTTTTTCCACTTCTTGGAAAGCTAGGAAAACTGCAAGGTTTACATAGGAGCTAGCTGTCCAGTCACTCAGATCATGCCAGTTACACATTCAGAGGAAAAAATATAATCAAGTACAAAACTTTCAGATGCAAAAGTAAAAAGCCTAGCAGGTTTATTGATCACCTTTAGACTTCGTTAAGTCTGTCTAAGGTCAGTTTTGGCAAATCAGAGTTACAGTACTGGTCTTGAAGGCACCTGGTACCAGCATATCATAGTTTAATGATTCATTAGTATTTGAGTCCTTTAATTTTTTTTTAAATAAACTTTATTTTAAATGGTGGAGATTTTTTTTTAATATTTTTAAAAATTGAATTGTGTTATTGTTCTGTTTTTAGAAATAAATGGAGATTCCTAAGCTTCAGTGCAATAGTTACTTTACATTTTGAACCTAGAGACCAGAATCCAAGCATGGCAAAAGTATAATTAATTACATCTTTCTTCTTTTGAAAACCACTAGTATTCCAGAATGAAATGGATGTGTGTGCTTAAATCACACAGACAGCCCATGTCACTTGCCCAGCTGGTGAGACCCACCACGTTTTTATGCCACCTATACACTGATTTTTCTCCAGATGAAACCAGATGAAAAAGATGGCACATAGCAGAGTATGCTCTGAGAGTTGGGATGTTACAGGATCTCATCCCAAAACTTAGAAAGTATAGAGAAACCACCTTGGATACAGTGGAAAGCAGCAGGAATATAAAAAGTACCTAAAAATTGTTTAAGAAAAAATTTCACAAGCTAAAACATAATGATATCAAAATAATTGATTCGATCATCTTTCACTGGTTAATTCTTTCACTGAATTTCAATGGGTTTTGTTGCAAATACCATCTACCAAATAATTTACTTTTGTACAGAAGAAATTTGTGCCTTTCATTGACATACGAGGAACACAGGCAATGAGAGGCTTAATAACATGCCTAGCACTAATCTGTACACTTCAGAAGTGGCCAACAAAGTAATTAATATATTCACCAATCGACGCTGGAGTTCTCCTAAACCCCAAACAGGCTTTGAAGATGTTATCAATGGCTGAATGACCAATGGGAGTTGAAGTGGTAACTTTGGTACTCCCAACTTGAGAACTTAATTCTCTCTACAACGCGACCGGCTTTGCCTGCCCAGGAGTTGCAACGTTCATGTCTCTCTCAAGAGAGGTAACGTTCCAAAACTTATGGTGATATTCGTAATTGAAAAAGGTACAAATTAAATTCCAATTTCAAAAATATTTTGATGTCCCAGAACTAAGGTTAGAGAAGGGAAGTAAAAATATTTCCCTGCTGAAATTATACAGACAGTAAAAACAGGTCAGGAGTGTAACTTGACCAAGGAGCTACTCTAAAGCAAAGATAATTATAGCAATAGTAAAACTATGATAAACACTGGAATCTGCTGGTAGCTATAAATATTGTCATTACCATAGAATCAGAGGCTCTGTAACCATGGCAAGCCTCTTAAATCAACGTGTAGAGCACAAAGAACCTGATAATCAGTACAGGGATCATCAGAGATAAATGACTGTGAACTGTGGACAGTTAGAAGATGGGCATGTGACAAAGATATCTGCAACGCCACCACCTTCTGCTTTTTACAGGAGGGCTGCATTAAAAACTGTCATACACTTCATACCAGGGATTTCAAAAGGCACACTAAATATAGCCTCCTCTGAGCAGAAGTTTTCATTTTATCTGTTTAAAGAGAGAATATTAATACATTTGACTTAAAATACTCATCCACACAGTACAGCTGTTCTTTGCTGATACTATGCTGGTGCAGTTCACTAAATACTAACAAATTGTTACCAAATTCTGCAGGTGTCTGGCACAAAATTACAGAAAATCACAAACCTCCAAATAGGAAGTTCTTATCAACAGCACTAAACTAATCATGAAAAAAATTCTGAAAAGTATTAATGAAGCTTTTAATTTAGGTGTCTTGTTGCTTGATTGACTTGACAGAAACTCTGCATTAAAATTATTCTAGAAAAGCACTATTAGAGTTGCTATTTGTCACAGGGAAACTAATGGACTTGCTTCAGACACCGACGTTAAGTGACATTTTCTCCACTTTAACATCTGTACTTGACTGAGGCGTGAAGCTTTCTCTTTATCAGTTATTTCATTTTTAACACTCACGGTGGTTGAGCTTAGAGCAAGCACTAATTAAAAACAATTACATAATCAAATTGCCAGAAATGCTTAACATACCAAGATTTCATACATGGGCACTTTGGAGACAGTTCAGCTCTTTTATACTAATGTGCTCAACTTCTATGGTGATTTGAGCATCTAAATGCAGAATTTGGACGTCCTCTGAAAAGTGCTGACAACTGACCAAATAAATTGAAGTATTAATATCTGAATACTCTGTAAATTATGCATGGGTTTTGTTTTTTTTATTTTTTTCATCAAAATATTATTCTTCAAACAAAGGAGGAACTAATACACATTGAAAGAAACCAGAAAACTTTACAGTAAGAACAAATAGTTACTCGCTGCATTGTAACTCAGTTTCTCAATAGGTGTTTTTACCTTTACTGCACTGATGATATGCATGGGTCCAATACACTTGTATTATCATTAATGTGTATGGAGAGTGTTCCCACACAGTAATAAACCAGAGCCTGATGAGTTGTTCAGTGCCTTCCATACATCCAGTATGACATACAAGGCTTGAAAAAACAGTTACTATACAGTGTTTCCTCTTAAGTACTCATACTGATACATTTTCCACTGATGGCACCATACAAGAAGTTGGTGACTGCACTACAGATGGGAACAGCAAGTCTTCTAAAATAACAAACACAAGACAAGTCTGCCATGGTTTTTATCAGACTTCGGCAACTCTGCAACAGAATTATCCTGAGAAATATTTTTACTGAAGTTGAAAACTCTTGTAACTGTTTGTGACTGTTATATTCTTTAGAAAAACAAAACAAAATTTTCTACTGGAATGAACTATGCTCTTTAATAGAAGGCTAAATTATTCAGTATCTCCAATGGGACTGTTAGCTAACCTAACATTTTTATGTTGTGACAGCTCATCTTTCAAGTCATTTGCATGGGTTTTGATTAAATTGCTCCAAAATATGCTCCAAATAGCTCAGTTCTATCCATGCGATCAAAATTCCCACAGGACATCTTGGATGATCTTTGTGGGTCAAGAACGACTCTGGAAATATTGAAAGATGGATAGTATAGCTTGAATGAAAATCAAAGTGTGTCTGACAGATACTGTGGAAAGTATTAATGACACCTTCATACATGTTGGAGGCTCTCTGAAATTACTTTCAAGGAAGAGCAAGTATACAGCCAGTGTAGAAATAACCTTTAGATTCTGGAAAAGATTAGACTATCTCTTGAGATATTACACTTTTTGAATCCCTGGTGTCTTATGCAGGATCTGTGACTTTAGTAATAATAATAATTTTAAAACTACCAAATTAATTGCTTGGTAAGATAACTCTTCAGCCGTAGATTGTAATTGAAACAATATGTAATCTGAATCTCAGAACAAGAGACGTTTGTCAGTGTTATGTCAAACCTTTTCCATTTATTAAGATATATTTATCAAAAGAATCATCTCTACTACGGATGAAGTTGTTCTGAGTACTTAAGAAACATGTTCTTTCGAGCAGATCAGCCACCTAACAAACATATTTGGTAAAATATATGGCTTATGAATTAAGATGAAGGACTTAGTCATTATTCTGAAGAAGAATATCTGCTTATAAATGGAAGCTATGAGAGGCTGGTTGGAGAGATTTCTTACAGATATGGATCTAAACGTTGGGCATGCCATTTATGCTTCATTAAAGTTCTAGGTCTCAGGGTGGAAGAATGTAATGGAATACAAAATGGATCCCAAATTTCCAGAGCAGAAGCCATAATATTTTATGCTTTTTTTCCTGCAATATGCATGCCGCGAGACAATTCTTTCTGAAATATATGAATTCAATCATATTAATAATCTCATTTATATCTTCTTAGTAGATCAACTGTCACTTGTATGCATGCTTGACAAATCTACAAGTCTCCCAGATTAGCCTCCTCTTGACACTGTTGATTGGAATCTATCTGTCTTTTTATCTCCTTATAACAAGTTTTCATCACCATGTTTATAATTCAACCTAGCCAGGCTATGCCTATATGAGAAGCATATCCCAAGAGAGGTGTCTGATAGGAATGCAACTTCTTTGCACCTTCCAGTATCTTTTAGATGCTTCTGACACTTTTTAGATGCTGGCATTGTGGTAGAACATGAACTAAAACAATGAGTTTGTATTTATCTTTACTCAACGAATACAATGCTACTGATACTCATTGACCATGAGCCAGCAGTGTGCCCTCGTGGCAAAGAGGGCCAATGGGATCCTGGTGTGCATTAAAAGGAGGGTGGCCAGCAGGTCAAGGGAGGTGATCCTCCCCCTCTACGCTGCCCTGGTCAGGCCTCACCTGGAGTACTGTGTCCAGTTCTGGGCTCCCCGGTACAAAAAAGACAGGGATCTCCTGGAAAGAGTCCAGCAGAGGGCCACAAAGATGATACGGGGCCTGGAGCATCTTCCCTATGAGGAATGGCTGAGAGACCTGGGTCTGTTCAGACTGGAGAAAAGATGACTGAGAGGGGATCTTATCAATGTGTATAAATACCTGAGGTGTGGGAGACAGAGGGATTTGGCCAACCTCTTTTCAGTGGTTTGTGGGGACAGGACAAGGGGCAATGGCCACAAAATGGATCACAGGAAGTTCTACACCAACATGTGAAAGAATTTCTTCACGGTAAGGGTGACGGAGCACTGGCACAGGCTGCCCAGGGAGGTTGTGGAGTCTCCTTCTCTGGAGATATTCAAGGCCTGTCTGGACGCCTACCTGGGCGGCCTGCTCTAAGGAAACTGCTTTGGCAGGGAGGTTGGACCCGATGATTTCTGGAGGTCCCTTTGAACCCCTACAATTCTGTGATTCTGTGATAATTACTGTTAATCTACAAATACAACTTGAATTTAATTATATCTTTACTTCTAGAGTGATAGAGCTTATATTTAAAAACATAAAACCAGATTTTTTTAAAAAAATGTATTAATTGAGAATTAGGATGTTTGAAATTATTTTATCAGCTGAGGAAAGTCACATTTGTTTAAAAGCAATAATTTTAAAACTTTAAAGTTAACCTTGACCTAAGGGGTCAGCATAATGACTATTTTAACATTACTTGAATTTTGCTTCCAGTTTTGGAGGGAATTTTCAAGACACATAGACGTTAAACTGATTTTTTACCCACAGAAGATGACACAATGAATAGATATTAGAGAAGGGGAATAGGCATCAGCACATAATAAAAGAAAAAGCTGGTTAGTGTTTACATTTGCAGTTACTGGGCTTTGCGGGCAATACAGACTCCCATTATAGATGTTTATCTATAATGAAATCCTTTGTTTTAGTAAGGATGGAAGACATCCGCTCTACCTTCTAATGCTGTAAGATGTCTTTAAATAGACAGTTGATTTCAAGATGTAACCAAAACATTTATATGTTCTCTATCTGCTCAGTGGCAATCATCAGCAGGACTAGGTATAAAAATTCAGATCACATTATCAGCAAGTATACCGAGAGCATTTTGTTTCCTCTGCAGAGAAGGATGCAACATAATAGCGAAAGAATTCTTTTGAACAAAGGACTCCTCAGGTGCTATATGAAGTGAAGCAAAATGAATAAATGCATTTCGTTCTTCTTCAAAAACAGAATGGATTTTGTAAGTTCAAAAAAAAATTATTTAAGGGTTGTTACTATTTTTCTAATCTACCTGGCTCTGACCATCTTCTGAGTAAATACCTCATTTGTATTCTTATTTTGCTCCTGAAACATCTCATTATCTTTTGCATAATGAGAAAAGCTTATCACTATAAATGTTTTCTTCTCAAGGCTGGGACTGCAATCTTTTACTTGGAAAAGCTCTTCTCTATAGAGACTTGCAATACAGTTTATGCAGAGTTCTGCACCTTATATTCTTCCAGAATTCATCTGTTCAAACATATCTAAGTTTACAAGTGTCTCAAGAAATGATGTAGTACAGATGAGATATAGGTGTAAAATGGAAATTGAAAGATTCATACGTCACTTAATATTTAAGACTTAAAACAATGATAGATGAGACTTAGAATAAATGGCTTGGCAGTCAATGTCCTCTTTTGCTCATAAAGTCAGACTCAACAAGCTACCTGTACTCAGTAGGTTACAGCAGGTTCAACACGCACTATGATGAACTACCTGGGAAGATAACTATTTAGAAATTACAATCCATGCTTGCTGAACTTGGTTAACTATAATGCCCATACAAGTTTAGTCACTAGTGGGGGAAAAAAAAAAATACAACAACCTGCTTTTCACTGAACTATATTTAATACTAAAATTTAAGCAATGTCTTGTAAATGCTCTGGAGTTTAATCAACATAAAATCAATGTTCTGCTTTTATCAATAAATACATAAGAACAGTAAGAGCATTCTAAATGGCATGTGAAGAAGCTGATTTGCTCCCACACAGTACTGCTTATGAGAGAGAACTTTAGAAGAGCCAAGGTCTATTGTTTAGGACAGCAAAATGAACGCTTTAAATTGTTTGAAGGACACATAACAAGCAATATAAAAGTCTCTCTTCTATCCTGTGCTAACATTAAATTCAGCACCGATGAAGTATAATAAAGATTCTGTTCTACTATTTTAGAACCCAACCTTAAATGAATCTACGTTGTATACGAAGAGAACTACTTTTAAATCTTGTCAAAAAGCATATTTGCTTGAATACGTAATATGTTACTACCCTTTCTGACAGTAGCTTGTATAGAATACATGTGCAGCCAGAAAAAAGACATTGACATTTTTCAGTTGGTTTATCTTTATTTTGTTAAAAGCCTTTCCTGTTAACAGAAATAATACTCTCTTTAATAAGACAGTTTACTACGTTTATTTGTCTAAGCATAAGCTGCAAGCCACCAGAAGTGAAAGCGTTTATGAATATTTTTTCCAAGATGTCCGAACTTTTTGTAAGAAATAAAGGAAAGAATAGTATGAAAAATAGACGTAAGTTACGAATTTTATCATCAGGAAATTAAATCAGTGGCTGAGAAGTGCCATAGCAGTGATAAAAAGCAAGTGCAGATATATTAAAAATAGTTAGATGATGATGCAAGGAACTGTGGCATATAAAGTTCCTTCTGTTTCAGCGAACAGTCTTAGACAATGTTGCTTACAGATGCACTTTAAGAACTGTGTTCAGATCTTCCATTGTTGGGTTTCTAAATATTACCTGCTTATCTAAAGACAAAGTCATTTGACTTTAAGGACCAATATCAGAGAAGCTACGCATAAAAGGGTGTTTTGTAAAAAGAGAAAATTTCAGCTACAATCATGAACATAAAGAAGCAAGACATCGTGTATCTTTTAATGAACTATAAATAAATACATATGGGATCAAGTAATATTCAAACTATTTTAAATAAAAACAAACTGAAAAGGAAACAAAAGAGAATTCATGATATCCTTAAAGGCTTATGGAGTTTGGCTTGCAAGTCCAAGACTTTGAATAAGCAAGAATTTTATGGAAAGGATCACTGAGAGTACCTGACATATGTTAGCAAACACATTTGATGTGATACTGTATTTATACAGCAAAGGGAAAAGAGCAAAGTGATGTGTCATGTTAAAGAAAATCTGAAAATACAAAATGAAAAATCTGGGGTACGTAAGAAAGAAAAAGAACAAAGAGAGACAAATGGATGAAATATTGCATTTCATGCAGAGAAGGCATATATTTAAATCAAGATTGTGATGAGTCTGCAAAGTGAGGAACCTTAAATGAGAGAAGGATGTGGATGGTAAGACAAAACAAGGATAAATCAAAAGACTTGTAAACATAGTGACAGCAGCACAAAGAAGAAAGTCAATAAATAAATATTTCACAACCAAAAGAACATCAAACTTTTCCACCCACACAGCGAGTCTGAATTAAAATGCAAGTAAGGTGTAGAATTGTCAGCAAAAATGTAAAAGCTAAGAGATCTTAAAGGAACTAAGTGTACATTAAACACTCAGGTAAGAGAAGCAGATTCATTCGCAAAACTGTAAAGATGTAATTTTCCAAGGAGTTGGCAAAACAAGAGTTAAACTATTTCATGTAACAGGTTAGCTAACATAGAGATTTTAATGACCACTTTAGCAGTCTTCACATGAACAATACAAAATCAGATATTGGAAACAGATAAATAAAACTAATTCTTTAAGCAGGGAAAGCAGGTTTTGGAAAGAGAACTGATAATACTGCCAGGAAAAAATAAAGATTTCAGTATTATTACAGGATGCATGGCTATTGAACATACTGTACCCTAATCTGCATTAGAAAGCTTTATTTAAAAGCCATCCTCCAAAAAAGAATTTAGGAAAAAATTAAAAGGCTTAATGTGTTTCAAATGTTGTATGAAGCAAAACAAAACAAAGAAAAACAAAATCACAGAATTTGAAAACCAGGTGTTTCACAGGATTCCTGGGGATGTTCAGGCACCTGGTACATTTCTGCAAAAACATGTAATTTTCTTCCAGAATAATACAGAGATTTGAGTTTCAAAATGGCTCCATACTGGGAACTCTAGACTAATCAAATCCTCTTTTTCCCCCCTTTTTAATCGAACTCCAAAGTTTGGTAGCTACATTTCCAAATTAACTGACCAGCCGGAATATGAAAGTGTTTCCCTGAGGGAGGACAGGCAATCTGAAAGCCTTATTGGCTACTGAGCACATACAGAAAGCTAACCAACATTAGACTGAAAGTAGAGTAACAAGAAACAAGAGACTTCTGAGAATCACTGCCCTTTAGGTTCCACAACTTCCCGCCACTCTGACTACATATCCTTCCTGTCTTCTGACTGCAGTAAACCAAACAGGCAGTGGGAATATAAAAATGCCTTAAGTTTTCCTAAATATCTTTCCAGTTAAGGTAATAATCTAAAAACTAGCCTATTGCTGTCTGAAGACAAATGGTTTAAGGAAGGTAGAAAATTTACTGGTCCAACCCACAACATTCCTTCTTGTCTTGTCCTGTTTCTACCACAAAATGTGCATGGTATCATGCTCGTTAAAAAAGTGGTGGTTGATGAAATTTACATGCTGCTTAATAAAATAAACCATTATCCCTCCTTCCCAGCAAACACAAGACCCATGGCAAGGGCATACCATCAAAAATTAAGCAAAACCTAAGAGATAACTGTGAAAAGTGGAAAATAGCAGAAATACAGGGATGGCTACCTGGAAAACACAGACATACATCTCAGCTCAGACTGGTAACAGCTTTTGTTTAAGACTGTGCAAACTCTGATAATTGGCAGCTCACTAAAGGTTTGGGTACTTGGCATCACCCCATCCCGTAATACCCACAACTGTCTCGTCTACCTCCTTTTTCTTTCTCTAGCTCCAAACCAAGCTGTAGTACAGTCCCTTTGACTCATGTTTCCTGTATGCCCTTCCTTAGCCCACCAGCGGCACGCTGTACCTGCCATAAAAGCTGCACACGTGCTGTCGGGTGGCTGTATGGCAGGAGCACGGTTTGACTGACCAGCTGACAGTGGCTCTACAGCTGCTGGACAGGCCAGGCAGCACATACAGCTTCATGTTCACTGAGTACGATACACAAATCATTAAATAGGTACACTTTAGCTAGATCTGACCCAAAGGAGCCAGAAACTGTTTAACACGGACTGACCAAGTGGGTTAAAAAACTCACCGAGCAGTGGGGTGAGTGAGTACATGCTGTACCGTGCAGCCAGCTCTGCTCGTACTGAGCATGGCATGGCTGCATCCTAAATACATTTTCTTATAGTCTGGAAAAGTGTATGATACCCTGATTTTATTGGTTTTAGCTATGACAAGCGTAAAAATTTTTCTCTTAAAAGAGGAGAAATACTAAATCTTTCACGTGACAACAAATACTTCTTAATAAAATCAGATTATCTGTTATGACATCTCCCTTCCTGCCTTATATGTTTAGGTTTCAGAGTTCTCGTATTGCTGTTATTTCACCATGAACTTTTCAAGGATACATAAATCCCCAGTGTCTGTCAAAAGGTTAAATACATATTTACTACCTTTTAATAAAAAACACTTTAATGCTATTTTTATCATTTTATAAAAGCAACAGGGAAATTTACACATTGATTTTCCCCTCTGTTGGCCATTTTTGTGGTTAAACATGCATTACCCTTAATACTTATCTGTTAGAAAAAATGTGCAATAAGATTCTATTTATTTTTCACCAAAAATCATTATAAAATTCATAACAATGAATTATAAATAAGAAAGATTTCTACTGAACTCAGAAGAGTAATTTAGAAAGTGATACCTGAAACAACGCCAATTCCGTCATCACAGTCGTAATCAGAGACTTCACTGTCACTGATTCTTTTGGACCCTGCCAAAACAACAACAAAAAAATGTATTAGTTATCTTCCTGTAAATCAGAACTATCCTCAGCTAATTATATACCAATGAATATAAGGATTTATTACTAGAAAATGAAGCATTAATATAAACACATAAAGGAAGTTATTGATGTTATATTACTGTAAATATAATAGTTTGCCAACTATTTTTATCTAAATTTTTGATATACTATATGAAGTACAGATGAAATAGAGCTCTGCAGCATTGCTTTTATGAAATACTTGTGTATGTCGTATGCACATCTACTAATACCATATAAAAAACAGATACCACACTGTTCATCTTCCAAGTTTTCATATACAAAAAATATGGCATCACCCCCTTCTCCAAAGAGTTTGGTATTCAAATAAAATATTCAGAAAAATAAATGATAACAATCATACTAAATTGATGTATTATCTTTAGGGTATTAGTAAGCAATATCAGGAGAACAGGCAGCTTCACACATAAAGTGTGTCCTGAAAAACAAAATCTCTCTGTGACACTTTAGAGGAAGCAAGCTGTTAAATGCTATCTAGGAGTGCACCTGTCAAAATAGCTGGAGTACAGCTGGCAAAAGAAGATTCCCCATCTACAATGAGAACTAAAATGTAGGTTGCATAGGACAAATATATGTGTTTGATTTGCTTTATTTTACTTCTGTCTTTCGTGGCGTCTTTGAAACAACATTTGATTGCTGACATCAGGATGAAGTGCTGGCATGTGAGCATGTGAATGATAATCACTCACTTACTTGGTTTAGATGTGAAAATCCCTGTTCTTTAGCAAGATGGTGCATCTGTTCTAATTGTCTAGCCATCTAAAAACAAGTAACTATTAGGTAGGAGTTTAAATCTAATTGTTGCAAAACCTTCAATTATGTGCAAGATTTTTTTATTCCTGCCATAGGATAATTTATTCTCAAAAATACATGGAAAAATACAAGTAAAAACTAGAAGCAAACCTAAAGGAACCCAGGGCAAAGCAGGATTAATGTCCTACATTGGTGACTGGCACAGAATGATCCCCAGCCTCCCCTCCAAGCAGAAAAGTGGGAGAGCATGTGCCAAATGGGGGGTTGACAGAATTAAAACACTCTTCAATGGAAAGAAGTATTACATGAGAAATTATCTGAACCATATGGACTGCTGTTGTCTATCAGATTAACATCTACCCACCAGGGGCAGCGGAAGGTCCTTTTTTAGCATAAAGAGCATGCTGATGCAATGTGTATGGAAATTTGCCCTGCTGCACCCTTCTGTCTTTTAGCAAGCAGGGGTCCTGGCAACTGAGATTTCTCCTCAGCCATCCTGTTTACCTTAACAGCCATTGACCGACCCATCCTCCACAAATTCATGTATCTTTTTGACTCAGAGTATTCTCTTGGCCTCTCTTTTTTGGGGGGGGAGCTGAAATACTGCTGTTTAATTTCTTTGCATATGCAAACCATTCCATATTTCTGATTGCTACTGCTGCGCCTTTGTGTCTTTTCTAGTTATTCTGCACCTTTTATGAAAAGTCCGAATTGATTGCAGCTATCAAGATGTCAGCATATGAATTTATAAACTAGACTGCAGACTATTTCTTTTTGCGTAAAAGTTGCTCTGTTAAACATTATTCAACCAGAAAATGGTGTAAGTGTGATATGTGTTCTTTAATTCCTATAAACCACAATCTTGCTTGCCATTACATTATGTAATTACAATAGAGCAATGTAAATTACTGTTATTTAACTGCAACACAGGTTGTTGGCTTTTTTCTCACAGATAGTAAATAAAAATCAGTACAATGAAAGTCTTGTTTTGGAATCACGTCCTGCAATTCTTACATGGTATGATATTAATTCAGTTTATTCTAAGTGTTTTGAAATAGCTATGCTACACTGGAGAGAAAGCAAGGTGTCTTTAAATCCAAGAAATAATAAATTAAAGTATTTCTTTAAAAGAAGAAATAACAAGCAAGTGATTGCAATTAGCACTCAAGAAAACCTAGAAGATAAGAGCAAGAGTGAAGGAAAAGTCTTCATCATCCTAATGGACTTTCTGCTAATCAGGAAAGTTTCTAAAAAGCAATTAAGTCTGACTAGGACAATATTCAATCTGATGCGTTTTTTTTTTTTAATTATAGTACTACAGAGGCCCAATGAAAATCTCTCTTGCATTCCAAAGAAAAAGCATCCACTCTGCTTGTGATGCTGTTCCTGCTGCTCTTCTCAGCAGAGAGTCTTCTACTACTGTAGTGATGATATACATGATGATATACATGATATACAGTGAGGAAGACAGATTATGACCATCAGTCTCCATTTTCCTTAGCCAGTAATTCAGACCATTAAATAAAAAAAGATGATATTTGTGACCAAACAGGGAGCAAGAGAGCCCCACTAATCTGGCTAGGATTTGGCTGGGGACTAAGAGGCAGAAGCCCCCAAAATGGGAGCAGAGCAGTATTATTCTGGCCTCTCTGGTAGCCTTGGTTCTGATCCAGCCGTGGGACTGTGATGCTGCGTGGAGATGCCAACAGCATCACTCAGCTTCTGCTGGAGAGCGAGGACTGGGGAATGGGAAGATGAAGGCAACTGAACAGCCTGCTGTTCATCACATGGATGTTTGAAAAGCTCTGTATTAAGAAAGACATAGAAGGGTTGAATCAACTATGATTTGAATGAGTGTCATTCACTCATCATCTAATTCATCCGTATGAATGAATCTAATTAATTACGACTGAGATTGATTTTATTTATGTTTATATTTACAGCTAAATACATCCGATTCAATGTATTTTTAGAAGTATATATTCCATATTCTGGAGAAAAGATTTCATCTCTGAGGATGAAAATAGCCAACAGTTGTGACAGTGGGCTGAAGACTTCCCAGTTGCAGAGCTAAAATTGTATCCTGTAGTAGTCACAGGATACCTCCTGTAGAAAGAGAGAAGCTTCAAAGGACCACAGGGGTAAAAGACAGGGGGTTCTCTTTCTCTACTCCCTCAATGCCCCATCCACCTTTTCCACAATCTCCCAATAGCAGAACTCCAAAACACCTTCCATGACCTGGAGACCCTTCTCTCTTTCCATATATAGACCTCTCTCTTCACCCCCAACATACGCCTAAGCTGTAGGGAAAAGATGGGGCACAGGGAAAGTGAATGGGCCAAGATCAAGCCCTACCCTAAGGACAGGCATAGAGAAAGAGCACACTCAGTGGAAGAACCAGGTTTCAGGGCTTCCTTTCCACAATTGCCTTTGCTCCCGCAGAGGACAGTCTCTTCTAACAGTTGACATTCCTTAAATACAAAACCTTTTTCTCTGCATAAGAGAAGATACACAAAGCTTGTTCAGGTCAGATCATCTGTTCTACCTCCTCAAACCGAGAATACCTTAAGACAACACTAACTGCTAACAGACTTAAAATAACTGAAAAATAATCATGCTAAAGTAATGTTTCATTTACTTTAAATGTGATTTTAAATGCTGGTTAAGAAGTCAAAAGCAACTTAAATTGAGATTTATTACTTGGTTTTGTCTTTGAAAATCAATGTTTTCAGGAAGGACGGAGGAAGGAAAGCATGTTTATTAAATATGTAATGTCTAGAAGTTCTGCCTGGAATATGTAACTTCTATAAAGTAATAAGATTAAATTTATTTGAAATGTCTTCCATTAACTTCAGAAATTGAACAGATTAGAAGGTCCACAGGTCAAAATCTTTTATTGAATTGAGTATCCGAAATACCAGTATAATTGCTGGCGGCTTAGTTTAAGATTTGTCATAAATTTTGCAAGAGTAATTTCATCTGCTATCTATCCTAGCTGGTAATTTTCTTTTTAACCTATTGACAATGTAAATTTGAAGAGGTAGGCGTCGGTGCCTCCTTAACCATGTCTTTTGAAAATAGCACTTCATTACTTAACTAATTTGAACTACTGTCCACAAAGCAAAGAAAGTACAGTTCACAGTTTTTCTGGGAAATGTGATGAAGAAGCCTCTCACCAACAAATTATTCCAAAAGAATATTGCTACTGAACTGCTGTTCAGTATTTTTAATGCATATCTGAAAGTGTTTAACCAATATGATATGAAATAAGTTATATATTTCACACATAAGAAGATGAAATCTTTTCTAACAAATTTAAAATTCTGTAAAGAGTTTGAGCATGTAACACCTGGGACACTGGGTGCATCATATCAATGCACTGATGCAAATGCTTTGTATGTAATTAACTTTGTCCCTGACTGATTTTAAACATGAGGAACGACAGTAATTGTCTCACTGCCATCGTGCAGGAATTTAGCTTATTAATGAAATATTCTCAGGGATATTATTACAATTTGTGTGATAACTGGGTGGTAACGATCTGTAAATATTGATTTTTGAATGCTTTCTACCAGGATTAATGGTTATTACAGTCACGAACTCAAAGCAAACTAGATGCCATACTGTACAATTACCTAGTAAACCACACAAAAAATGCTTTAATTCAGTATAAGCCCAACACTGGTGAAATCACAAGAAATATTCTCATTGACTTCAGCAGTTTTTGGTTTAACTGTCTTAAACTGTTAAAAAAAAAAAAGCATGTTTTCCAGGGACAGATCTTATCCTGGGGATAGTGGAGAGCCTCTCTATCAGAACTTGATAACCCTCAGCATTCTCTTCCCTACTGTGCTTACTATTGCTGCACAAGCTACCACCCCACCCAGCACCACAGCACATCACAAGAGCATGTACACACCAGAACTAGGAGTTTATGGCACCTGCACTGTAGCTATCACTGTAGGGCTCAGGAAAAAAAAAAACAACCACCAGCATTACAGCCATTATTTCCTCTATTAAAAAAAAAAAAAATCTATTTAATTTTTTTTAAATTTTACTACCTTTTTTTTTACTATTTAAATTTTTACTTTATATCAGCAGAAAAAGAATATAAAATGTGGTAGTCTCTTCCCATTTTTCATCTTTATGGCTAGCAACAATGTGAAGAGAAAAGTGCAGTGTTTTATTCCATTTTAGGAATCAAATACTTTTGGTTAACTTTTCACAGGCTGCAGTCTTGGTGGCCATGCGGAAAACATTTTAGAGGATTTTCTTTACTTTGACAGAATCACATTTCTCTTCACAGCCACATTCTCAATAACTGGAACTCTTCCAAATTGCGAATGAAAGAGTACGCAATCACAAATAATTTCTTGCAAGGTAACCTAAATCTGTGGAGAGTTCCAGAAGATCTCCTGACTTGATGACACCTGATGACGGAATAGAGCTGTGCCCCACTCAGTTATTAATATACAGGATATTAATAAGCAAGATAGCACATCTGTGCTTCATATATTGTCCACTGATATTTCTGATGTAAGCCTCTACAAAAGAAGGGCAGCATTTGAGATTCAAAAATCTAATAAAGCCTATCTGCCCAACCAACATAGAACTGACTAGGATAGGGGGTGGAATAAGAAATAAGATTAAGGTGAGTCAGCTTAAATACAGAAGGAAATGTCAGATATTATGGCTCAGGAATTCTGTTTATTTTGTGGGAAAAAAGGGGAAAAAAAAAAAGAGAGAGAGACTGAGCTCTCGAGCTAGGGATCCTGCCCATGCAGGAACCTTCTATGAGGTTTGATGAACTCCTTGGGGGAACAAAGGGTATTGAAGCATGCTTACACGATCTCCTTCCCTGAAGCTTACAGAAGGCCTTCACAACCACTTAAAGTAACTTAGCGTTGCCACTCTTTTTTCTATGTTCAAAGCTGACACATAAGCAACTCTAAAATCAGTCTCACAATGGCTGTCTTAAGAATTTGCTCTCTCATATTCATCCAGTTTGTGCCTGAAGGTACTTAGTGTGAACTAATTTGTCATGCAGTCCTGCTGTCTGCATGTCAATCTTTCACTTCATTCTCTATATTATAGTGGCTTTTTAAGTTTTCAACCAATTTCAGCTGAATTGTCAGAAAGGTATAAATTTAATTAAGTTCCTACAAATCTTTGAAAATGGTTGTTGGAAAGAAGAGTGTGATACAAATCAGAACCCATGAATGGAAAAGAAACAAAATCAAGGTAAAACTTGTGGTGAACCCACATGTGCACAAGTGGTGAATCCACGCTAGCCCCAGCAAACATGATCTATTCCCATGGGAACATATCATAGGACATGAAAGGGTTCTGGGGCTATTTCAGGAGAAAACGGACTACAAGAAATGCGGGAGACTAAGGGTAGATGTAACAGAAACTAGGCTTTATTAGTGCCGATCTCTCAAAGCATCCTGTTTTTTTCTTTTTACCTCTCTCTACCACAATTTTTGCTCTATTTTCTCAACAATGTGTGTTTAATCTCAAACTTAATGAAAGATAATTAGATGAACCAATTCTCAATGAGATTCCCATAATTAAAACTGTAGGAACTGAAAAAAAGTCCCACATGAAATGTGTTACAAAATTTAAGCTTGTAAAAACTTTACACTATGAATTTATTTATGTTTAATTAAGGGAAACCTCTCAGATATAGCAACTGGAATGGTAACTGGGGATTTAAAGCAATATGAAACTGTAGATGCACGTACCAGTACAAATACTGCTTTTGGTAGTACTTCACTTACCCCATGTTTGTATTCTAAAAGTACTTACACTAGTTCTCAAACGGCTGTAATACAACAGTGTTCTTTTCAACATAGCTTAAGCAAAATACCATTTTCCTAGTATAGTTAATAAAGCTTGCTACAGTTTACCTACCAAAGCTCTACCTAAATTAAAGGCAGACAAAGCAAGTAGAGTGTTACAATACTGCTCCAATATCAATGCTGAGACGTTCAGAATAAAGAAACAAAGCCAACAAAGGACCTATGGCTGAAAAGCAGACGTGAAGAGCCAAGGAACATGTAAGCAATTTAGCATCTGCACAATAGGTAGCAAAAGCACACCAATAAATTATCAAATTAAATTCTGCATGTATAATGGGAGCAATAAGCATTTCTGGCATGCTGAAAGTTTACCTGAATTATATGAATATAAGCCTTTATCTGGAAAACAAATATTGAAATGAAGTAGTGTCAGGGAAAAATACGTGAATCACTACTACATGTAACAGGGATGGTCAGAACCTTAAACTTCATTGCATCTGCTCAAGCAGACTGAAGAATTTGATTTTGTAGGCCACATTTCAAAAGAAAAAACCAGCTATGAGAAATTAAACCACAAAAATGCCAACCTCTTCTGAATTAACATTTATACTCTGTACTTACATCTAGTCATTTCTGATTCTGAATTGCAGCTGCCGATTTACTATACACAAGTGTTTAACTTTTTAAGGGCAAAATGTATATTCAAGTAGACATACAATACGAGTTTCTACCTTTAAAATTACAGTATGCTGCTGTTGGCACCTCAGCAGGAAGTTATTAGCAGAACTTTCCTGAGATGTAGCTATGAATCTAACTTCAAACTTAACAGAGTCTGTAGTGATGTTTAAGTCAATCTTCTGTCTCCAGCTACTCAATGGCCTTGATTTGGTAAATATGTACATACACGAATACCTTATCTACATGTCTTTGTTACCAACGAATTTAAGACTCCTGATGTGAGCACAATGATTAAATACTTTCAAGATCTGGGTAATTGTTTGCATTCCTTGAGTCTGGCTGTTTTAAGTATTTTAGCTTTCCAAATGACCATGTCATTTTTTTCTCAACTCAATAATGCAATAGTATGCAAAGAAACAGACATCAATGGAAATGTGTAATACTACTTTGCATTGTAGATTTTGTAAATGGGACTTTCATAAGGTAATGGGAAGAAGCCAGGATGTCTGAATAATATGAATACTCTCCCGACATTAGCAAGACATTTTGAATGTTTTTACTTTTAAGTGAACAGCAGTTTACAAATACTAACTTGCTATCACAATGCTCACAGACGCCATTTAAGTAAGTGTGACAGTCCATGAGGTGCACCTCAGATGACAAGATATGACAGTGTTAAAGGAAAAATGAAAATACCCATTTCTTGCCAACTGGTGCTGTCAGGAATTCACTGAATGACTAGGTCTCTTCTGGCAAGTCATAGTTTTTCTGACTTCCAGTTACATACTATTTTAATATGTAGACAGTATCACTATATCATCTACTACCTGAAATTTTTAACTCTTTTTAACTTCTAATTGTCTCTTGATAAACATAATTATTTTTTCATCCAGCTCCAGAACTGCATTAGGCCACATAATTTCAAATAAAATATTAAGGATTTTTTCAGCATCATTTGCAAAATTTAGATGTGAGCTTTAGTGGATAACTTCTCTAATATTTGCACTTGTTGGTACAAATCACTACCAGTTATTAACTTCATGAAGAATTGACTCATCTTTGGCTACAAAATTATGAAAAATTAAGTATGGGGAAGTTTCCTCATTTGCTCCAGTAACATTAGAAAGTCATCAAAGGCCAAAAAAAAATCTATTAACACAGTCCAGAACTATTTACATAGTGAAAAAGGATGGACTTTCTGAATTAAACTTCTGGCAAGATCTATAGAAGCTTAGAGCTTCTTGAAGAGCACAAGAATATAAAAATACTGAGATTATGCTGAGTCCTCCTGGAGCAAGGAGGAGGCTTCAAAACTTCAGCCAGAAAAGGAAGCTACTGTATGGACCTCTATCTTTTAGAATCTTTTTAAAGGTCACCTGACTAGCTATTTATCCACTGCTAAGCAAGGTTACTTTACCCTATCCACTGAGTTATTTCATTGGAGAACATTGCTTTTTTCTGTCATTACATGACAAAAGAGTGGTTAAATAACATAATTCTGTTAAGGAACAAGAGCAACAGAATAATAAGCAATATTCAAATTCTCTTAAATTGCTTCAGAGTGTTGACAGGATTTCAAATATTTTTGTAGTTTAATTACAATTTAATAAAGTTTATTTTTAATTTTTCAAAGATCGGAGAATTCCCCAAGTAAGGTTCTATTTGTAATTAGGAAAAAAGAAAATACTTTGATAGTTTAAGGCCTTTTCAGACACCCCTGTATCATGTTAAATACCTTTTTATTAAAGTATTTAATAAACCATAGATGTACAATAAATATAATAAATAAATCATAGGTGTATAGTTAATATAATACTGGTATATATATACATACTCTATGAACATAACATCAATGCATGCAAACAAAGAAAACATGCCCAAGGGCTGTGCTCCATAAAGAAAGAGAAAAATTAAGGAAAAAGCATGAAAGAGAAAAATAAGCGTTAATGCTCGCTAAGGTCAATTTTTTATAATATATTCACCATTCACGGTCTGTGCCACTGACAATAAAATGCTCCATATTATAATTTGAAAAAAAAACAGTCACTGATGTATGTTTCCATTAAGTAAACTCACTTACCTGCTAGTGAACAGCATTATTATAATTCCCTCACGTAAGACTCAGTGACATTGATTTAAAATTATCATAGAGACTTACCGTATTCACAACATATTACAAGGAAATTGCTGAGACAGCAAGATCCTGATTCTGCAGGAAAATGAGACTACAGAGTTCCAAGGAAGTCAATAGCTTTCATTGGAATACTGAGGTTTTAGTGCAGGGGCTCAGAATTCAGAGGGTGAAGTTTCAGATACATCAAAGTTAATGATTATTAAACTGTAATGATTTTGGTACTAAATGTAGCTCTAAATGTTCTACAATAAAGGCTTGAAAATTTTAACATTTCAATAATGGAAGAGAGGACTTGAATTATGAGTTATAACATTCAACTCATCTTTGATTTGATGGGACAGCCACAGAGCTTTAGATAAAAAAAAACAACTCAGCAACCAGCAATGACAAGGCTATCTAAAATTGCTTTTCAAAAATGAACAAGCAATAGGGTCCTTTATTTGTGAATTCTTTCTATTGATTTCGTGTTTCTAGTTGGATGTGATAATTTTTAGCATGTGAAAGTCTCAGCACAATACTTCTTACCACGTGATTCAGAATACTTTGCTTATGCATCTGAATGAATACATACAATTTGGAATAGTAATGCCATACACAGCTTTTTTCATGATACATGCATATTTCTTTTGTAGAACATAACTACATTCAACTTTTATCCTACAGTTTGGAATACTCACTACTATAATTTCTCTCCCATCTTTTTTTTTTTTTTTTTCCTTTTTTTTTTTAATATGCCTTGGTTAAGAATCATGAAATTCAGTGAATGGAGTTGTCAATGACTTTAAATCTCAAAATAATGAAACTCAAATCCCTTTAAAAGAAAACTAATTCACAGTTTTCTTATTTGGTTATTTTGATCCTGAGTGATTTTCTGGTATTTAGTTCTGGACAAAATATCATTTGATTGACAATTTTGGATATCCAGATATTGATTTCCAAACACTGCCATTTCTGAAACCTCTCAGACTTTGTTTTCAGCAGTTTACCTCACTTAGATTCATTACATGAATTTTCCATTACTGAGGATGCTCAAAATATAAAACTTCTTTTTCAAATCGTATTATGCACTCTCATAGCAATTAATTGCTGTACAAACCTATGCTGTAACTACAGACCTAAAGATGTTTGTTTTTACTGTTGTGTTTTTTTCCCACGTTTCTTCCCTTCTTTTGGCATTTAGCTGTTATAAGCATTGTCCACCCACACTCTGTGGTCTGCAGACCAATAATTGATCGAGTTTGTTTTTAAAGCTGCAAAAAATCTGACTTAGAAAACTAGTGACAGGGAAACTCTTAAAATTCTTGAAGTAAAACAAAGTAATGAAATCTGCCTCCAAATCAAAATCAGAGTTAATATGGAACAACAACAGCAACAAATTGTTTTTTCTCCAAATACACAATAACCCTATATTCTTTATCAACTAAACAGTATGAGACCACATTGCACAAATGCACACTTAACATGGACATAACTGTGAAAGACTGAATAAGACTGTTTCAGATTCAATTTGCTATTTGCTGTCTCTGTATTCTGGGCTACACGGAGAGGAATTCCTCTTAATTTGCAATCCCATGTCAAAAACCCTGCTGCTATCTCATTGATCCCACTCAACAACTATCAATGCAGTATCCAAACCACATCAAACGTCAATGTTATCTGTAGAAACATAGAACCATGCAATTTACTGAGTCTTACCTAATGTGAGAAGGAAAAATAAATACTGTGGCCTAACCAACTCCAGGAATTCTTGAATCTTTTTGATTTTTTTTTTCTTTTCTGTTTACAGTCTCTTTTCAGAGGCAATATAAAAATAATTTCAGTTGGCCTATGACCCTAGTTAATGCTGTCTGGACTTCTTAATGTACGGCAGATATTATGTCAAACGTTAGAGAAAATGAAGACATTCTAAAAGTTCAGTTCAGAAGTCCAGCATGATAAATGAAAAAGCTCATTCTTTCATTAAGAAAAATATTAACATATACTCATTGGATAAAAGCCAGCCAGTTTATGAAACTCTAATATATAATTAGCTGAAAGACCTAGTAAGTCATAATCCTATGTGCTATATTAGTTTCAATTTCTAAGTATTTTCTTTTTTTCTGTGCTTTCTTTAAGTATTTCTAAATATATTTTTTTCTTTCATCCTAAGGAAAATGCATGGAAATGATCATTCATCACTAGGAGGTTAATGGATTGTATGGGCCACAGGACTGGGGAAGAGAACATGGACAGCTGGCTTTGATCACTCTGTACCACAACATAATGCCCTCTCAAAGATCCTGAGAGATAAACAGATGTAGAAACTAAGCTCCAGTGTCTCTTTGAAAGCTGGTTCCTAAAAAAATGGCATATGGGGCTCTGTGGGAAGCTCACACTGTGCTACTGGCTATCTGTAAATATGGGAGCTCAGTCTTCAGGGCTGACAACTTGCTTGTCTTCAGGAATGCTGAGATTCAGTGATATTAAAAAGGGAATAGCAGTAAGTGGTAAGTGTAGGTGGTTCTTTTAAACTACCTTCAGAGAATAACATCTAAGTATCGTCTTCAAATATATGTATTTATAGTAGCTTGTCAATAATGAAGAAAGCTTAGATGTGTAGATCTGTATTTATACAAATGACAAACAACCTTATAATTCCAAATCCCTTGGTATTTCTCACAATAACAAATTTTGTGGACTACAATAAAGTACTTCATATTGTACTCACTAATTCTATATGTAGAAGCATCACAGAAGTGAACAAAAGGTGGGAGGACTGAACTGCTCTTGAAGCTGAAGACAGCTTTTGCAGCCCCAGAAACTGCAATCAGCTTACAGAGCAAGAGCACATTAAGTGCTCTAAAAAGTGCTTTGAATAAGACAAGCACACTTGCTAGACATCCCCTGTCTTCATTCTGGATTATTATTTTTTTTGCACACTGTCAAAATGTGCCACTGGAAAAATCTGATAACATCTTATACAAGATTAATGAAGGACCTAAAAAGAGCTTCAGACAGAAGAAACACAGAGATCTTAAGTTTAGCTTAATATTCTTTTGAAACCTCTAAAAAACAGTAAAACAAGCAGACTTCTGTATGTTGTTATTAACATATTAGAGTTATAAGTTATAAGATGTGCTGTCTGCCCTTCATCAGTCCCCAGTTTAGGTTGGGAGGGACTATTTAGAGATCATCTGCTGCAATACCTCTTTCAAACCTGGCCAGCTTACACTGCTTTGCTTACAGCCTTGTCCTGGATATCTCCAGTGGGATATTCCACCACCTCTCTGGACACCAGGCAATGGACAAACGTTTCAGACGTGTGAAACCAATTCACAAAAAATTGTATGTTTTGCTATACGGATTTTGCTACAACTGCAGATCTCTGACTGGGTCTAAAGTTTTTGTTTGGATTCCTTTCCAGTCCCAAACAAGGAGGGATTTTAATGTCAAGAGACCTTGTTCTCTATACTTGTACATGTAAAATTATCTTTTTAAATTGAGAATGATAATATGACACACTAGGATTCAAGAAGTGAATATATTCCCAGGACACTAGAGAAAATTCTTCCTGATGGAATCCCCACTCAGTAGGCATGAACATATCATAATGCATCAGAGGGACATGAGAATTCTCCAGCAATCACAGTGAATATCTTATACTACTTTTTTGGCTAAAGTTTGTAGAACACCGTAAGGTGTTCAACTACTGCTCTGGGAACAATCCTTCACTGCAAAGCAGAATTTCTACATCAGATCTTACTGTTTCAGCAAACCAGAAGTTTTGGTAAGTCCTTCCCTTCCCTTTGCATTTCCAGAAAGGCATGTAAGATTGTTATGTTAATCACAACAAAGTATTAAAAACTTCTGACTACCAAATTTTGTATCAGTATCATTAAACAGATCTCTAATCAAGTATCACTACAAATCGTTTCCAAAATAAAGCAGTTCCTTTTTATTCATTCTTCCTGGCAGTTATTTAATGCACGGATGGGAATTAATAAACAGGGTTTATTTGCAACATGGAATATTTTTTGAATATTTTTTCACAAATTTCACATACAGATACTGAAATGTCCAATTGGTCTTTAAAAGTACTTTTACATGAAAGATATAACTTTCTAAAATTAAGCGTTACAAGATGGCAGAAAATAAAGAAGAAAAATAGTTTAAAAGTTTTACTAACATTAATGGTCCTTGAGGAGACTGAAGAGGATTGAATTGAAAAAGAGCTCTTTACCTGTTAACTAGCATTTTTTCGTGGATAAGTATAACCCTACAGCTTGAAGGCTACTCATTTCAACTCTCAGTTAACGCGTCTATCTGAGAATATTATGATATGGAGCATTTTAATCCGTCTCAACATCTAGTGCACAGACACAAAAACTACCAACTACTATTAATACAAAGAATTGATTAGTAGAGGAGACACGACATGCAAGCTTATTTGTGTGCCTACACAGGCATAAGCTTCTGCGAGTCTGTGTGTGTTAATATATACATATATATACACACACATATACTCTCACATACAACGACCATACAAAATTCAAGGAATTCTTAGAAATAGTTCTCTTTTTTTTTTTATAATAAAAGATTTTTCAGTGTCAATTGATGCTATAGAAAGTTCATTCCCTGAAGGAAAACTCTGAAGGACTGAGAGTAGTGAGCAGTTAAACTAAAAAAACAATGAAGCATTAAAGAAAGAGAGTTTCAGAATATACTGTTTTATTCTTACATATCTATCGCATGTATACTATTTTCAGAATAACTACTGGTAACATCAAACTATTCTGACTATACTGAACTCTACAAAAGACAATTCGAAGACACATTCCATTTGTGAACGTAACCACATAGCATAGTATCAAAACAAGGCACTAGGCCATGGTATCACTTTAGTTACATATTATATTATATACAGGTCACTTTATCTTTAAAAAGCATGAGCTAAAGAGAAAGTTACTGTACTTTCTCTTTTGATTAAAAAATGAAATGATAAATGTAATAGGGGAGATGGGACTTCAGATAAAAACAGCACGCTGCAGAAGACCATGATAACTTGCTCAAGCTCAGGATCTGGACCAGGTAGCCTCATAAGAAAAAAAATTATGTATTGCACAGTGTTCAGTATTACTATTTGTAACACATTAGACTCTCATCACTAATCGTAAATGACCTAATTCAGAATAGCTAGAAATGAACACATGAATTCTGTCAGCTTCCCATCTACAAGAATTTAACATACTTATATTAATACATACATATTAATTCAATAGAACCATGCACCACATATAAAACTAACAACCTACTTTGTAACCTCCGTGTGGGACTCTCGCCATGGAGTTGTCTGCGTGGCAAATATGGTGAGGGATGGGGAAGTGGCAATGAAGAGACATCATGTGTTTGAAGTTTGTACCAGTGAGGTTCATCATCTAGTAACGCTGTCTCTAACTCAATAAGAATCTAAAATAGAAAAAACGATTAAAAGTAGGAAAGCATTATATAACAACTTTTTAAAATAAGTGTGTTCATAAATTTTATTCTATTATTCTGTTACTGTTAGGGAGTTTGTCTTATAAGTTAAGGAGTTTGTCTTTTAAAGGTTTCTGCATTTTAAAAATTTTCTGCACTTTAAAAAATTCTGCATTTCATATGAAAGCTGTTCCTGTGCCTTTATATAACCAAATATAACAAAATCTTTCACAAGACCTTTATTACCTTATGACAACCTTAACAGCATTCGAGTATTTTGTAGCAAGTCAGTGACATTCCAATATTCTGGTAAAATAAAACTATGGATAATATGGATTTTATTAAACTGTTCTCAAAGAATTTGAGAAACCATGTGCATCCTGCTATTAAAACAGAACAAATACAGAAAGAATCTTGTATCAATACTATGTGCCAAATACTACTAAATGAAATAAAGACAAATACAACAATTTAAACAAGTTTTGCATTGCTACATTTAGTTATTTTATTGAAAAACGCTGTATCTTGGATGTGTGAACAAATGTATTCCTGTAACAACTAACAGTAATTGTATACCTCTCCTAAAAATTCACTTTCTTCCTCTCGAACTCGTGCTTGGTCCCAAAGAGTAATTTCTAACATTCGTTCTCTAAATTCTCTCCGATGAACTGGAGAATAAATAAATGTCTGGTTCCACTTAGGTTCCAATGTTTTCTTTACTGTTTTTGTTCTTCTTTTATTTTTATCACTGCAAAAAACAATCAAATACTTTAAAAGTTTGACAGACCATTAAGCTGTAATAAGCATACTGTGGAAAGCAGTAAATATTAAACCAGATTGTGTAGTATTTTGGAAGTAGTATGATAATGTATGTTTTATCATTAAGGACAAATTTTAAGGTCAGCATAGTTCATAACTTGATATTAAAACCTAAAGTCACCTGAATTCCCAGTTCCCATGACAATTCCAATTTTAAAAAATTCCCTGAAAGCCAAAAATGTTTTAATAAGTTTGTTTTGCAAGCAGCAAACGTGAGTTTTTATAAAGCGATATACTTCTGTAGATGGAATTCCCATGAGCACAAGTATGCAGACAATGTTGGGCACAGCAAAAAAACGCATTTCAGATAATTGAGCCAGCCGGTTCACTCAAAATTTCTAGTCCTACAGCAGCTGGCCCCAAAGGTGCAGAGCAGGAGGCAGCAGCTGGCCCCATACACGGGGAGCTGTTGGCAGCGCGGAGCCTTTCTGTGCAGGGTGCTCCTGACTAAGGGCTGCACAGCTAAGAAACCAAAAGCCCTGAAAATGAGTTACATTAATTCTTCCAGCAACAGTGGCAGGAATAGTGTTCTCAAAACAGCTCTCCAAATCCTTTGGGTCCCCAGGTTGAAGACAGATCTCCACTGTGCGGTGGGCCTCTTTGGAGCCTCATATAAGGCTACCAGGAGAGTCCTGGCTCGGGCTCATGGGTGTTGTTGAAAGCAAAGTGTTTCTCAGAACATTTCTGCTTGAAAGAATTAATATTTTCTGATGGAAATGAGTTTCACTGGAAAACACCCACGCTCATTCTGTTGAGAATACCGAGAAGAGTTCTCAGAACAATGCTTAATTTTAAACCTGCTGATAGCTGCATAATGCAGCTGTGGTATTAATTTATGTAGATTTTTTAATATGGCAATGAAGTTTGGAAGTACTTGCAACTGTAATACAGTTACTGCATTTCTCAACTATTACTTAGAAACTAGGTCAATGTATTAACTAAGAAATAATATTTTTAGACACATTGTTAAAGCAAATAATGCAATTATTTCTATTACACTAAAATTTGTTTACCCTTGAGAACTAAAATAAGTTATACTGGACAAGCTTTTCCAATCAAATTTGTTTAATCAAAGAGAGTTCTGTATCTTCATCTAATTAAATGCTTGACTTATTTAAGCGTATTTTACCTCTAGCACGTTTCTTTCTCTTACACAAGAAATATATTTTGCTTACTTAGCTTTTACATCTAAGCAAAGGAAAATGAATTTTACTGCCAGGAGAAAAACAAACAAACAAACAAAAAACCCCACCAACCTAATTCAAAAAGACAGCATGCTTATTCTTATGTATGTGGTAGAAAACACAAGGAATAATTAAAGTTCTGAATACTTCACATAAATGGGAAGAAGATGAAATAATTCTTGTGAAACATGAATTACTATAAAATAATAAATTTCATATTATGTAACTTTCAGTAACTGCACACCCACATTATTTAATTAACTATCTTTCTCATATGTATTTTTAGTTATTAGAGTTTACAGTGAAGTATTACAAAGACGTTTTTGGTAGTTTCATTAATGTTCAAAAAGCAGGTAAGATAATTTAAGCACACCTGATACTCAGTTTAGCATAGCCTTAGCATCTCCATGCACACTATAGCAATTTGAATAAACTAAGAATCCAGTCCATCAGTCCAAATGTTGTTCAATCCAGGACTACTTATCCAAAACCTTTTTATAAATTACACAGAAATTTATGCAGTCACAGAAGATTCTCCTGTTTTCATATGGCATACAATGAAAGTGTAAAAGCAGTGTCTTTCAAAATACTCAATAGCTTTAATTTCTGCTGAAGTCAATTGGCATGGGAGATAGTTAGCATCTTCCCAGTTTAGATATTATAAAAAGCAAACGATGTAAAAACAAACTGGGAGGTTACATCTACAGATTCAGCACTCTACTGTTTAATCTTTAATATACTGAGTCAGGTTAAATCTTCAAATTATTTTATTGATACACTATAAAATCAACATTTTCCCTTACTGACATGATCTGAAGAAATATCAGTAACAAAAATCAGCTCTTTGTTGTTATTCCCACTACTAACGTGGAAGTGCCAGAAAATCATGGACAAAAAAATGAAGGAGATATTCAGGAATAAGGAGCCTTATCACAGTTTCATTTTTTTCTAAATACATATGTAATACACTGTCCCAGATTAATATCAATCCTTTGCTTTGGGAAAAGTCTTCAAGTTGCATCTGGGAATTCTCAGTAACTTGCACAGTTTAAGTCTCCTTCAGCTTTAATTCTCTAGCGTGATATGAAATCTATATGGGGTTTTGGATGTCAAAACTTCTCCTGCTTAAGTGTGGGACACACCAAGCAGCTGGGCTGATCAGTCCAGAAATCTGTGAACCTACCTTTGCAGCATTTTCTTTGCGCTATACAGGAATAACTGTCATAGAAAATAAGGGCATTATGAAACACTAACAACATGCTTTGCAAATAACAGTTCCTCATCCAATGACATACATTTACCTTTTGTTTTCTATTCAGTATTTAATAAAATACACAGTGAAAGTGAGTTAGTGTTCAGCGTCCAAAGATAAACCACTATTACACAGAACATTCAATTAAGAAACTTCAAACTGTAGTATTTTTCCATAAGTGTATGACCAGTAAGCTCAGCTGTGCATGCCATCTGAGTATCAGACTAATTCTTACTCAAACATTCCTTGTTTTTCTGTTCACCCTACCTTCTGTCTGGAAGAAAGTAAATTTTAACATAAGGATTCCTTGGCCTCCCATCTTCCCTTGAAGGAAGATCCTTTGCTCCCAATATTGTCACTATTAACTGATGACCAACCTTGTCATACCATAGTTTTATCTGTAATGAGAAAATATTAATTAGTGAATTCATTTCTACAACAAAGCACCATATTAAACTTTAAAATTTATTTTGCTCATTAGCTTCTATTTATATCAGTTACTTAAACACAAAATATTGTGTTCTACTCTGTATTTGTAATAAAGCATAAAAACAAATTAAAACTGTAATAGCTTCAGTAAGTACCAGGAGTTACTCATTTTTAAAACCCTGTACCATAAGTGCGTTATTTCATACTAATTGTTTTTCACATGGTGCTAAGGTTAGGATTATTGTCTCTTGGCAGTGGTATTGTATTACTTGCATTACTGATGTATGCTATTCATATGTATACATTTCTACGTAGTTTATGCACAATGAATGAATGAATTTTTCATGTCCTGTTGTGCTGGAAAGACTATGGAATAAGGCCATAAATATTTAAAATCTCTAAATGTTTTTCAAGAGGTGGAGGCTCATGCTAAAATCAAGTAAGCCCTCCAGAAATCCTGAGAGGGAGTTTCAATAGAACAACTGTCTTCCCAGTCCTACCCAGCAACAACAAGGCAAAAACTACCATTACTCATCTGGATAAATTATTATTAATTGGTCTTAGAGTTGGCCTAGCAAATATTTTTACTACACTCATTAGATGCTGCTATTTAGCTATTCCAGTTTGAATAGTATAGCTGCAAATACAGTATTCAAGGAGATGATACACCTGCTTTAGAACACTAACTGTGGCAGGGGGAAATGGGGCAGGTAGGACAAAACAAAGCTTTTCAAATAACATGGGAGTCATTACATGGTGGTACCACCATGATATCGTTAAGTACAACTGACAGAGGAGGCCCTCTTCACGGGCAACTTGCTTGAGAGAGAGGACAAACTAGGATGTATAAAGGAAACGCTGTCCCTCCCTGAACTTACAGGAATTGGTGAAGGTAATGCCTTGCTCCACACTTAACAAAGCTGTGCACCTTTAGGCACGAATACTACACCCCAGCTGAGGTAAACATCACCAGGGGTAGGTGTACCTTCTGTGGAGCCCATCTCACATCATTTCAGAGACAGGGTCTCCATCTGCTGTCATAGCTCCTCATCTTCAGCACTTCAGTCACTTCACGAAAGGTCTTGATACAATTCTCAGGTCTCCAGACCAACCAATATCAGGCGGGTTTAGCTTTCCGCTGGGCCTACTTACTGCAGTAAGTGAGATGGCACTAACACACACCGATGCATTCAGTGGTAGGAGGGTACTTCTTCCTACTCCATTAAAATCTTAAAACCCTATAGCTGCCAACCAGCAGTGTTTGAATATTAGAGGACGGGGGATACCTATCCTCTATTATCATGCTATTGGCCCTGCTACTGGGTTTGTAGGTTTCTTTGTAGGTTTCTGGTACAGACAGTTAAAGGGCTCTGTGACTCCTGAAGCAGAAAACTGTGTGAGATAAATTATCCCTAATGAGTTTCATTCAACAGAGCTCTAGATGCTGTTCCTCCATTCCTGCATAGTGAGGGGATTTGTCAGTATTTCTCTAAACTGAGAGTTATCTGGACTATTAGTTATCTTCATCCAACTACAGATAACAAATAGAAAGCTTTTCACCAACAACATGAACCCAAAGAGAAGCAGAGCTGCACTGAAGACAATTTTGTCATCTACTTATTTAGGAGAAAAAATATCCTCCATTAAGCAGAATGCAATGCATTTGTGATCCAGGCAGTATCACAAACAGTGAAGTTAAGATAATCCACACCTGGGTACCCAAAATATAACCAGAATTATTCATTCTTATTCAGGCTAAATACTTCTTTCCCATAGTTGTTTGACTGAACTTTTGCAAGAAGACTTTGGCCAAAATGGTTTGCAGAAGGAGCCTAAGGGTAATGTTAAATCATCTGACACAATTTCTTTAAGAAATTTGTGTTTTGCCCTAGGAACTCAAAATTCGCATTGACACATAGCTTCTGATCTTCTGTTAATACTCCGACAAAATTTGGAAAAACCTGTAGATAACGGTCATAATGTCCCTGTGATTCCCTCTATTTTGGCTTGTTACTGGCCAGATCAGAAGGCAGAATTTCAATCAAAAGCTTCTTTCTCCCGTGTTCACGTTGCTAACATCCAATACACAGCACAGGCTCTTGTAACCCAAGAAGTCATTTGATTTGAATGCAAAGAGAAGAGAAGAAACTGGGAGTGAGAGAATGGATGAAGAGCCCCATGGAGAGGAGGATGGGATTCCATTCTCGCGAGGTTAGAAGAAGGAAGAGAGGATAAATAAGAATCTGCTTTAGAACGACAGGGAAAGTTACGTATACTGGATGTTTCCTAGTGAAGCACAAGAATAACAGAGCCACTGATGTCAGAAAAAGAGGGGCAAAACCAGACTGGGTGAGAGACATGGAATGAGGTGACAAAAGAACCAGCCAGTCCATAACTGGCACAGAACACATTGCACAGATAGACTGTGATGAAGGAAAACCTGACACAAAGTCAGGACAGGAACTTGTAAAGGAAAATGAGAAATGAGGAGTTAGAATAGCACACTGAACATGGAAAACTGGTTTGGGAATAGGACTGAGCTAACTCTGTCTCTCCTATGCATTTATTTTATGACACAATATCCAGATGGATGGTATTTTCCTGCGAGTACTTTGCCTTTTCTACTCCCAAGGAGAGAAAGGTCATCTAAGAGAGGACAGGTTTCCATCCCTTCCTCTTTCCCTGAGGTCTTCTGTATTAGAGGGTGGATCACTTAAAACATTCAGAAAGTATTTACGGATTGCATGTTCTTCAATCCCTGGGAGCCTGGCCTGAGACTTCAGAGCCTGATCTGAAGTACTACGAAGAGTTTGAATTGAAGTCTGAGGTGTGTTTTACACCTAGACAGTTACTAACGAGTCTGGAAAAGTCACTGAAAAATCTAAGAAGCTGATTTTCTCAGATTTTGATGATAAATTCTCAATCTTTAATAATTAATACAGAACAATCCTACTACACCTCACAGAATATTATGCGTACCTTATGTAGTGAAATAAACATGGGATACCATATGTATAACAGGAAAGATGATAAGGAAATTACTTTTTTCCTTTATAGCTGTGTTGAGTAATATGCAGAAAAGATTCCTACCACCACAAAGTGAAGAACATTGAATTATTCAAGCCACAGGGAGAAAGATCCACAAGAATGCACAGCTGTTGTGATGCTCACCACTGAAAGACTTCGGCAGCTGACAAATGGAGCAGAATCTATAAGCCCCCCCTGCACCAGCAGTTTTTCATAGATGTAGGAAACGTGTATATAAAAGGAGGTAACTCAAAAAAACATCTAAAACTGCGACAGGTGCAATCCTGATCTAAATGGGGGAAAGTGAAGGCCAAAATTACAACGCATAAAATGCGCCACAATGAAATCATGATGGCTGATGATAGTGTGGAGGCTAACACCTGTAGGAAATGTCTTGAATAGGACTTTGTCTACCTAGGTAATTTAGGATTTAAGCAACTAAAATATATTTAGTCAGAAAGAGATCCCATCTGAAGGCTTTCTAAAGATCCTTCTCCTTAGTGTTGATGTTCTGGAAACTTCATTAGCTACACACATGCGCACATACTTTTCTTCCCTAGACAGATGTGCACCTAATTCTTGACTAGATTTCTGTTATGACCTACATTCTGGCAAACAGGTATCTGAACTCAATAAATCCTGAAATTGTGAGATGGTCTGTCATCCACAGAGTGATGCATTTGCCGAACTCCTTGAGATGGGCTTCTAGGCAGGAATACCTGATGTGCAAAGCAGAATAAACAAGAACTCTTCTACAGCCAGACTATAAAGATACTCATCAGGGGCAGCACAGCTGTGGGGGACAGAGCTGAAGGTCTGGCCCCAGCTTCACAGAATTCTTCCTGTTTTTTATCCAGTAGGGTACAATACAAGATCAATACACATTCCAGTTAGCAGGTCTGGAACCACTACACTAAAATTAAGCTTTCTTTGCTATCACCATGCACTTATGCTCCTGGCCACACAGTGTCTCAGCTTCAGATAAGACCTCATGCTCTAGAAAAGGATGCGCAATAGTTTGATGATAAAAGCACCTCTGTAAGAGACAAGTTCAATCTCTTCACTCTAAAACACAGATGTCCAGTTTCTAGAATGAGTCTCCTGCACATAAAACAGTATACAAAAGGTGACTGCTGGTGATGTATTCTAAGAACTGAAAGTTCTGGAGTAGCCTAAGTTTCAAATAGAGTTAATGAGGCTAGGTGTCCTTTATTTGGGCTGGATCCCCCACTGCAGGTATTGAGGTACCCAGTTTTCCTTCAACCATGTAAGTCAAAGCTCTTCCACAAGGCACCTTAAGCTAGTATAAATTAAGCTCCATAAATTAAGCACAAAAATCCAGTTTACTAGATTTCACCCTTCTTCTTTTAGAACTTGCCTTAACTAGGAACATTTTTATTCTGATTACTGAACAAGCTCAGCGTTCTAGAAAAGAAGTAATCATGTAATTAGGATCATCCCAGCCAAGTGACTGCTCAAACATCACTAGGTTTGTGAGACAGCTGGCCAGCCATTTTATGTTGTTATGTTTTTTTATGTAACCTACATAGCTGTTTATTAGTGTAAATATTTTCTTTCCTTTATGCATTATTCTGAAAGAAGAGATACACCAGCAGGATCTGGTTTTGAAGAAAAAATGTCCTCCATTTATTTAAAAAAATGCAATTATTTTGGACTAAACTTATGTAGATGAAAAAATTGCCCTGAGGTGGTAAAATCTCTAGTGTAACTTAGGTAAGCTTTGGCTGTTCTCTAATCTACTTCTACCAATTGCTGACTACTCAAAGTTGCTAAATCAAATGACCATTGCTGTCTTCAGGTTGCTGTCCTATATGTAACAAATGCAAGAAAAGGCTGTTAAATGGAGAGCTTCTAGGATCTGAACATCAGAAAATTATGGAGGTACTTAGGCTGCCCTGATCTAGATATACCACAAATTTCTTTTTTAGTGGCTCCATTTTGATTTCAATAGCGCTAAATAGATGTGTGCATATATATTTATACATGATCAAACATACTGATGTTCTGTAGTAAAGCAAAAGGGATGTCTGAAATTTTTGAAGTTAGGAAAAAAATGTTGGTTTAATGGCAACTGGCTCAAAAGGAGGCTCTGCAAAGTGAACAAGAGATACTGCATGAAAACACATTTAAGAACAGTTCTTCTATGAAGATATTGCATAACATCAATCTGTAAGTAAGAAAACTGCTGGTATGTTAAAATGATTCTAAAAGTTCAAGTAATAAATATGCACACTTCCAAGTGCTGTATATATAGTAAAAGTTCAGGATAAGGATGCATGGTAGGGAAAAATGAAATTGCATATTTTTCTTTCCGATAAAACAAGAAGGATATTTTTTAAATCATCCAGTGATAAAAGAGAGAGAAAATGAGTTGAATGACATGGACAGAAGTGTGGAGGAGGAACTTGTGCCAGAATCTGGGACACGTATCACCAGGATCAGTTTCAGACTAACAACTAGAGAAGATAAGAGCAAGAATAATGATGTGCATTTCCTGTTAAAAGTAGTGAAACAAATAGGTATAAACAGAAATGTTTGGAAATCCTCGTTCTTGTAGGGAATTCTACAGACACGGCTATACCACAGCCCACAGTGTAATGCATACCTCTTGGCATCCACAAACAGCTCAGAGCTCTGTGCTAACTAATTGTTCATGCCAAAAAGTAACCAGAGTCCTGCTCTGCTTCTGGACTGCTTCTAATACCCAAGTCAGCTTGCTTAAAGATAGATCACTGGAGAATTTCCGTTCTTGCCTGCAACCTGCATTGTAAACACATATTAAATTAATCCATCTTCAACTACCTACTGTCCCTACGAGACGTGGGCAGATGGGGGACTTTTTGTTTCAGCCTAATCTTAAAGATGTTGCCAAGGTTGTAAGTTCAAGTCCCTTGGGAGCTCCTTGGAGCTCCTCTCATAAACACATTTGGCTTTGACCAGGACTGAGCTCTGTAAAAACCTCTTAGGTGAGAGGCCCACACTGACTCCACAGACATTGTGCAGAAACAAAATTGGAGCTGAAGACGTTTCAGATCTCCAATACCATAAGCAATCCCATTAACCAGAGGTGAGAGAGTAAGCCTCATACACTTGCACCTCTTGCTGGATATTCTCCATCAAGCACTAAACTTGTTTTATTTTCTTAAACTACTACCAGAATCATTTGGTCAACGTAAATTATTTTGTTCTATGTTTTTTATGTGTGTATGTTTGTTTGTGTTTTTTTTTTCCCATTAGAAGATATTAGTCTAAGTAGAACTGACAATTTTTATGTCTATTTCTTTTTATAATGGGATTTAAATGCAGGACTACTACACGTTACTTCTACTTTACAATATTTCATGAAATATGCAAGTTTCAGGCATTTGTTTCCTTTTTAAATTGAACACTCAGTTGTCATATTATTTCTTAATTTATTTTGCACATACGTAAAAAGAATATAAATATTAAAAGGCTACTTGTGTTATCTACAACATTTACCTCTACAAACTACTTAATGATTTGTGAGTGGTTTTGTAACCCCTTCGGTTTCATTACCACAAGCAGAAGCCAACTTCCTCAATCATGATAAAGGACATTTTAAATTTTTAATAGAAAGCCAGTTTATGTCGGTAGCATATAGTAACATTAACAAAACAGAACTGTCAAGACATTAGTTTTTAAATCTCAAAATTCTTCTTCGATTTTTTTATTTTGAATTTACATTTATGTATTTGTAAGGGTTACTTTAGGGAAATAATATACCGTGAAAAAAATGTGCTTTATTAAATCTGAGTCATAACCAAACCACTTCCTGCAGTCTTATTTAGAATTCTTTTTATAAACTTATATGATTTTTTTTCCATTTCAAAATGAGATTTTATCATCTCATTCTCATCATTTAGATCCAGTCCTTTACATTTTTCCTTGAGCAAACATGAGGAACGTTTATACGGCTCCCACACAAAAGATTAACATCTCCATAAAGGTATTTTGTAAGAAAAGCAGATAATATTCTAAATACACAAAACTGAAAAACATGCAGCAAAGCAAGATAAGCATTGTAACATATTAGAAAAACCTACTTTTGCGTTAATCTACAGTACCTTAGGAGCTTCCTAATGAAAAAAGGCAAACAACTTGTACCTAAGTAGAATATCAAGGCTAAATAAATTCAGTAACACAAAGAAAGAGTTCATTTTTTACTTAACAGAATTTTGGTTATTTTGATGTGCTTTAAAATCTAAGAACCGAGTTTTACACGCAAGAAATTTGTTTCAAAGGTACAAATTTATTTGCCTGTCTTCCACTCAAGGCGCTACTATTATTTGGAAAATGCAAAAAAAGGATGTGTTAAGTAATGATAATGAATGATTTAAAGAGACATCAATCTTTATATAAACATCAACAGCATAAAATTATTTGTTGCTTAAACAGTATACACATTTTGTATGTGGGATACATACCCATCATGACTGTTGAAACCTGTGTGAGTTTAATACTGTGCAAACAGCAAAACAAAAACTAGTTGTCTCTTTAAATTGTAATTTAGTATTTTAACCCCCATGCAGAACTTTACAAGCTGCTCACAAGATGACATGAAACTTGTTAATATGGCTTAAAGCAACACACTAAAAATATGGGAAAACGGACTATAATGTAACGTTTTCCTACTATGCATTTTCCATAACAAACAAAAGAAAAAACACAACTTTAGTTTCTGTCAGGCAGACGAAGTCTTTACCTGAACCCTAGGAACAAAAGGCGTTGTTCTTCTACTAAGGCTTTGGCTCTGGTAAGCAAAATTAAAGAAAAAGCAATAAAACAAAACCAAAAAGGACAACACGCTGGAAACTAAAAGACCAAAAGTAAAAACAAAGACACACAACTATTACTTTAAACACAGCTTTACACCAAGGACATATTTATCTAAAACAAAGTATTTCAATGCAATGCATAAATTAAATCTGCAAATCTATTACCAAATCACATCAAACCCCTGTGACTGAAATTCTGACCTTAGGGAAGTCAGCAGGAATTTTGCCACTGATTCCCCAGGAGCAAGGATTTCACTTTACAGGTCTACAGGTAATATTTACAATAGATTTAGAAACAACATCAACAAAAGGAGCAGGTCAGCAAAGTGTGATTTAAAAGTGGGGTAAAAAATATAAATTGAGCTTGAACATCTCTTTCAGAAACACTGTAGATGCATATTCAGACAGAAACGAGTACAGAGCACACATCGACAGCTTTGGCTGCTTTCTAGAGTAAAGCAAGTAAAGTAAAAGGTTTTCCCTGTTCTGCAACTTAAGTGGCATTTCTACAAAAAAGCCCTCCTAAATACTTTTAACATGATTACAAGAAAGTTAGTGCTATCTCATAATAGCTTTATAGGGTGGAAGTTGCAATCAGTGTATTTCAATTCTCCTGCAATCACGACGGAAATGACACATGGTATATACAAAAGACCCTGGCATGAAATGGGACCTAGAACATTTAAGAAACGCAGCTGCACAGCACACATGGACCCTCATCTGTGCAACGTAACACTTCAGACCATATATAACCTTGTGGATCCCAGTGGCTACATGAAGACTACATCAGTACAGACAAGTTCACAAGTTCCTGCTCTAGCTCCAAGCTCCAAGCACCCTCTGTATTTGGCATAGGGCAATAGCTAATGGCGTGACACAGACAGGGTACTGAGCGTGGGGAATGGACAGGAACAGGAGCGCATCAGTACCTCAGAGAGCTGGTGAGCTGGGGTGGTCACAACAACCACAGCAATCCAACAGTGCTGAACCTCCTTTCCCTCCTGCTAGGTTTTCCTGAGACTATCAGGCTATTTCAAAGTGGTGGAAAGAGGCTACTGCTCGATATTCCTTTCCATAAGGACTGTACCCAGAATATGGAGATAAGGCAGTGATGATGGTTCTGCCACCCTCCTTGCTTACTTGGCACGCACAGATGCTGGAGAAATCTGTTCCATAAAATGTGTGAAGTAATCTGTTCTCACACCAAAGTACGAGGATATATAAGACAATTTGACAGTCTGAATCACGGTTTTGTCTGATGTGCCCCCGTGCTTGGCGAGGTGCAGCAGCTGCACGCTGCCCCCACTGCACAGGCAGTTCCTCAGAGCCCAAACAAGGGTGCCAGAATATCACCTACTCACGCACAACGAAAGCAGATCTTCAGCTTGCTTCTGCTCCGTATCACAACGGAAATAGAGATATCCCAGAATATCACAATCCTAAAAGGGACAGAATGTATCCCACCTTGCACCAAAGACCCTCAACTGGCCATATTCTGCCTTGGAAATGGAGGGCTATAAGCATGGTGTGTGCAATACCTAGGACTTTGCAGGTTTGGGCTTTAGAGCAACATCAATTTACTTGCCTTGAGACAGAAAGAGAAGGGAAAGGGGAAAAGAAAAGGAAAATTGGAAAGGGGAGCATTTCTCATACTTAACCCCTGCCCCCATAAGCTGATATATTATGTCCTTTACAATGTACAATGGCTGCTTTTAATATGCTACAGATAATTCAACTATAATTTATATACTTATGTTTTTATTAATTTATAAATTGAATATGCATGGCAAATCTACTGAAACAGTTCTGTGGTTCAGCTGTACAATGAAATACTTAATTTTATAACTAAAATCCCTTATGTTAGAATTTTCACTAGCACAAAAATTAAATACTGTGATTTTATATCTGTATGCATTTATACATTCTTCTAGCTATGTTGTCAGTCTCTAAACCTAGCTATAGCCAAAGCTTTCCAAGTTATGCTTTTCATGCAGCACTGGAAGTAGCCAGAATGCAGTAATGAAGCAAAGAGCACCAACCAACACACCAAGAATATTGGCTTATTCAAAGCAACATTAAAAGAAAAACCAATCAGTGGGGAAAAAAAAAAAAAGAGAGAGAGAAAATAAATAAAGAAATAAAAACAGGAACAAGACCCAGACAAAGCAAATAATAATAAAACAGTAAGTGCAACAAAAGTTAAAGATACTCCCCTTAAAAAGCAATGTGGACCAAAAATATCATAAAATAAACTGCACAAAATACAAATAACATTATTCATACACCTTGGTAAAATTATAACACACAATAGTTCACCACAGCTGCACAAAATTTGTTTCAATAAAATATGTACTTGAGTAGAATAATTACTAATGGAAAAAAAAATATTTCCTAGTTGCGTGAGATGGTTTACTTCATGGGAAATCCTATTAGCCAGCTCCGGAGTGTTACTGTAACCTCAACAGAAGAAAAGACGTACATAGACTAATGCCAAGGTGAAGAAAAACATGGAAAACTGAAGAGGCAGAGAAAGGTGTTCCTGAATAGTAGAGAGGCATCATGGCAACTAAACTGACTGAACAAGTACTGTAGCATAGCCTGAAACACATGAGATTCAACCCAGCAAACACTAGAAACACATCCTCTTCCATTTTAAAGTAGTTTCTAGGATTTCTTATTTTTGTCAAGTTAAGTGCATAAATATATAAACTCAGCTTCTGATGTAAATATGTACCTAAAATACTGTAATTTTGAAACCTTTATGTAACAAAACTGCTGATTCACCTCAAAAGCTTTTATAGTTTCTCTGTCTCTCCAAAAAGCCTGTCACTGAAGACTGTAAATTATGTACTGAATTATAAATGCCTTGGCCAAGGAATACAACCAGGTAAGAACTCCGTCAGTTTTTTGCATACAAGGACATTAAGACCAAACCAAAACTCTACTCAACACTATCTACCTATACAGATAAACAATGCAAAATCCAACACAATAATTGTGCCAAAATATGTCTGAACACACAGACATTTTACTTTGAGCTTGCTACATATTTTAGACCACACAAAGACATTTGAGACAGGCTGAAGTATACATGAGAAAAACTGAAATAGTACACAACATTGCCAAAATACCTCGAAGAGTGAGCAGAAAATCTATGCTTTCCATTGTACTGGTATTAAGAATGCTTCCTAGTACATTCTGGGCACAACAAATTTCAAAGCACTACTAACTAAAACAAACAAACAAAAAAAAAACCAACCAAACAAACAAAAAAAACACCTTGAGAACACCTTGAGATCTGCCTTACTGTCTGAATAAGGATGCACATATCCAAGCATTTCTTCAGATATTTCAGATATCAGCCAAACTGTAGGTCCCTCCACTTCTGCCCACAACTCAGTTATTTCACAGCCTGTTACACACAGCTGCCCTAACAGCATCCCATCAGGACTACATGCTGTTGTCCAAAGACTTCTGAAGTCTTCTCTATCGTCCCTTCCCTCAACTTCATCCCACCTGTCTGTCAGCCACCATCTCTCAGAACTCAGCTGACCCTCCATTTCCACAAAGGACAGCAACCTGTTGCCATCTACCATAAGCACTCACCATAAAAAGCACGTTCCCAATTACATGAGGAATTAAGTATTTTTTTCCTTTTCCATCTACTCAGCTATTTGGAATGGAGTGTTTGATCAACTTCTCTTGTCAGAAAAGAGCTGATTAAAGACATGGAAAACCAAAACACTGAAGCTCTTCCATTTCATGCTGTTCAAACTAAAATATTTTTTGGAACTTGGAGAGATACTTTGTTTAGAATTTCAGGTTTCCATATTTCTTAACGTTTGCTAAAGGTACAAAATTAAACTAGCTAACTTTTCCAAAGCTCAGAAACTATTTAAAGTTATGAAATGAGAAAGCGAAATTTTTAAAAGTGGAGGAAAATACTTTCATCTTTAAAACACAGAAATCCCCTAATCAGAAAAGTTAAAATTTTTGATTTTCAAAACTAATTTAAAATATCAGTTCAAAAAGAAACTACACGTATTTACCATTTGGAAAGAAACTGTTCCTTTAGAACACTCCAATTCTCTTAAAGTTGTCTTTTTCTAAAACTATATTGTAGTTTCAATGAGCCCTCTTTTATTCTAGGGGAAATTCCTGTTGTGTGCCCTGCTGCAATCTATCCACACCATCTTCAGACACTGTGAGAGCCACACTTCCTTGCGAAACAAAAGGTTTAGCACCAGCCTCCCAACATCAGCAGGAGCTGTGTTGTGCCATTAGCACAGTAACACAATCTATAGCTATTGCCAGCTTGTCTTTAGCTGGTGAGGTATGATACTACTTTAGGTGTCCATGTGGAGACAGTGGGACATTACTTTAGAGAGTTACTGAGTGTTTCTGACCTCAGTGATAGCCAGCTGGAGCTGTGGGTTCTCAGAAATCAACTGCTCTCTGAGGGAAACAAGGAAATTGTGCAGTTTGGGGTTACTGTATACAATTGCATACAGTGTATAACATAGTTAGAAAGAGGACAAATGTAGGAAAGATCTTTAAACATCTTCTAGCATTATTTGCTCTCCTTAGATGGAAAGAAATACTATAAAATTAATATAGGAATTTGTATCTTGAAACAAACAAACAAAAATAATGTAAATAGGCATGATGCTTCCTCGAGTTAAACTCTGAATTTATATGCCATTCTGAATTGTAAAACACTGTGAATTCTGTTATTCTCAGTAAATTAGAATATATCTCCAAATCTCCAGATACTGTTCTTACACATCCCAAACTACAACATCCTATCAAACCACAAAAGCAACAGACTTACTAACTTTGCTAATAAACTGTAATACTAAACTCCTGGGCATTTTCTTCCTGAAACTGAGCAAGTCAGTTCTGTGTTCCTACTTGGATCATTATTTTGCATTGTCCGTGGATTGGTTATCTGACTTTTTTTATAGCCTAATCTTTTAAGAGATTTAGCCAAAAGAGACTTCTACACCACCATTTCAATTACCAACAGCTTTTCACTGTCTTGTAAAACTCTATTAGTTTTTAGAAACCTCAGTCTGTGTTTTTTGACAATTCACGTTTCTGTTCCCTTCCCACTGTATTTCATGCAGTCAAAGCATTCTGCACTCTACAGTCAAGATTTCTAGTTTTCCATTTATCCAAAGGATGGACTCTTTCAAAGGAGTTAAGAAAAACAGTTACAGAAAATTTCAAATTATATCTTGTAGATGGCTGATCTGATGAGCAAAACAAGTAACACCTCATGCATTGCAAAATGGAGCGAACGTGGCTGCTGAACAGACAGAAAAACGTTTCTTCCTCTCCTCTATCAATACCATAAACCATTTGTGGGAGACCAGAAACAGCCTGCTTTGATTTTATGCATACTTTTATAGCCCACTCATTATCTTAACATAAACAACTTAGAAGAAATATAAATGTGACATTTTCAAACATGTTTCACATCGGTTCTGCACTGCTTCCATTCTGTTTTCTCTCATTTTCAACATGTACCAGGCCACAGCTGAACACTTTTGAAAAAAATCACACTTTGGAGTTGTAAATGCCACAGAAATGCATACAAAAACTAAGTCCTTCAGTTCAGTACAAAAAAAAAAATTACTCTTTTAAAGAGGACATTCATATAATGAACCTTGTTCTCAATGAGAGTGAAGAGCAAAAGTGAATAACAATGGTACAAAGAATACAACATTAGTAAACAATGGGATATCTGGGGAAAGGTATATGTGAAAGCTAGTGCGCAGAAAATAAGTATTAATGTCCAAGCACATGGTTGATAAAATGCACCATAAGTGTTACAGTTGACGAAGTATATACATTCAACAGCACAAACACAACTGGAGGCCAAGATTTAGTCTTTCTGAAAATTTGACAATATCTGTTTAGCTTACTATATAAATATACATATCTATGTCTAATTCAACATATTTTAAATTTCCAAAAGCTGATAAAATGGAATACTGTTATGAAACTACAGTCCTGCCTACACTGAGATATATGGCATTAATAAAATATTTAGCTGGTTTAACAAGAAATTTGTTATAGGTTGCTTGAACTCTGTACTGAGAGTTGTACATGCTGCAAAAAGCACAACATCAATATTAATGAAATGATTACATACTGAAAGTTGTCCAGACAAGAACTGTGGAACATCCCTTAACATGCCGGGACTCATAGGAGAAGTCACTGAAATAGAAGGCCGGTCCATTTTCTGAGATTCAAATGAACTAGAACCTGCAATTATAAACAAAAATATTTTATAAATAGTGGCACTTACGCATTTTTCACAACATTATTTAAAGAAAGGGATACAAATATAACCATACACACAATAAAGTTCACTGTGATAAATACCATATTTTTATCTACAAAATGACTGAGTAATGACACTCAATCTTCTGATGCTCAGATGCAATCAAAAGCTTTCCAAGTTTATTATAGCTGCAAAATGTCATCTCAAGCGTATAGAACAAATAACAGTTCAAATTCAGATACTTGCCAAAGTAATCATGTCAGTAAGTTGAGGGCCCCAAATTCCTATTTACTTTACTATGGTCAAAGGAATTCAGTCTTCCAAAGAGCACTTATTATCTTGTGCAATCAGACTTAATTAGATTTTTACAAAAAGATCAAGATGCACATAATATATTTTGTGCATTTTGTTTCAAATCCACAAGGTCTGCAAACTCTCAGAGCACAAGTTTTGAGTTATAAGAAGTCACAACATTTAAAATGTATTTTAAAGAATTGGCTGACTAGTGAAAAGTTATGGAGTAGTTTATCACATTATTATATGCAAGTTTATGCCACTGTATTAATTCACAGCTTCTGTTTTAAAAGAGTTCCAAAACAATGATAAAAATAAATCCAGGCTTAAATGCATCCTACCAGATCTGCACCAAAAAATAAGTTATTTTTCCCACACAAAATATTGGTTTAGCCAATTTAAAGAGTGCTAAGTGGTCCTAATGAAGTATAAGTATTCTGGTTTTAAAGTAGCTACGTTTCACGTTCTAAATAGTAAACAATTCATCCCTATATTTTAGTTCCTAAGTTTCAATTGAAATGCAAATAAATAAATAAAAATTGAAAATTATGATTAATGTTCTTGTATATTAATTTTCATTATGCTTTTCTTCTCAATAAAAAAATAGCCTAAGCTTATAACCAAACATCAAGCGTAAATAAACATAGCCTGACTTCTGATATTTTATTATTAAACAAAGGTAAATACATCATACAGGAGGATAACATACTGGCACAAATAAAGACAAAGAGACAAGAGCTATACTGACGGCAGATGACATTTTTGAATCTATTTGTGCTTACATAAAAGAGAGAGAAGATTTTCCTACCCCACAATTGAAACTTACTGGACTCCAGCTGTGCATGTGTGCTGTCAGGTATTCTGGGAATATCCCTGAAATAAGGAAAACAGGCTGATCCTTTATCTAACAAGCATATTCAGATTTCAGTTAAACTATAACACTTTGCAAGTCACCACTGAATGCCTCAGGAAAATCCTGTGATCTACTGACTGTCTTCAGCCACAGGGAAGATTTATCCTTTGTTCAGTGTAAAGTATTTCAGTGGCAAATTAAGCTTACAGAAACAAGCAGTTGAGTGAATACAGGAAAGAAGCTGCACAGTCACAAATAAAATAATTGAGTAAATAGAAAACAAAGAAAAATAAACAATCTCAGAGTTATCAGTAGACTAAAACTGGGAGTAGCAGACTTCATTATGATATTACACCTGAATTAAAGTTACTAGACCCTTGCTAAAACATACTGGACCACCAATGATGGCTATCTCAGTATGTCCTTTCCTGTCTTTGAACCCCCAAATTTGGGCACTTTTCAGTGACTAAATAAAATGTGCAATTTCATTTTGCAAAATAACATACTTGCATATACACGAAATGTCATATCGCCTCTGTTAAACTGTATGTACAACTATGTAATAGTAAAACACTCAGTCACATCATTATGTTCTCCCATCCCCACGGGAACATATTTTTCCTGTGAGAGGCAAACATTACTATATATATATTATTAAAAACTACCAATATGCTAATGAAAACATTTTGGAGGTATTTGTGCAACATAAAACAAGATTAAGAGTTTCAACTCTGAGTCACAGCAAGAGCAGCATTTAAAATCATGATGTGTGTTACAGCAGATTTGTTTTTTTTTTTTTTTGTAGGTTGCATTAGGTTTATGTGGCAAGGTACAGGCAGCAGGGGGGCTGCAGGGGTGGCCTCTGTGAGGAGAGGCTGGGGCTGCCCCATGCTGGGCACAACTGGCTCCAGCTGGATCCAAAATGGGCCCACCGCAGGGCACAGCTGAGGCCATCAGCCAAGACGGTGTTGCCTCTGTGATAACATATTTAATGAAAGCTTCAAAATGCTGCACAGCAGCTGGGAGAGAGATAAGTGAGAAACTGAGAAAACCAGCCCTGCAGACAACCCCAAGGCGAGTGCAGCAGGAGGTGCTCCAGGCACGCAGCAGCAGTTCCCCTGCGGCCTGTGGAGAGGCCCCTGGTGGAGCAGGCTGTCCCCCTGCAGCCCACGGGTCCCACACGGAGCAGATCTCCGCGCTGCAGCCCGTGGAGGAGCCCCCGGTGGAGCAGGGGCAGAGAGTGACCACAAAGGAGCTGTGGAGATGAAGCGTTAGGGACCGACCACAGCCCCCATTCCCTGTCCCCCACACCAGTGTGGGCTGGGGGGAGGTAGGAGTGTCAGGAACAAATGAGTGATGTTGAGCCTGGAAGACAGGGTGGTTTTAGCTTTATCTTGGTTTTCGCACCATCCTACTCTATTTTTAATTATCAATAAATTAAATTAATCTTCCCCAAATCGAGTCTGTTTTGGCCGTGAGAGTAATTGCTCAGCCATCTCCCTGTCCTTATCTCAACCCCTGAGCTTTTCCAGCTCATTTTCTCCCCTCTCCTGTCGCAGAGGGGGAGTGGGAGAGCAGCTTGGCAGGTAAGTGGCAGCCAGCCAAGGTCAATGCCACAAAGGCATATGAAAATGAAAGGAAAGTTAAAAAATTCCTTCAGTGATACCTACTGTCTTATGCAATGAAAAAAAATAAATCTGCTATATGTATAAAAACTTATCTAGTAAGTTTTTGGGATATGCTTTCCAAACATTTTTCAAAACTCGCTAGAAAAATAGCTGTAGTAAGCACCTTCAAGTACCTTTCCAAGCGAAGTGATGCTGCAGCACCCAGTGAATCAAGCAAATCAAAAGGCATACAACTGATACAACTGTCCGCTAAGGAAAAATCATTGTCTCTCTTGTTACTAAGCAAAACGTGTCAGAAACTTATAAGGGCTAGTGAAGAAGTAAATATTTAACTTGCATATTTGTTATTTTTAGAATACAAAATTCTTGATATTTGTAGATTATCAAGGTACACAATACCTGCCTATCACTTCACTCAGAAATATGCTGCAGAATTTAACCTGTGATTTATTTTTTTTTAGCGTACCTAAAACATAGAGACCCAAGTATTTCACAGTAGTGTGACTGGTATTTCTGCAGGGAACTCTCACTGGGACAAATGGAAGAGAGACGAAAATAGTTTTAAGCATCTCTTCACATTTTAAGATATCTTCCGTTGCAAGCAGATTATTATAGAATAATTAATAAAACACAAGGCAACATACCTTCCGAATTCAAAACAGTAGTAACTATGAAAATAAAATACATTTTAAAATAGGTATTTCTGATGATTAGAAAGCAGAAAAGAGAAAGTTTCTTGCATATAAGAGATAGACAGCTTACACAGAATAGCAACATGGCCATCAATGTTTATTTTAAGATAAATAAGGGGTAAATTGCATGCCAAAATGGTATGATCATATTTTTTAAAAAGATTTTCCCATTTTATTTTCCTTTATCAGCTTAGTTTGTCATGTTCAGTTTCCGTAGAAGTCAGCCCATAATAAAATGAAGAACCAGTAATCATGTTTACTGAAAGTTGTTCCTGTATTCAGAATATCAGGATGTGACAAAGGGTTCTCTTTCTCAGCTAAGTTAATTGTCAGTCTTGAGACTCTGTAAGTAATAGGATATACTTCAATGCAAAAGTGAAATCCTTCAAGTGGGCAGAAATTATTCTAATCAAAATAATTATCACTTCAGACATCTGGTAAATCTGCACTTTTAATGATTTTAAGCACATAGAAAACTTATTCCCTGAGATAGAACACAGACCTACGGCATTATGCTTCCTTGGGCAAGTAAAAGATGTTCATTTCTATAGTCCATTTGATTATGACCAGAAATTTCCTAAACTAAGAAGATAATATGGTATTTCCAGTTCATCAGCTCAAATCTCAACAAAAACATTTCTGAAGTTATATTGCTAATACCAAATTCCAAAGAGCAACATATATCTCATCAGAATCTAAGATCTCACCAACCTGCAGATGACTAAAAGAAATAATGTTTTGAGACATCCACAATGTATTTAACACTGAGGCTTCAGTTGTAAACCCATTTCCATGGAATGGAAACTGGAGCTCTGGAGGTAAAGACCCTCTTTAACATCTACTGCAAAAAGAAAGTGGGAATCCAATATGCAGTAACTGTTTTAGTCCCGACCTGGCTCAGTTCTTCACGCTGTGTGGCAAACAGTTAATGTTGAAGAAGGCGTCTTGAGAGCCTCTACACCACCTTCTTTAAGGAATTATAGACGAGCTGGTCTAGTGACAGCAAGTGGAGCACATGGTAACATAATCAATAAAAGACATGATGATGAGGAAGGTGACTAACAGGCAGTAAATAGAAAAGCAAAAGAAAGAACAGAGGAAGTTTCATACAGTCAAAGGAATGAAGAAAGAAAAAAAAAAAGTACTTTCAAGATGAGAGCAATTCCTTGAAACTTTGGTATAAACGTCGTAGTTGAAATACTATGAAAGATCTTACACTTATATGAAACAAATGTGAAACCTTCTCTTCTAAGAGTTTTTTTCCTGCAAGTTAGTCAGTCCCTCAGTATTGCTATCACACACAGAACTCCTAAGTTATGCAAAGATTTTTATGGATAAGATAAAAAGATACAGCCTTTGCCCTAAGGGTTTGCAGTTCAGTATATACATAGATAACGTCTCATCTTACTGACAAGATAAAGCAATCTTTGTTATTATGAAGTTCGTTAGAAAGTATCAAAGCAAATTATGTTCCTAATCATACTGCATCTTCTTTGAGTTAAATACACCAGATACTATACCTCATAGCTGCACCCATAACAAATTACCCTCACTGAAATTCCATCCTCACATTATCTGGCTCTAGATTTAATTTTTTTTTTTTTAGTACTACTTAGTTCTCATTTCCTATGTTACTCATGCTTTCATATAAGAAAATTGTGTGCCTCTTACACAAAAGTAAAGGCATAAATATATTAATATATAAATACATTGTAATAAATTCTGTGGGAGAAAAGAGAAAATTCTTAACAACTGTAAGCATCTTCAACTTCCTCTTCACAGCCCTGAAATGATCACCCATAGAATTTCCAGTGGAGAAGTAAAAGAACGATGTGACTGTAGTTTGTAGGAACTTGAATAAAACAAACAGATGAAGAAAGGGAAGTCTTCATAGAAGTGGAAATATTCATACAACAAAGTAGCTAGAAATGCCCTATTGATCAGCAAAAAAAAAAACAACAAACACCTAAGTTTAGATATTGAGAGGTAGTTCTCAAAGTCAAGCAAACTGGGTGGAGAACTGAAGAAAAAGGGTCACATAGTCTGTTTAAATGAGCACTCGACGTAGCTATTTATTCAGGTATGTTCTGTATTAGAAACCAAATAATTTAGTACATATCAGAGATGAAGATGATGAAAACGTCAAGTCATTACTTTCCAAGACATATTGGTTATGTCATTAGCATATGGTATTTTGGGCAAAATAAACAGAGTTAATCATCAATTCATAGACCAAATATGTATACTTTACTATACATACTATATAAAAATGGAGAAGCAAGAATCAGGAGTCAAGTTACTAATGAAGAGTTGTGGCAACAAAGATTGTAATCACAGATCCTATATAGCCTGGACCACTAACTAAATAACCACAAAAGGTAACCTGTTTTCAAGCATATCAGCAGATAATACCCAGAACTCTCTTGAGAGTACTTGATTTCACTCCACCTCTTTTTACTTACTGGCACGATCTACCATTCTAGCTATGTTTTTGGTTTACATAGTTTTACATACAGTTTTACTGTTTACAATATTTATGAATCTGACATGATCTGCACTAGAAGTGAAATTTAACAATATTTTTATCACATCTAATACAAAAATGTACTCACCCAATTGGTCTTGAAACAACAAGCTCCACCTGTGGCTCAGGTTTGGACTCTAAAATGATGTTATATACCTCCTCAAAGGTGGCTCCTTGTAGTAGCCTTCCATTCCATTCTAATACTTCATCACCTATAATTTCAGTAACAACAGTCTGCTTAGTAAGTCTGCTGTGAACTGTACTTACAATGACAATTTAAGCCATTTACTGAATTGTGAAACCTGTGTTGTCAAAAAGTTTGGAGTCTTTCATACAGGAAAATCCTGAGTATTCAACGTTTTCTGCAGCTCTGCTCTGAATACATAAGGTTCAGCAAAACAATAATATCGTCCATAGGACCGCTATTGAATTAGATATAGCTCGTACTTGTAATGGTAGTTGTGGTTTAAAATAAAACCAAAGATGCTCTTTGGAAAATGCAGATCTTTAAAACAGCAGATTTCATCAACTTGCTATTTTGAAGATTCATTTACCTCTAAAAGTTTAGTATTTAGTGTTCAGACAGTTCTTATGTTAACATTTAGTATTTCTTGCACATACTCCAGTGCAGCAATCCATGGTTCACACATTGGGATAGAACCAGATCTTAAAAGTTTCTTGGCCAAGCTGGTTTTGTTGGCACATTTGTGATATCTTGGCTTGGGTCTAAATAAAATATACTCCATAAGGTGACTGGGCAGGATGTCAATGAAATATTATTTTGAGTATGAAAACATCAATAGAAATGTGAAAACATGATTTTGAACAACATGAGATTTGATGTATTTCAAAAAAGCAGTAATGTCAGTAATAATTTAGTACATGAACATCAGGTTGAATTCTGCAGCAGCTCATCACATCTATTCAACATAATTTGACTTCTAATTAAGCTCACTTTCTTCTTATCACCCTTAGAAAAGAAACTCAGCATTACAGATCTGTAATGGATACATACCTGGTCTAAGATGCCCCACTGTATCAGCTAAGCTTCCTTTTTTAACTTTGGTGATAAATGCACAGAGTCGACCTGATTCAGTCATCTTTCCTCCTACTACCTGTTTCAAAGAGGAATTATTTTCATAGCATGAGAATTTATTTAAATGACTTAACCATACTGGCAACGGAGAACAGAATTCGGTGACTTCTCTGGTATTCAGGTAGCCCAGATAAGGCAGATATACTTGAAACAAACACCACAGAACATTGGCTATGGCAGGTTATGTTTATACCTATTCCAGCTACCTGTGTAATTTAAAGACAATACAAATACAGAAAGTTAAATACTTCAAAATTTCACTGTACTGTATTTTACTGTACTGTATATTTACTGTAGTATAAATTGGCACCCCCAAAAAAGTACACTATATGGTTCGTTAGACTGCTTCAACACTTTCAAGCTGTAAATAGATTTGTTAATGTAACAGAGTCTACAACATTCACACAAAACATTGAATGTATCTAACAATTAATCAAATCCATTTCGTGATAATAAACAATGTATAAGTACTAATAATTTTCAGTCTTGCGCATTTAAGATGTAGCAAATCCATCAGAGGGGAAAAATTCTAGAAACAGTAATTTACAGTGGTAGACTTTGCTTTGGGTCAAAGTGTCATTAATCTCCAGATGTCCCCCAGATCTTCAGAAAGGATTATTTATTTTTCACATTTCTTCCATCTTTTGCAGAACAGAATTTACACCACGCTGCAATGCTCAACACTCAAGAAAGTGGACAGGGCTTGGCCTGCCTAGCAAGGATGCAATTAGCACCTTGCAGAGCAGCAAACTTGTGAAAACATGTCCAGTCTTTCTGTAAAATACAACTTTTTCAGAATGTCAGAGACCCTGTGAAATTCCTCTTAGTAACATACAATGTCTTTATACAGTATTTTTGAGATTAAGACATTATAGATATAGGTAGACTATGTATTATGAGAATTATTACATTACAAAGGTAGCTAGTTTAATTGAGAGTTGTAAGTAATTCCAAAATTATTCATTACCAACCTTCAATCCAAGCATTGCTCCCGAGTCTCTCGGCACACTTCCATCTTTCAGTCGTTTATTTAACAAAATCCGACCGATGAGACGGTCTCCATCTTTGGATGGTTGCCAAGTTACCGGATGCTATCATATGGTGTTAATGGAAAATACAGTGAATAGGATGTTAAAGAAAAATATTTCAATAATACCTTTCATTTCCTGATATATTTTTAAAATGCAGTGAAAGTGTTATGATTACACTAATATTTAATGCATCAGAATGACACAAAACTGTGCTGGTAAAGATTTATTTGGACATATAGTCCATCACAATGTATTTCTAATATTTAGTAACATTACCTACTTTACCAAATCCAATTTGTAAATATCTGTAATGATCTTTGCATCTTGATGAACAGACAGATACGGATAACTATGCATAGGGGACAATCACACTTGAGTACTGACAAAAACAACTGTAGAGGCCAATATTAAGAGTAACACCAAAAAGACAAGTTTAACCCAAAATTAAAACTTGATGCAAGACACAGATTTCTTCTTTTTCCCCTATTCCAAACATGTCAGTTTTCTCTAAGACTAACAAAATTTTTCTGTTCTTCTTTCTCTCATTAGTAGTATATTAAAAATTATAGAACACGTTAAAAATGACATTCGTTGCTCTGCATTTAAATGTTTCTTGGATTAATTACTCCACATAAAGAGCATATGAACATATTATTATTCCATTACTACACATGGGCACACGTTGTATGTTGGCATAACATAATTACTAAAATTTTAAATATTTTTATTTTGTGTAATCATAGCACTTTTTCACTGACAAATACTACTTCCATGCTCTATTTCATGCAAAACTAGCAGGCACAGACAAATTTGCTCCCATTACAAGTAATAACTCTAAAATGACTGATCATAATCTCTACCAAACAAAACACAAAAATAAAAATCACCAAAGCAGATGGCAAAGCCTTTAATGCTGCACAATACTGCACAAAAAATGGCATGGCAACAAAACAAAAGAACAACCATGACAGTGAAAGGGAAAAAAGAAAAACAACTTTTCCGTGCAGAGAGACCCAATTTTCTCCCTTTTTCACCTGGGACTTAAACTATTAATTTAATTTCAGCCCCAGGAGTTTGAACATAGTAAATCAAATAAGCCAATCAGTAGAATCCTTGTTGTTAATTACTTCACACTTGAAGGTAATACCATGATAGGCTATTATGCAACCAAGAACAATGTCTCTTTTTTTTTTTTTCTTAGGCTGCCAAACCATAAAAGCTGCAAACATGCGGAGAGTTTTCATTTGTTTTTCTTTTCTGCACCTTAAGAAATGCTACATTGTCTCTAGAAACACCCTGTCTTTTACTTTATGCACTATTTTAATGAGTGACAGAGAGCAAACAAAGACCAAATGAGCAGGTTAAAAGGCAGGCTCCGTAATCTCAGTACCTTCTCGCTATGGCTATGTTCCTCGTTTAGAGTTGTGCTACTACACGTATCTACCCCAGAGTCTTTTATCTGAGGCTCAGACCATTCCAAGTCCTCCTCTTCCAAAGAGTGGCCACCAAAGCACACCATTTTCTTTTGTCTCTCGGATAAGGTGTTAGAATCCGACAAAACTGCCTGCTCACTAGTTTTTCTTTTTCCCCTTTGACTGTCCCCTATAGATGTGGGATAAAAAAAAAAAAAAAAGGAAACAAAAAAGAAAACATGCAAAGGTGTAAATAAAACAAAGGAAATGTGAAATGGCAAAAGAAACTAAATGGTAAGGCTCCACATGTCTCACCAAAGACATTGGGGATGCCTCACTGCTATGCCAAGACGTATGGTCCAACCAGTTGTAATCCATGTCTCCTGCGAGAATCAGACAGACAAGATAGTGCAGTAAAGGAAAGGTGAAAGGAAGGACAGAAAAAGATACAGTAAAATTGTAAAGACTGCTGGTTATCCTATCTGATTCATAACCCTTGCTAGCGGGACTTGGAAAACAATTCCAAGAAAAAGTTAAGATGCCAACAACTGAGTACATGGCATATGAAATACAGTGAGGAAGTGGGTACGTTTGCTTGTGTATAGGTGTGCATATAGTTATGTACAGCGTAAAGCATCACTGGTTCCCAATTTTTAACTGTTTGCATACAATTAGCTACAGTAAATTAAATGATAAGGCAAATTGCATTGTATTTGTAATGATTTTCAGAAAGGAAAACATTTGATTACAGGACAGGTTTTCATCATTAACTACAGAAACAGTTTTTGTTTCTTGTCTTAAGGAACAGAGTTTGCTTTTCCATTACAAACTAGTATTCTTTCTGATCACTTCCATAAAATACTTGAGCAGTGGTACGGTATATTCAGCTGTACTGTAGGTGACGTTTTAAGGAGGGCTGAATGATCTGTTAAAATATAACAGATTTATAAGAAAAACAAATATAAAATATCTTATAAAAAACATATCAACTTCACTTGAAATTCCCAGAGAAATGTCTACTGGTTAAATCTCAGGACGATACTTGTAAGTGTAAGTATCTCGAAGCTGAAAATAAATATTTATGATTCTAGCAAGGGATATTTGTCTCTTATATATTATAGAATCCGAATTTAACATGTATGGCAGACAGATGACAAGAAGAAAGGTTTAAAACACAGTTTTAAACAAAAAGCCTAAATGCTGCTGTCCACAGAACTGGGGAGTGATTCGTGTCTTTTAATAAAGCATTCTCATTCATGTAGGTACCTTAAATCATGAATTATGCCCAAGCATTTTGAATTATCAGTGTTCCTTTTTGTTTGTTTTTTTTTACAATATTGTTACTACATGCTACATGAACAAATATTTTGTTACTGTATGCAAGATATGATTACGATATTATTGTGTGCAGGACCAAATGTTGGCTTTTGACCAAGAGAACACTAAACCAGTGCAGTTCCGCTCTTAATACAGACCACAAACAGCACTTTTCTATTTCCATTACCTCAGATCCTGCTTTGACATTGCTCAGCTACTTCCTCTGAAAGTACACCAAAAGGTTTGTGAAATATAACTACTAGGTCTAAGCACAGCCTGAAAATTTGTCTAGAAAACCTTGCAGAAATGATGCACAGATACAACCCCATAAAACTAAGCTACAAAAAGCTAATGCATGCTTTAGAAAAGTAAAATACAGTCTTGTCCTGGTTCCAGTTAGGACAGAGTTAATGTTCCCTCATAGTAGCTGGTAGGGTGCTATGTTTTGGATTAGGATGAGAAGAGCGCTGATAACATGCTGATGTTTTAATTGTTGCAGAGCAGTGTTTACACCAGGCCAAGGACTTTTCGGCTTCTCGCTCTGTCCTGCCAGCGAGCAGGCTGGGGGTGCAGCAGGAGCTGGGAGGGGACAGACCCAGGACAGCTGACCCAAACTGGCCAAAGGGGTATTCCATACCATCTGACGTCATGCTAAACAATATATAGGGGTGGCTGGCCGGGGTGGGGGGGCCGGCTGCTCGGGAATAGGCTGGGCATCGGTCAGCGGGTGGTGAGCAATTGCATTGTGCATCACTTGTTTTCTTACACATTATTATTGTTAATACTATTACCATTATCACTATTATTATTATTATTGTTATTATTATTTTCCTGTCTTAATAAACTGTCTTTATCTCAACTCACAGGCTTCACTTTCCCGTTTCTCTCCCCCCATCCCAGAGAGGGAGGGGGGAGGGTGAGCGAACGGCTGTGTGGTGTTTAGCTGCCAGCCGGGTTAAACCACAACAGTCTTTTTGGCGCCCAACGTGGGGCCCGAAGGGTTGAGATATCGACAAATCTGACCAGAGTGTGTTAAACTAAAATTGGTATAAGTATTGGACCTGCTTAATAGTTGCTAGTCACGATGTTGATTGCCTTAATCTCCAGTCTGCTGTACCTGTATTCCAAATTGAGTTTTATGGTGCGTTACTTTCTGTATGTGCTCCCTGTTGCACTGTTTATCCTTTCCGGGCCCTGGTTTAAGATTGTTATGGTACTGTGCGGTGTAACAATGGCTTATGAAATGATGAAATATCTGGTCACGACTTTAACCTGGTATTTGTACTCAGCACTGACGTCGACTCTATACTTTGGAACCCATATCTCGGAAACTATTAGCAATTACACCTATTGCTTGTTTTCGTTAGGGAGCCAATCTGTGAAGGGGACAGGGGAAGACATGTTTCCCTACCTGTTCACTCTCCCTTTCTCCTTCACCACCACCCTCTTATCCCCCGAGCTAGTTACGGTGGTTCTCCGAGATGTTGAATATCCTTGGGATACTCAGACCAGCCTGCTCTTGTTGTTATGTCTCCTGAATGCGCTTCAGATTTTGTGGAGGGTTAAACAACTACTTAGGAATCTCATCCGGAGATCTGTCTTGAGGCGGGGTAGTTGCGAGTGGCAGGGAGTGTGGGAGGATATGGGCAGGTTTCTAGAGCAGTGGTCACCTCCAGTGTTTTGGACATTCACCCCTGAACAACTGCAAAATCCTAAAAAGCTGGCAGAATGCTTGAAAAAAAGGTGTCATGACTCTGGCAGTTCCAAAGTGACACAAATCACTGTAGCGTGCTGGGGTCTGGCTTGTGCCTATCGAGCTGCAATTGATGTTATTAGCAACCTAGCTCCAGCTCCTGCAGCCGCTCCAGCTGCAGCTCCTGCAGCCGCTCCAGTTCCAGCTCCTGCAGCTACTCCAGCTGCAGCTCCTGCAGCCGCTCCAGCTCCTGCAGCCGCTCCAGTTCCAGCTCCTGCAGCCGCTCCAGTTCCAGCTCCTGCAGCTACTCCAGCTCCAGCTCCTGCAGCCGCTCCAGCTCCAGCTCCAGCTCCTGCAGCCGCTCCAGCTCCTGCAGCCGCTCCAGTTCCAGCTCCTGCAGCTACTCCAGCTCCAGCTCCTGCAGCCGCTCCAGTTCCAGCTCCTGCAGCTACTCCAGCTCCAGCTCCTGCAGCCGTTCCAGTTCCAGCTCCTGCAGCTACTCCAGCTCCAGCTCCTGCAGTCGCTCCAGTTCCAGCTCCTGCAGCTACTCCAGTTCCAGCTCCTGCAGCCGCTCCAGCTCCAGCTCCAGCTCCTGCAGCCGCTCCAGTTCCAGCTCCTGCAGCTACTCCAGCTCCAGCTCCTGCAGCCGCTCCAGCTCCTGCAGCCGCTCCAGCTCCAGCTCCTGCAGCTACTCCAGCTCCAGCTCCTGCAGCCGTTCCGGCTCCTGCAGCCGCTCCAGCTCCAGCCCCTGCAGCCGCTCCAGCTCCTGCAGCTGCCCCAGCTCCTGCAGCTGCCCCAGCTCGTGCAGCTGCCCCAGCTCGTGCAGCTGCTCCCACTCCTGTGGCTGGGTCAGAGAAACGAGCTGTAGCAGTGCAAGTTGACCCCGCAGAGGGTATCCCAACCCCTGTGGCAGACCCTGTGTCTGGGTCAGAGAAACGAGCTGTAGCAGTGCAAGTTGACCCCGCAGAGTGTATTCCAAGCCCTGTGGCAGACCCTGTGTCTGGGTCAGAGAAACGAGCTGTAGCAGTGCAAGTTGACCCCACAGAGGGTATTCCAACCCCTGTGGCAGACCCTGTGGCTGGGTCAGAGAAACGAGCTGTAGCAGTGCAAGTTGCCCCTGTAGACAAGGTGAAAAAATGGTATAGAGGCTCAGGTCGTTTAAAACGCAGACAGTCTTCTGCTAAGTCTGGGCGAAGTGAAGACGAGGCTGGGCCATCAAAGGTGCAGGAGACTGAAGATGAGGATGAGGATGGCGAAAAATCAACAGTAACTACCCGGACTCCATACCAGCCATCAAAGGTGCAGGAGACTGAAGATGAGGATGAGGATGTCGGAAAATCAACAGTAACTACCCGGACTCTACACCGGCCATCAAAGGTGCAGAAGACTGAAGATGAGGATGAGGATGTCGAAAAATCAACAGTAATTACCCGGACTCTATACCAGCGTGAGCTACGAGATGTGCGAAAAGATTTTGGTCGCTGTATAGGCGAGCAGCTTGTCACCTGGCTGCTCCGGTGCTGGGACACGGGAGCCAATTATGTGGAATTGGAGGGCAAGGAAGCCAGGCGGCTGGGATCCCTTGCTAGGGACGCATGCATTGACAAAGCAATTGGAGATGGAGCACAATCTCGCAGCCTCTGGAGGCGTCTCCTGTCAGCTGTGAAGGAAAGGTATCTCTTCAAGGAAGAACTTGTATGTTTACCAAGCAAATGGACCACCATGGAGAAGGGAATTCAGTACCTGAGGGAATTGGCCGTACGGGAAGTAATTTATAAGGACCTAGATGATGCACAAACATCCGCAGATCCAGATGCAGTCCAGTGTACACCACCCATGTGGCGGAAGTTTGTACGGAGTGCCCCATCATCATATGCCAACTCATTGGCAATACTAACCTGGAAAACGGAGGAGAATCCCACAGTGGATGAAGTGACTAAAATACTCCGGCAGTACGAAGGAAATCTCTCCTCTTCCCTAAAGGCCTGTGTCTCAGCTGTGGAGAAACTCTCTGAAGAGGTCCACCAACTTAAAGAGAATTTATCTTCCCCTCCACCTGAACGAACCAGTGTCCACCAGCTAAAAGAGAATGCTTTAGAGAAACTTTCTGAAAAGATCCACCAACTTGAAGAAAGATTATCTTCCCCTTCACCTGAACGAACCAGTGTCCACCAGCTAAAAGAGAATGCTTTGGAGAAACTTTCTGAAAAGATCCACCAACTTGAAGAAAGATTATCTTCCCCTTCACCTGAACGAACCAGTGTCCACCAGCTAAAAGAGAATGCTTTGGAGAAACTTTCTGAAAAGATCCACCAACTTGAAGAAAGATTATCTTCCCCTTCACCTGAACGAACTAGTGTCCACCAGCTAAAAGAGAATACCTTGGAGAAACTTTCTGAAGAGATCCACCAACTTAAAGAGAGTTTATTTTCCTCCCCACCTGTACAAACCAGTGTCTCAGCTATTAGGGGTAAACGTTCATCTATGCAAGGAAGACAATATGGTGGGCACACACACCGCGCCACCCTGTGGTTTTACCTACGTGACCATGGAGAGGACATGAGAAAATGGGATGGAAAATCTACTGCGACCCTAGAGGCACGGGTACGTGAATTGCAAAGGAAAACAATTGGGAAAAAGGAGTTCTCTGAAAGGTTTGCTGCTCCAACTTCCAGCAGGCAGTCCTTTAAACACAGAAATGAAGATTCTGACCAGGACTAGAGGGGCCCTGCCTCCAGCCAGGGGGAGGAAAGGGACAATCGAGTTTATTGGACTGTGTGGATTCGATGGCCTGGCACGTCAGACGCACAGAAGTATAAGGCTTTGGTAGACACCGGTGCACAATGTACTCTAATGCCATCAAGCTATAAAGGGCCAGAGCCCATCTGTATTTATGGTGTGACGGGGGGATCCCAGCAGTTAACTGTATTGGAGGCTGAAGTGAGTCTAACCGGTAATGAGTGGCAAAAGCACCGTATTGTGACTGGCCCAGATGCTCCGTGCATCCTTGGCATAGACTATCTTAGAAGAGGATATTTCAAGGACCCAAAAGGGTTCCGCTGGGCTTTTGGCATAGCTGCTTTGGAGACAGAGGACATTAAACAGTTGTCTACCTTGCCTGGTCTCTCAGAGGACCCTTCTGTTGTGGGGTTGCTGAGGGTTGAAGAACAGCAAGTGCCGATCGCTACCACAACTGTGCACCGGCGGCAATATCGCACCAACCGAGACTCCCTGAGTCCCATCCATAAGCTAATTCGTCAACTGGAGAGCCAAGGAGTGATCAGCAAGACTCATTCACCTTTTAATAGTCCCATATGGCCAGTGCGAAAGTCTAATGGTGAGTGGAGACTAACAGTGGACTATCGTGGCCTGAACGAAGTCACGCCACCACTGAGTGCTGCAGTGCCGGACATGCTAGAACTCCAGTATGAACTGGAATCAAAGGCAGCCAAGTGGTATGCCACAATTGATATCGCTAATGCATTTTTCTCCATCCCTCTAGCAGCACAGTGCAGGCCACAGTTTGCTTTCACTTGGAGGGGAGTCCAATATACTTGGAATCGGCTGCCCCAGGGGTGGAAACACAGCCCTACCATTTGCCATGGACTGATCCAGTCTGCGCTGGAGCAGGGGGAAGCTCCTGAACACCTGCAGTACATCGATGACATCATTGTGTGGGGTGACACTGCAGAAGAAGTTTTCGAGAAAGGGAAGAAAATAGTCCAAATCCTTCTGAAGGCCGGTTTTGCCATAAAACAGAATAAAGTTAAAGGACCTGCACGAGAGATCCAGTTTTTAGGAATAAAATGGCAAGATGGACGCCGTCAAATCCCAATGGATGTGATCAACAAAATAACAGCTATGTCTCCACCAACTAGCAAAAAAGAAACACAAACTTTCCTAGGTGTCGTGGGGTTTTGGAGAATGCATATTCCAAATTACAGTCTGATTGTAAACCCGCTCTACCAAGTAACCCGTAAGAAGAATGCTTTTGAATGGGGCCCTGAGCAACGACAAGCCTTTGAACAAATTAAGCAGGAAATAGTTCATGCAGTAGCCCTCGGGCCAGTCCGAACAGGACCAGATGTAAAGAATGTGCTCTACACCGCAGCCGGAGAGAATGGTCCCACCTGGAGCCTCTGGCAGAAAGAACCTGGGGAAACTCGAGGTCGACCCCTGGGGTTTTGGAGTCGGGGATACAGAGGATCTGAAGCCCGCTATACTCCAACTGAAAAGGAGATATTGGCAGCATATGAAGGAGTTCGATCTGCTTCGGAAGTGGTCGGTACTGAAGCGCAGCTCCTCCTGGCACCCCGACTGCCGGTACTAGGCTGGATGTTCAAAGGAAGGGTCCCCTCTACGCATCATGCAACTGATGCTACATGGAGCAAGTGGGTTGCACTGATTACTCAGCGGGCTCGAATAGGAAACCCCAGTCGCCCAGGAATCTTGGAGGTGATTATGGACTGGCCAGAAGGCAAATACTTTGGGATATCACCAGAGGAGGAGGTGGTTCGTGCTGAAGAAGCCCCCCTGTACAACAAGCTACCAGAAAATGAGAAGAAATATGCCTTGTTCACTGACGGGTCCTGTCGTATTGTGGGAAAGCATCGGAGATGGAAAGCTGCTGTATGGAGTCCTACACGACGAGTTGCAGAAGCTGCTGAGGGAGAAGGTGAATCGAGTCAGTTTGCAGAAGTAAAAGCCATTCAGCTGGCTTTAGATATTGCTGAACGAGAAAAGTGGCCAGTTCTCTATCTCTATACTGATTCATGGATGGTAGCAAATGCCCTGTGGGGGTGGTTACAGCAATGGAAGCAGAACAACTGGCAGCGCAGGGGCAAGCCCATCTGGGCCGCGGCATTGTGGCAAGATATTGCTGCCCGGGTAGAGAACCTGGTTGTAAAGGTACGCCATGTAGATGCTCATGTGCCCAAGAATCGGGCTACTGAAGAACACCAAAACAACCAGCAGGTGGATCAGGCTGCTAAGATTGAAGTGGCTCAGGTGGACCTGGACTGGCAACATAAAGGTGAATTATTTATAGCCCGATGGGCCCATGACACCTCAGGCCATCAAGGTAGAGATGCAACCTACAGATGGGCTCGTGATCGAGGGGTGGACCTGACCATGGACACTATAGCACAGGTTATTCATGACTGTGAAACATGTGCTGCAATCAAGCAAGCCAAACGGTCAAAACCTCTTTGGTATGGAGGACGATGGCTGAAATATAAATATGGAGAGGCCTGGCAGATTGATTACATCACACTCCCTCAAACCCGCAACGGCAAGCGCCACGTACTTACAATGGTGGAAGCAACCACCGGATGGCTGGAAACATATCCTGTGCCCCATGCCACCGCCCGGAACACTATCCTGGGCCTTGAAAAGCAAGTCTTATGGCGACATGGCACCCCAGAGAGAATTGAGTCAGACAACGGGACTCATTTCCGAAACAACCTTATAGACACTTGGGCCAAAGAACATGGTATTGAGTGGGTGTATCACATCCCCTATCATGCACCAGCCTCTGGAAAAGTTGAACGATACAATGGACTGTTGAAGACTACACTGAAAGCAATGGGTGCTGGGACATTCAAAAATTGGGATACACATTTGGCAAAGGCCACCTGGTTAGTCAATACCAGGGGATCTGCCAACCGAGCTGGACCTGCCCAATCAAACCTGTTACGCACTGTAGAAGGGGATAAAGTTCCTGTAGTGCACGTAAGAAACATGCTGGGTAAAACAGTCTGGGCTACTCCTGCCTCAGGAAAAGGCAAACCCATTCGTGGAATTGCTTTTGCTCAGGGACCTGGATGCACTTGGTGGGTAATGCAAAAGAATGGGGAGGTCCGGTGTGTACCTCAAGGGGATTTGATACTGGGTGAGAATAGCCCATGAGTTGAATTGTAGTATGTTAATTATTATATAATAATGTATGTCATCACTACCATGATTGCTATATATCATAGATGAAAATGATGATTAATTAGAATGTATTGGACAGAGTGTAACCTGAGCATGACATAAATGGTATGGAATAAGGGGTGGATATCTGTCCTGGTTCCAGTTAGGACAGAGTTAATGTTCCCTCATAGTAGCTGGTAGGGTGCTATGTTTTGGATTAGGATGAGAAGAGCGCTGATAACATGCTGATGTTTTAATTGTTGCAGAGCAGTGTTTACACCAGGCCAAGGACTTTTCGGCTTCTCGCTCTGTCCTGCCAGCGAGCAGGCTGGGGGTGCAGCAGGAGCTGGGAGGGGACAGACCCAGGACAGCTGACCCAAACTGGCCAAAGGGGTATTCCATACCATCTGACGTCATGCTAAACAATATATAGGGGTGGCTGGCCGGGGTGGGGGGGCCGGCTGCTCGGGAATAGGCTGGGCATCGGTCAGCGGGTGGTGAGCAATTGCATTGTGCATCACTTGTTTTCTTACACATTATTATTGTTAATACTATTACCATTATCACTATTATTATTATTATTGTTATTATTATTTTCCTGTCTTAATAAACTGTCTTTATCTCAACTCACAGGCTTCACTTTCCCGTTTCTCTCCCCCCATCCCAGAGAGGGAGGGGGGAGGGTGAGCGAACGGCTGTGTGGTGTTTAGCTGCCAGCCGGGTTAAACCACAACAAGTCTCCTCAAAAGGATTTACTATATACAATGAGCAATATGATTTTTTTCCCCCACTTGTTTTCTCCTAACATATACAGTATGTCATCTGGAAACAAGATCAAGTCTCATTTCTATTTTAAAGAAGGACATGCATTGAATATCAAGGTTTTCTTTTTAAACAGACACTTCCAGTTTGAACTTAGTCCCTAACATTTTGCAGAAACAAGCAGCATGTCGGACATCCTTTCATTTCACAAAAGGAATGATAAGGGACCTCATGAAACTATTCTGAAGCTTTAATTCAGTCATATTTTCTAAGTAATAAATGGGCCTGCTGTAAAACTACAAACTGTTTTTCTTGATTCTTTGAAGGGAAGGTAACATTTTCAAATGGGAGTTTCTGATCAAAACTGTCCTCTGTTTATGGCAGTTAACTCCATATGGCTTGAAGTGTAGTGACTACATATGGCTAAAAATGTGGATATCCTGTAAAGGGGAAAAGAAATATTCTTCTGAAAACTAATATTTTGCAAAAGGTTTTACTGGCAAGGAACTTTCAGGGTTTTCTTACCTCCAACTCTACAGACATCACTTCAGGAGAACAGAGTGAAATCATCAGTGAGCTCTTGAAGATCTACCCTTTACTGTACTAATACACATTTAGAGATATCTGGAAGATGGCAAGAGCTCCAGTTTACACAACTGCCTCGTTTACAAATCCTGATTTTAAAATGTATTTTAAAAATTTATCCTCACAGAATGACAGAGTGGCTGAGGCCTGCAGGGCCCTCTGGAGCCACCCGGTGCCAGCCGTGCCCAAGCAGGGACACCCAGAGCAGGGTGCCCAGCACCACGTCCAGGCGGCTTCTGAAGGGCTCCAAGGAGGAGACCCCACAGCCTCTGGGCAGCCTGTGCCAGGGCTCCGTCACCCGCACAGCACAGAAGGGCTCCTGGTGCTCAGGGGGAGCCTCCTGGGGGCCAGTTTGTGCCCAGGGCCTCCTGTCCTGGCACTGGGCACCACCGAGCACAGCCTGGCTCCGTCCTCCCTGCACCCTCCCCTCAGGGATTTACAGACAGTGATGAGATCCCCCTGGGCCTCCTCTTCTCCAGGCTGAGCAGTCCCAGCTCTCTCAGCCTCCCCTCACAGGAGGGGTGCTCCAGGCCCTCCACTATCTCAGTGGCCCTCTGCTGGACTCTCCAGTATGTCCATTTCTCTCTTGTACTGGACACAGAGCTCCAGGTGTGGCCTCACCAATGCTGAGTAGAGGGGAAAGTGGAATCTTAAGCGAGGAAAATTCACCTCATTACACTAATGATGACATCACTTTAGCTACAGGAACAAAAAGCACATGAGCCCATACTATTTCTTCCTAGCAGTTATCTTCTGTGTCATCAATACAATTTCTATGCCCGAAACCACAGTCTGACTGAAAAGCTGTAATTTGGCTCCCGGTAATTTGCCACCTAATTCTAGGAGCACAGCACTGAAATGAAATGGGCTGTATAAGCAGAATAGTTAAAACAGATCATTCTTACTAATTCTAATTCCTGGCTATTTCCGAGAAATGGTGTATTTTCATTGAAATGACTAAGTTTAAATGTAGGTATCTATTGTTAAGGAGTAAAAATCTACCACTGCAAATTACTGGCCCTGTTTTAAGGTTTTAAATTTGTCATCAACAACCCTGACTATTACTTATATTACAAAAGAAGCCAACAGAAGGGAATCCACAGGTGTAGTTATTACATCCTTGCTGTTCTCCAGTGAACACAGTATTCATCTACCCTTTATGAAATTCATCTGCATTCTTAATGTTCACACACATTGTTCATAGCAATCGAGATGGCTTTGCCAGCTCTCCTATTCAAGCTTTTTCCCCTGTAAATTATACATATATATTTTGCATGAACTTGTCAAGAGCTAGGATTCCTATCAAACTCAACTTTCACTTGTTTGTCTATGTAGGAAATAGGAAATAACTTGTTAAAATAGGAAAACAAGTTATTGAAAAGTTGAGTTCCCTGGGATGTACTCACCGTATACATACACTTTCCCACTGTGAATGTGCATATACCTAGCCACCAAATACTTGTCTAGTCTTCACTTGGAATTTGTATGCCCACAGCACCTGATAACAGGCATACACTGAAAGACTGAAAGTAAATAACTTTCCAGTAACTGTACTTCACAGCAGAGATGTGCTATACGTACACAAGTTCATCCTATAGGTGTTTATACGAGCACGTGTTGAGCAGTGTTGGGCTGTAGCAGTCTGGGCTGTGCACACCCACACTTGAAACATACATACTGTCTTTCAGTTAGATATAGAAACTCTGGATTCTTTTTCTTGATTTTTATTCTTTTAACTAAAGCTGTCCAAAATAGTAATATACATACATTAATACATACACATATACCTGAGTGATAACTTGCAATTTTTAAAACTTCCCATTCATACAGTAAAAATATAATACGTTGATTATTTTCCTACAACAGAACTTCCAATTTTCTCATTTCAGGAACAAAACAAAATAAAATCTTACAGTAAGTCCTTTTATAAATGTAAAACTGAGACAGTTGCCAGATTAAAGCACTCCCAATTCTTGCCCTACTATTTTGCCCTGTTTTTTTCAGTCAAGATGTAGGGAGTTGTCTTTCTCTTTAATTTAGGTGTCTCATAATAAACACCATTTACTGTAAAATTAAAATGGTAAGAAAACAAACAACTTCATACTGTTTTGTCCAAATCCATATCATTTTTTCTGTATCATTTTTTTCTCCAAATCTGTATCATTTTTAGAATAGGTAGCAGCATGTTTCAAAAAAATCATCTTAGAAATTAGAAATGATAAAGCCATTGTAGTCCATGTTGATTTTGTCCTTAACACAGCATTAAGAGTCAGCTAAATAACAGATTTTAAATACTATAAAAATTAATTAAATGCAATCAAACTGTTATTAATAAAAATATTTAAACTAATAAAATATACACAGGAAGACTGTCTGGAAGCCCAGTAGCATATTACATTTCTATAAGACGTGTTGCTTAGTACAGTCACACTTCTTTGAGGTACAATGAATGACTTGACAAGATGACTGGACAACAGTTTCTCAGTGAGTGTTCTATGAATATTAAAATCTTGACTAGGTAAAAGTCCTGTGAAATCTTGTAAAATTAAAAGTAATAAATGTAAGACACATAGTTTTTTTTGTTTCTCTACAAGAAAAATGGTTAAACCATAATTTTACCTTAACAAAGACATTGAATCCTTAATTCTGACTACCAGAGAAAACACTTTATTTAAATACTTTAAATATTTCTTCCACAATAGCAGATGCTTTACTATTGAGACAATGGGGTTTTAGGATGTGCAGCAGAAATGACTCAGGAAAAATGTCACCTAGTTGATAAATTATATAAACTACAGTATCAAAGCCGTCTTTCATGGAAAAAGGAACAAATATATTGCTAAGCATCATACAATCTTAGCTAGTATCATTATAACAGCATGCAGATGCCTTAGGAGTTCAGGAGTGCAGCTGGATACAAGAACAGACATATGTGAGTTCTGCTCTTATCAATGTCACGGACAAACCAGGCTGGGAGAGAAACCACATCACTGACCTAGCCTTTCTCTATAAATGGCAGAAAGCTGAAGCCTTGTAAGCTTACAGATTTCTAGGATATTTTGTTCTTACTGTCGTTAGCCTCTACAGCCAAAACCATGCAGGCAAAGGAAAAGGTTTCCTTCTTCTTCCTCCACATTTCCACGAGGAACCTGCAGCAATGGGAACTTGCCATAGTGACAGGAACCTTGAATGGCAACGTGTATTTAAAAAAAAAAAAATCTAGTCAATTGACATTCCCCTTCTATTTTAATGCTTGATTATGCATTTTTTGGTTCTTAGAACAGCTTTCCCACCCAGAAATATGGCATTTAAGTATCTTTTAAAAAACATTGAAAAATTTGGATCTAAAACACACAGTATGTGTCTACTGCTTCTCGAGTTATTGGCTCCATTCATCTGCGTTATTTTATGTATCTGCTTTAAGGCTGACATGAATTGTAGCCAAATCTATTTTTCTTCAATGACAATAAAAGAAGCGAAGGTGATTACCTTGGTTGTAGATGTCTAGCCTGTGGAAGTCTACACTGAAGCAGATGGAACCTTGCTTCTGATGTATGGATCCACAGATTTATAGGACTGCTACATTTGATGAAGTGTCAAAAAGTGATTTTTGTGACCCTGCATAACCTCCCTTGTTAATTACAAACAACAGGTGTACACCTAAAGTAGTCTGGCCAAGAAGGAAAGGCATAAAAGAGAACCTACACAGTTAGAAGAAGATCCTGAACAGCAGAGAGCTCCATCCCACAAAACAGGTAAGAGACAAAATGGGGCTGTGCACATACAGCGCATACCCAGGTGGCAAGAACAATGACACAGAGCGCCTGAGGGCACTGACTAGAGGTACCGCCACAGAAAAAATCTTCTCTGGTCTACAGAGAAAGGGTAGATAACACTCGTGATAAAAGTGTGTATGTGCACTGTCACTCAGAAACAGCAGAATGTCTTCTAAGATGAAGAATTTCTGAAAACATTCCTTATAATGGAAATGCTGGCAAACCTTTAAGCATAGCAACTCCACATTTCTGTGTAACATAGAAACATGCACTTTCTACCAACAGAGACCTTTTTTGAAGACATTCACTGACAATTTATATGCTATGGAAAGTCTTATTATACCAGTTTGGGTTTTGGCAGTATTCTCTATGGGGCAGTCATTAAGAATTTAAAAATCTCTTGATTTCCCGTTTTTTTTCAAAGTGATACTGTTTAGTGGAAGATGTCATTAAGAAAGAAGACGTTGGTTCCGCTCCATGAAAATGTAGCCTTGTTTTCAAATACTAGTAATACTGCTCATCAGAAAAGATATCAGTCTTTATGGAAAGGATTACCTAATATAAAGGGTGAAAAGGTTTCAGCAGGGCCGTTTCATTTCGTCTCTCTTTCTGAAACTGAGACTTAGAATCACTGTTGAGAAAAGTATACTTAATGAAGTATTTTCTTAAGTATGTTTTGCCCAGAAGGATTTAATTTATGGGAAGTACTTTCTTCATAATTAGATTTTCCAAAACATTAGATTTTCCAAAACACAGGCTTAATAACAGTCAAGTATACTTTTATAAAGGTCTTTTCATGAAATAAATGGAAAGCAAGCATATTGGTATCGCATATACATCTGTAATGATGGACAGTCTACTTCCTGCAGAAAGATGCTGCATATTAACGTTAGCAGGAGTTTTTGTTAAGTTAGCTTAACAAAAAAAAAGTGAAAAAGACAGAAACATGAGAATTTCTTAACTAAAGTTCAGACTTAACAGACTCACACTGGAAGACGGGCTTCATGTGACCGCACAGAGGCACACGCTAGCTGTCCTCGTACACTTACATCCGTGCCTCCCAGAGGACAGCAGGAGCGTGACCCGGTTTGTCACACCGTGGCCTCTGCCATGTGACGCGGTGCACTGAAACTCACACTCTGGGCCACCAAGGAAATGGGCTGGTGTAATGAAGAAGTCAAGGAAAACAGCCAGACATCTTATACCGGGCACCCAGCCCACCGCTGCCAGTTGATATCTACTTAATATCAAGTATTTTAGATTTGCACAACTCTGTTGTGTGTTCCCTGCTTGATTTCTATCAAGAGCAGGGAAAGCTGGAAGTAACAAAGAATAACATCCTATGGATGTATCTCTCGTGTTATTGTCTTTAAGGCATTGTCCTAGGAAGATGTTTACTCCAAGTTACACTTCTGACCATTCTTGCAGCATTTTCACTTTCCCATTTCCTTCTCCTCTCTTTGTAGGACACATTGAGCTTATGCCAAAGTATTTCAAGGATAAGAAAATTCCTTCAGCAGAATACAACGGAAAGCACACTGCGGAAAGCTTAGAAGAGACAGCAGCTCTAGGCAGTGCCCAGAAGTAAGTATCCAAAAGCAATTTACTACTTTTTTATTATTCAGCCTAAATTTTCAATCCCTTCTTACAGGGCATGCCTTTTTCCATTTTCTTGCCTACTCACATCCACAAAGACCATACTTATATTCATGGGATGACCTCACACATCTTCCTTGCCTATCTGTCTTTGTCACGCATGCCTCCAACCCAATCTTCCAACTGACAGCTTCATTGCAAGTCCCTCCTTGAACAAGCTTGCCTATACCTGAATGAGAAACCCTTCAAAAGAGGAAAGCAGCACTATTAGTAATGCAGGGCAGAGTAAAACCTATTAATACCATTAAACAATCCTGTATCTGGCCTTCATTTCAGCAGCGCTATAACACAGAGGGCATTCCCATCACCTACAAGTAGGCAGCCTAGTTAGGTGTGATAAATAAGCCTACCTCTCTTCACAGACCTGCCTACTGAAAGTTAACGAGCTCTCAGCTTTAATGCACATGGATATTAACCGGTGTCTGCAAGGTTGCTAAAAGCTGTGTTTTCCATCTGGCTGGCTCAGAAAATGGATCACCTTGGAAAACGACTGCTAGGGATGCACAGCTCTGTCATACAAGCACAGAAGATCCAATGGTTCTGGGACGTGGTGGAGCTGCAGCACAAGCGGGAACTCATCTGCACATGTTCGACAAATTCTTTCCTCAGATTTGAAATTAGATCAGGCACATTCAACTGCCTTGCTGCCAACAGCAAGGCAACAGGAAAAGCTGCCAAGCCAGCTGGAAACTAGCCTTATAGCAACCTGGAAGAGAACCCAGCTTATAATTAGAGAACCACGAAAATTTGTGAGAAACAGCTGCAATGTTTAAGAAACAGTTTCAGGTCTTGTACGCTCATGATACCTGTTTTCTGTTCGATTTTTGTATTTGTTACTGGTTACTTTACACTCACCAAAGGAGGCTTAGTTAAACTGAAGAAATAAGTAGCTTCAGGAAAAATCCATTTGGCAATAGCAGACCATATTCTCTTACGCAGCTCACTTTGTGCTGGCTTACCCTTTATCTCCATTTCCCCAAATAAACACTCTTTTCATATCCTAAAGTTGTGACTTTGGCAAAATTATGCCTGACAGACTGGCAGAGTAGCTCCAATACGACTGCCTGGCATCTGGAAGTCTCAGGGGCACAGGATTTACTGCACATGCACTGAATACTGAATATGAACCTATTTCTTTTTGGATGGTTTGGACAGACATATGAGCCCGCTACCTTTCCAAGGCAGTGCTTCACCAGATGCATATTTTTAATTCTTCCAGAAACAAACATCTACTGACAGGGCGTCTATACCAATGTTTTCATCAAATAATAAATTTGAGGCTACTACAATAGCTGGAGCCAATGCAAATAATAAAAACGTATATTCATGTTCTTAACATGTATACGTGTACATGAACAGATCCCTCTAATATTTATTAGACAGTAAAAATTACAGAAAAGGTAACTTTTTGTAGAGCGCACTTACTTACTTTCAAGCTTTAAAACTTTGATGTCAACATTAATTACTATAGAAAATAACAGTAAGCCACTCTGAATCAGTATATCCTGATTACTAAGCAAGACTCGTAGTTACCAAGTCAAGCCAATAGAAGACCACAACAGAAAGCAAGGGAACGGATTCTTTGTGAGATGTGATGTCAAATTCACAAACAATAACATAAACTTAGCATGTCAGTTGTATTCATGACAGAGCTGTATTAATTTAATCAAGAGAACAATCACCCATAAGTAAAGCTGAAATAGTAACATGTCAGAACGAAAGGGAAATCTTCTTAACTTAGTTTTAAAGAATCAAATATATTAATTCACAATAGCAGCCTATATTTTTATCTCCAAAGTCGCATAGAGATAACGTTAATGAAAGGAGACACTACTAACATAGAGATGCCTCCTATGCCCCCTAATGATAGGGACATCATTATCTATAATCAATTTCCATCAACGACCTAACAGCCTTCCATGTATTAAGATTGAGGATCAGCTAGTTGCTTCACTGATCACATCTTTTTCCCTTCTCTCTACTTCTTCCAGTCAGGATCCATGATATTTTGCTACCAAACAGTGGTATTGAGAAATATTCGTGATTTTCAATACAAGATAACCAATGACCAAAGAATGTATCTGTGTGTATCTAATAACATAATAAAATAGAGAGACATAAAATATCATTTACAAAATCAAAATAATTACAATTTTGATTATAAATAATCTTGTAAAATAATCAAACCATCTAAGTTCCTGTTCACCATTGCCTTTTTCTGTTCAGTTACTAGGTTTTGTTTGGGAGGGAAGAAAACGCCCACTTTTACCCTTGCACATAGCTGTTCTCCTAGAAGGACAGCTGGAGGAAAAGGGTGAGGAGGAAAAGATCTAGTTCCCATTTTTGAGTACAGTATTCCCAGTAACTTAGGACAAGCTCTCAGTTGGCACAGAAATGGACTCAAAACTCATTCTAAATATCTTGATCACTGATGAGGAAACATAGATTTTAGAACAGAAAAATGAATAGCCTTAAAAACAAACATTTCCGTACTCTGTACTTGAACAGCTAGGCATTTTGAACACCACTCGGGAGTTAGGATAACTTATTTCCTTGTCTGTAATTGTCAATTTGCATTATGCAGAAAGGCACTGGTAATTTTTAAAATTCTACCTAACAATCAAGAGAGAAATACAACTAGTGTGGTATATACATCGCTAGTTTAATATTAAACTATTCTCTCTAAAACTACCTGAAATGAGTTTGCAGCGAGGTGGTTGCAGCGAGGTTGATAGGTTGTGAGGCCTGAAGTTCCTCTGGGGGGGTTAGATTGGATATCCAGAAGAATTTCTTCATGGAAAGGGTGGTTAGGGATTGGAACGGGCTGCCCAGGGACGCTGTGGAGTCCCCATCCCTGGAGGTGTTTAAAAGACGTGTGGACGTGGTGCTTTAGGGACATGGTTTAGTGGTGGACTTGGTAGCGTTAGGTGATGGTTGGACTTGATAATCTTAAAGGTCTTCTCCAACCGAAAAGATTGTATAATACTGTGATTCACAACCAGGAGATACAGCATTTCAATACCAATCACAGCAGTTCCTTTCTTTCTTAAAAGCTGATGTAATATTTCCCAGGCGGCATACTAATAACAGCCTTTCTGATTGTGTAAACAAGTATAATTTTTAATTAACTCAAGCTGCTAGCTTCTCAAAACTGGTTATAAAACTGCAGCAGACATGACATAGTCTCACATCGCTGTTGAGATGATTTGGTTTGAGAAACAAGAGATAATTCACAGCAGTAAATCCAAAGCATCTCATCCATCCCTGGCAGCACACAAGCCATGAACTGTCTAGAAACATGCAGTGCAACTGCTGATTCAGTGAGCAGGAGTGGCAGCAAAAAAAATCAATGCAAGATGGTTTTTCATCACCTTGACACCACAATAAAAGCCTCTGTAAGCCAGTAATTGGATCATTAATTATTGATCTCCCCTTTAATAGTTGCCATGACGAAAGTAATTTGGTATATATATAAACACCTATTGCTTCAAGTTTGGTTTAACAAGTTATTTTTGTCAAACCACTTTCTTTCAAGGAAATTAATTACCTGGTGTAGAGGAACAGTAAACCTAAAAATGGAAGTCCAGTGGATTCCAGAAGTAACAGTCACTATGAGCTGTCTTCATACTTCCTGTGCACAGGTTTGACAGTATCATTCTATATCAGGAAATTAGTTAAGTGCAATGACCTGTTGTGCCTGGTTTACAATTTAAAGAAAAAAATGAGCAAAAATAAAATATCAATGAGTTAGCCTGTTTGTCTTTTAAGACAGGCTTAAGACAAACTCCATATATGTTTATATCAATATATATGCACACACATATATGCCTCTTATATTACAAGGAAGGTTAGTTTGCAAAGTTAAATATTCAGAAAGTAAGAATGATATGAGACTTAGTTTGGTGTGGAGCCTTAATTTAGTCCCTGTACAAACATAATGTAAAATCTTTAACAACGCAATGGTGAGAACTCCTCCCCATCCCTGAGGACCTCTGGCTTCTGTGCACAGAACACAGGGTATAGGTTAAATAACTAGTCAATATTCCCATTTCTTCAACTAATGACCCGTTTCATTAGTTACTGAACATAATCTAAATAAAAAATTATTTGTCTCTTGACAGTTTCACTGGTAATCTGAGAGTGTGCTGGCTCCGTGGGAGTCCGGGTTAAATTCAAGGAATTTTTCATTAAGGCAGGCCTGCATAATGAAACAAGGTGGGTGCTACAATTAACCTCTTCTAAAATGAACTGTTGACATACAGACATAAAAGCAGAAACAGTCAAATGTCCCAAACAATTTTCAGTGCCAAACCTGAGAAATACAGGAATTGAATTTTCCTCAATAATTTTTAGAGTTGTAGTACTGCCTTTTCCCAGCTGCTCAGTAAATGACAATAACTTACTTACAAAAATCTACTTTCCAAAAAAGCATTAGATTTTATTATATGATTAAACCAAAAATTTCCTCTTCCCAACATCTGCCCAGTACTGCCCATGTCTAAATAAGCAAACTGGATAGAAAAGTCCTTTGTATAGAAAATGTATAAGGATGTTCTTCAGAGTAAACCAATATTGTCAATAAAATGTTGTGGAGATATGAGAGCAAGATTGTTAAAGTTGTATATATAGATATACCTATATTCATATTCCAGAATTAATTTTGAATCTTAATGATTAAAGTAGATTTCTTAATTGCAGTTTTCAGTGTCTTCATTATTTCAAAAGAATGCAGAACAATGGAAGAAGCCTCCATGAAAGAACAGTTGGTTGATGTTAGCTCTGTAATTATTTCATTTAGCTGAATACATAAATAAGCATGTTGCTCAGGGACTTCTCAGCAGTCAACAAGAACCACTCCCATAATTATAGCCTTCGTGGTAGCTTAAGCCATAATAAAGGTTACATAAGCAATTTAATCTCATTTTCCTCTTTTTTATATGATCCAAAAATATATCTACCAAGGCTCAATGTTTCTAGAATGAATTATTAACAAAAGGTTATTATTTTTCCCCACTATTTAAAGAAAATTCCTGCACATCCCTTACTTAGCTTTGAATTTCTGGAAAGTTGAGGTGTGAGGAAAAAAAAAGTCATACTATTTGGTGCCTGTAGAAACAACAGAAAATTTCACCTCATAAGTTGGACCAGATTCTATGTGACAAAAACCTTCATTACATGAAGTGGTCCTTAAGCCAGTGTAACTAGCCTAGCTCAGACCAGAGGAGTTCTGCAGAAGCAGACAAATAGTTTAGGTGAGCCTGGACCATCAATCTCTTCCCCAGGTAGAACTATATTTCCAGAACAGAAGTTGCCTGTTTCTGTTATAAACACTGAAATAACACAGCTCCAAATGAAGTCAATACCTTGTTCTTGCTACAAATGTGTAGTGCACACCAATAACAAAAAAATCAAGTTTGAAAAAGCCACCAAGAGACTTGCAATAGAATTTTGGAAGAAACATGGTGCAGCCATTTTCAAAACACCCTCTTCTCCCTTGTATCAGTTGCTCATTTCCTCGGGTGTGCAGCTTACTCCACAATATAATCAATCCAGACTAGCATAACCCTCCAAATAAAAGGCTTTTCCCATTCATTGTTCTCCAGACCACTTTTATCTTCAGATAAACTGCTCTTGTATTAACCCACTACTAGGAAACACGGCTAGCAGCAAAGGCATCATCTTCCCTCCCTGGCCTGTGCTCACGGGCTGCTCGCTCACCTCAGAGAACTGAAAGCCTGTGACGGGGAAACATGACAAGAAATATGAAAATTACATAAACAAGTTTCTTTTTATTGTTACATTAAAAGCATCAGAAATCTAACAGCTATGGCCAGTTGACCTGTCAATGACAGAAGAATCGTTCCCCTCATGTAAAGCTGGCAGCGAGCACTTGGAAATACACCCATTAGTCCCTTGAAAGACTGCTCAGCAATTTTTCTTAGATCTCCCCAAAATGCTCTTATTTTCTGCCTGGGTCTGCCCAGCACAAGGAATATACTATAAAGCATCTTCGCTGTGCTGAGAACTGCAGTTCTTGCCCAAGTCAAGGTTTTACGAAAAAGCAACCAAGCAACCGGGAATGCTGTAAGCTGATAAATTTACAACGTTGAGAATATTGTATTACCTGACTGACATGGGAAAAAATAAATAAATAAATATAATATAATATAATCTGTTAAAATCTTAATGGTTTTGGTTTACTGTGCTTAGAAATAATTTTAAACTCAGTACTCTTTTCTTGATGCTTATTCTTATGCAAGCAAATTGGGAATGTTTGTATCTATCAAAAGGAACAAAATAGCTTAACAGATAATCTTGATTAACAATATTGTGAATATAATGACACAATTAACAGCTATTACCATATATTTCATAATGGGCTGTGATTTGTAATTTGTGTTTCTAGAACTGATTTTTTGAAACAAAGATGTACCAAAGGTTTTTGCAAATGTAGGACTGGCAATGTTCATAGCTATACTGCCGTAAACAACACAAGCAGTTAATGACTTTTTAGGGTGACATTGCTGTTGCTGCCTATTTTTTTTTAGATCATCCTCTGTCAAATCCGACAGAGAACTGGCAAGTATGACATGCTTTGGGAATAGCAACTTTGGCAAACTACACATCTCAACTGAAACAGTTATGAAATTTAACTGCTTCTCTACCATGGTTCAGTGTCTTTCCTTTTCTTCGTTGTTTTCAAATGAGATTCTATGCAAAAAGGGCTTCTACATTTCATTTATGACTGTATTCTTAAGATTAGTCTCCTATAATTCTGTTTGTTTTTACAAATCCTTTGTTTCAAGTAAGCAATGTGCTATTTCTTTACTAGTAAAGTCAGAAGCAAGAAGGGTTGATAACGCAAAGATCCCTTACTCCTTATTTTTATTTATTTCCAGATGTGAGAGTGCCCCAGTGAGGGGCAGGTAAAAACTTACTGTACTTTTTCCTTCGTTCCAGGTGAACACACCAGCAACTCAACAGGACTTTGCCTATTCTTAGAGGGAATAGAGGGAGTTCAGCTTTCGTACTAATTCTGTGTGGCCCTGAATGAGATGGGGGAATCATTCAAGGCAACAGATTGCTGTGAGGTTTGAGTTATGCGTTACCAATCTATGGTGTAGCAGAAGACCAAGGTGACCACTGACTTCATGGGTCAGCACGGGTGCATTGAGGAATGGGAGCTATCTCATCTGTGAGAGGCTTAACAAAACAGCTGACTCTGCAAGATTCATGCACTTTTTTCTTTCTATGTAAACTGTCTGTTCTGGTTTTTGTTTTTTTTTTTTTTTCTGGTAAATTGTTTCAGAGAAGTTGTGTAACCATCAAACAGGGTATGTCGGATGTCAAGACTCTGCAGTTCTTTCCCTCGTGCCCATCAGGAGACCTAGCAGGCAGAGACAGCACAAGCAAGCACCAGTGTGGTTTGTTCTTCACAGGCACAGTGTGACAAAGGGAGACTCAGATATTCCACGCTGGAGACTTCAGGCCCTGTTCCCAGCTCTTGCCTTTTACTATCTCTTGGTTACTTAAGCTGCTAGAAGAGAGAAATCATAAGAAGAGTAGATTTAAGAGAGCTTTGAACATAGTAAAAGGGGTATGAAGTCAACGTACAGGAATGAATAAATGCTACTAGAACTAATAGGAGGGAGTCAAACAGGCATCACAGTTTGAGAATTTAGATTTTGATTTTATGACCTAATGTGGAGCAAAGGAAGAAGACAAGCACACAGAAGTCAGGAAAGCAAGCCAGGGAATAGGAGGGAACTGAACCAAATGCAGGGAAAAAAATAGATCTATTGCTTTGTTTAAATGCTTTGTGTCTGAATAGAACAACTCACCTCAATCAAAATTTCGGCTAGTAACCCCCAACTGAAACCTAACAATTACAACCAAGGTTAACTGAAATGTGAATCTTCACTTGTTCCCGTAACAGTAATGAGCAACGAGCTTGAAATACAAGGCACCTGAATGCTAAGCTTTGTTCTGACAGTGATCCATTGATTTCCAGTCTGTAAGATCGAGATATTAAAGCTCTCTTCCACCTACGGAAATAAATGAATGAATGTGAGCTACTGACGTACTACTGTGATGAGCATGCTGTAAAGGGCCATAAAAAAAAAAAAAAAAAAAGGACAGCTGCAATAATCCAGGCTCTTTCAATAAGAATTACAAGAATAAATATCTGCTTTGTTTCTCCAGCTAACATTCATTCCCTACAATAAAAAAGGCAGATGCTGCTGAAAAAAAAAAAAAAAAAGACAATAGAGTAATCCAATTACAGATATTGGTACAAAGAAAATATTTAAGGAATAAAAAATACAGCTGACCATGCAATCTGGTTACGGACATTTTTTAATTCAGAATGGTTGATTCTGAAACACAACAATGTCGTATACAGACTCCAGTTCTGGGGAAGAAGTAACCAGGGATGGGCTCTGATTCTGGGCACAAAAGTACAATTACCTTCTCAAAGGTGAACACACAGGGTTGAGACTCCTCAGGCTGGTATGCAGGAGATTATTTTGTCACATTCTGAATTTAGATTTAAGAGTGACTTTAATGTTTCACACTAGCACTTTCTGACAAAGCTCCTATTTACAGTTCTTATTTGCTTTTGAGTTAAATCACGTTCTAGCAGTGTAATTAGGAAAACAGAAAGAAATGACATTAAAACAGCCTAGTTCAGCTATTTCCACCATACAATAAAAACAGATTTAAATTAAATTTTGTCAGCCAATGTGTTAATAATATGAACAAAATTAATCTACTTATAGCTGTGATATTTGGGAGTATACATACATATTTTTTAACTCAATTTGAGTATTATTTATTTCAATATTCAAAAATGTTCATTGTACCTTAGTAGGAACCATGTTCTATTTAACTGCATCAGAATACTGTTCTCAATCTCTTTTTGAAATCAGCCAGAATGTTATCAGCAGACATTGAAAATACAAATGAAAGCAAGAATCTGGTCAGCATTTCTCAAGTTATATACATACAGTATTTTTTAACCTTTGGCTTAGGAAAATAATTGTTTTTTCTTTATATAAATATATCCTTTTTAAATGCATATGTTGATGGGGTTTATTTTTTTGTTTTATTTCCAGCTAACATCACAGAAGTAAGGATATGAAAGATACGGAAGTATCATCATTAATTAAATTAAATAAATATTCTAAGTATAATCATGGACATACTTTTGTTGTATAGAGAGGAAAAACATGTTTCTTCAAATGTATACAACACTCATTCTGGAGATTATAAAATACTATAAAAATAAGTATACCTCACTTCCATCTGTCAAGAGTAATTATTTTTATAGTTTCAAAAAAATACGCCTTGGGTAACTAATGTCACATGGGTTACTAAGCTGAAATGTGTGAAGTAGCATTGTTACAAAAGCCTTATGTTAATATTCACAAACCTTTTGGTCTTTTTGTAAGCAGATAATGTTGCAGATAATTTTGTAAGCAGATAATGGAATTCTTCCACAACTTCATTGTAAAAAAGTTCTGCTTACAGTAAAAAAAAAAAAAAAAAAACTTTTTTTTTCAGATATTGAATACAGCTTTGTTACAAAGTTTGTCGAGTGTATTTTTATTATTTAAATATTCTCATATGATGCAAGTAAGTCCCCAGCATATTTCCCATTAGAACTTTCTGAAAAATCTACACTGTATTGTGCAACTTATGGAGAACATAATGCAGTGGATAAGGAAAAATGATAGTATTTGTCAGATGCGTTATTACTATCAACAGTCACCATTTAAAAAAAATACTGCACTCTTTCAATAGTTATTCCTAGAAACTGATTTCATATAGTTCGTATTACCATATTATTTCATATTATTAGCTACCAGCAGAATATGGGGTAAGTTATAGTTATAAACCAGTTCTCTGAATTCCTAGATTTGATCATGCATCAGCATTAAACTTACTGAAAATGATAACCATAATCCACAGAAATGCCTCCAAAGGAAATAGAGAAATTTTCAGCTGACTTATGAATTCATGACTTGCATATTCTGCCCTTTGCTCTGCCACCCACATTCATTATTCATGACTGAGGAGAATGGATAGCAGCGCACGTTAACATTTCAAATTGAAAAGTGCATTCACTTTTTTGTACGCTGAAGTATTTTTCAACTACGGGCAAAAAGTATTCTCATGCATATGCTAAAACACTTCTCTAAAGTAAGTTCCATATTTTAATGAAGAGCTTCCCAGAAGCCAAAAGTAAATACCACATACACGTCCCAGGCTGGATTACCACTCTCAATTGCTTGTATTTTTCAGCCATTTTATTTGCAGTGTTGTATATGTTTAACTAGGATGCTGGGTAAAAGAAATCAAACATCTAATTTCTTAGGAACTGGCATCAGTGGAAACTCTCACATAGCTCTTACTTTCAAAACACAAACTTCAGCAAACAAAACACCAGAAAGAGGCCAAGGTCCCAGGCAAAAAGCCAATGGTACCAAACACCACTACAACTAGAAGTGAGATTTCCAGTCACTGCTCATCTGAAAGGGACTACAAAAATGTGGAATTCCACACCGAACCCTAAAGGATTTCTGGATGAAACCTGCCCACATGACAAAGTTAAATGGTACTTCTCATCACGGATTTCACCATAAAGGCAACCTGCATCCTCAGAGCCGTTCCAGGCTTGCACGTGTCCAAAAACAAGCTTCTCTGCCAGCAGAACTTTGCTGGTGTTTGGGAAGCAGAAGCGAGCCAGCGCATCCCCCAAGCCCTCTGGGGCGCCTGCAAGCACCTCGGTAAAAAACAGCTCAGCAGAATGAGGAGATGGGATGGGACAGCACGATGGCACGTCTTTTCTCTAAGATGCTAATTTTAGTCATCTTTCAGAGGTAAAAAGCACTTTCAGCTGTAGCCAAAGAAGATACAGAACATTTGATTATATTAAAAGAATATTACTGTGCTAAGAAAGCAATGTCATAAGCTTCATGAGCACATCGCTTCTTTACCCTATTTCTACATTGAACAAGAAAGAAATAATTTCAGTCAGCCCTTCTTCCATGTTCTAATTTAGTTATATGGCATATAAATCAAATAATAATAGGAGTTACCACTAACAGTGACATAATGAGTTGTATATAAAAATAACTGTTGTTATAAATCATGAAAGCCAGAAAACCAAGTACTAAGAAATTGAAAATGGTGTCATGTTCTCACTTTTGCCTCTCCTTATCCTGACTCTGTCTTCAGTTCTGAGCTCTGTGTCATGGAACACTGCAGAGATATCAGAGGGGAAAAAAAAAAAAAAAAAGCCTGAAAAACTGTAATACAAGCTATATTATTGTGTAGTATATATTCTTCATCTTTTCTAATGACTTATTTGCTTAGCAAACAGGAAATATATCTTTATTATATTTGTGAAATGTTGGATTTTTCTGGTTATTCTTGAATTTACTAATGTTTCTGTTATTATTTAGCATGGAATATATAAACTTATTTGTTCTGCAATTTCAAAGTTTGCAATAAAGTTCTTAACAGATAAATTTCTCTGGTATAATAGGCATCGCATATTCAAAATTTGGGGATTTTGTAAAATCAGTATTATTAGCATGTAATTAGTAGCATTTAACATGTATTTACAGACTCATCAGAACTGCTGTTATATTCTATTTTCTACACCTAACACAAATAGAGCAAATTTCACCCTTAGATCTCAGAACACTCTAAGAAGCAGCTCGTATCATTCACAGTGTACTTCGGATTGGAAAGATAAGGAAAGGAAAACCAAGTCATCTGATCACAGTAGCATAGCAATGATATAGCAGAGGTAGAATGAAACCTAACAATAATCAACAAATGTATGACCTTCATGAACATACAATATTTGCAGGCAAAATATATAAGTAAACAATGACACATGAACTTTTAAATCTATTAGTCTTCTTCCATTCTTATTAAAGATCTTCAGATTATTAGAACACAAAAGTAGGAATTTGTGTATAATTATTTAAGAGAACAGCATCTAATAAGTTTTAGGGGAAATTTTGGCTCTTATTTTCTCAAAACTTTATCACTGCTTTGTTAAAAAGAAAGGAGAAGGAAAGAAGTGATGTATACATTTACTTTTTCGTATGCAAAACTGCTTATATCTATCTTAATTTTAGTCACTGAGTTAGAGGTGGTATTAGTTTGATCTGACACATGCAAGCCGAAGGATAAATGTTCGGAGTGGAAAAATACACCCCAGCCCCACTACAAATCATTTTCTCTTCAAAAATATCTAGAATCCCATCCTACAGTGGACCAAACCACCACTAAATTTCAGTAATTGAGAGCAGTATTTAAGAAGCTGAAATCGCCATAAAAGAATCAAATTTCCCAAGCCAGGCAATTTGACATTTTTCTTTTATACTGGCCACGCAGTGAGCAGTCATGAGAGAACTTTGGCGTTTTTTTTATTAGCGATGCTTTTAGTCATTTTAACAGTCCTACTCGTGTCAATGACAGGCATTAACTTCACGGTCAGTCGGTTTGCTGTGTTGTAATTATACAGTCTTAGGTGCAAATCTAGGGCGACAGCCAGGATTTACTGCCCTCCTGCCCTACTGCGCAGCCCTAGATCATCCCAGTGTCCCAATTCCCTTTGCTGTAAATGCCTCTTGCCAGGCCCACACAGTTCCCATTTTCCTTCCTTTTCCTTTTCCTTGCTACCTCAATTTTTCTCTGCTCACCATTCCAACTCTTTTTATCTCCTTTCCTTTACCAGGGTGCCAGAAAAAGCAGACTGATTCTGCTCTGTGACTCTGCCTCCTCAGGCTGGCAGTGACACTTTGCAATTATTTCATTATCCACATTTTTTCATAGCATTGGACCATGCTGGCATCACCGTTAGGAAAAAACTTGCCACATGTTTTACAACCAAAATGCCAAGGAAATGAATCCACTGTGAACAAATCTTGAGCAAATCAACATAAATTTTGCCCATGATGAAAAGGCTCCAAGTTTTCCAGTTCTAGAATGCAAACCTATTTTAATTTCTTTTGTGAATATAAATACTTCGCTTGATCAAGTCTTATCCTGAGACAGATTATTTCTGAAATTCAGTTAGGTTACAAACAGCCTCCTTTTTTTTCATGATAAAAAGCTCCAGTCTCTCTGTTAAGAAATATCAAAATTTGAAGAAGATAAACTAAAATCTTAACAGTGATATACATATCTCACAACACAGCTATTCTTAAGTGCAGTGTTTAACACTAGACTAAGAACACATAAAAGACTCAAGATTAGACACAGAAATGCATTCAGATAAAAGGTGGCTAATCCCAAAGACCTGAGTTATAGAGGATTACGGGGCTCCTGTGGGGCAGATGCTTTGTTATTGATATCGGAGAACAAGAAAAGAAAACAGAAGGGGGAAGTGCATCATTTTTTCATTGACTAACAGATCTTCCGCATCCTAGGTATACCTAGCAATAAAGACAGTCTTTAAAACTGCTCAACAAATTCAAGTTTGCTTAAAGCCTTCGTAAAGGTACTAAGGAGTTTTCTTTGTGGTCTCAGTTTTCAGTCATATTCCCTGATTCTTTTCCACAGTGGATAGCTGTTACACCGCAACTGTCACGTGGGGCAAACCTCTACGATTTGCGTTCATGAAGAAAGCTATTAACACTCAAACGCATGACAGGATAGAAGGAAGGTCACAACTAACAGGGCTGCCCTGTTAACGCTCACCTCAGCGCAGGAGCACTACGTTACAAAGTCTGTATTCACTTATCCTTTCCGTTCTTAGCAAAGAATGTGCTGTGCTGTTCTCCTCGCTGCTTTCGGTTAAGATCCCATCGCAAACACTCTGCGTGTGCCAGTGCGAGTAACGTCAAACAAAAGGTAATGATGGATGGTTTGTTTATTAAGAAGTTGAATCAAGACACTAGTTAAGAGAAATCAAAGTGCCTGTAGATATAAATGTCTGCAACTGCAAAATACATTCTGGGACAGAAAACTGGGAGACTAGTTTAGATTAAACACTTACAGCATCTCCTTGTCATTTTGACTGAACATAACATTAAAAATTCAGAGTCTAGTATCACATTATCTCAGCTTTATCATACTTAAGATTTTTTTGATGCCAAAACACTGTTCTATTATTTTCTAGTAGAAGCATCTTAGCTAAGAGCAAAACATTACTTACCTTTCTTTCTTCTATAATTTATTGAGACTGTGTGCCTTTTGTTCCATGAGGAATACACATCAAGGGAGCAGAACACGTCATATGTACACTTTCTACCTGTGTTACAGTCCTACATTGTTTCATGCCATAAATCAAGTGTTATGACACAACCTACTTTAAAAAGAAAAATGTGCATGACATGGTTTTTAGTGCTTAGTCATATGTGTGAGGCTATAAAAAGACGTAATCCTTACAACCTTCTTATCAGGGATATTTTAACTCTGGACTTCAAATCTGCATCTGCTATCACTGAATCGACCATCAGTTTGAATTCTTCTGCCCTGAATATCACTCTTCCATGAATATACTTCTCTTTTGCACTGCTGAAACTATATTTGTGATGATGTTTTCCTTAAATATTCTTCATAATAACAAACTGTCAAACAATCATTAATATAACTTATCAGGGCCCTCATCTGGGAGTGTTTGTATAAATCTAAATCAAACCCCTTCTCTTACACATAGTATCAATGAACTTGAAAACAAGACTAAAAGCTTTAAATTTCAATCAAAGATGAGGCATAGCTTTACAAAAAGTTACAGTCTGAGCACAGATGCAATTAATAATGATGTGCAGATGACTTTCAGGGCAGATGAACGAACGCTTCACTTAGCCACATTTGCACAGGCATTTGAGAACAGACTTAAGCTGGTATGCCAATTCTCCATCATTACTGTGAGCAAAGATTTATAATACTATTAATCTGATTTATTATTTTCTTTTAAAGGAAATAACTACATTTTTCTTCTTAAAGAGTTGCCTAATTGTGGCTTCCTGAATATATATTTTTTTCAAGTCTATTTCTAAATAAAAGTTAGGAAAAAATACACACATTCATTGATAGGGCATAAGCAAGCAGAATACTTTCTTCTTGATTTCTTTTTTAAAGTTTTGTATAATTAAAAATATGAAGCACAATAAACTCTAGGTATTATGTGGATCCTGCACATAAATGTGCTAGTCGGATATTTTAAATATTTCTTCACTGCTTAACAGTTCATTGACTCATCCTTGTGACTGACATTAAAATTTTCTGTCAGCTTCTTTTTGCTTTACTTGAGAAGATGTCTTAAGAAATCTGAGTAAATGACCACTTAACACCATCAGAAACTGCATTAGTGTCATGGTCAGCTTCTATCGGCTTCTACCAGCAGAATCTAGGCTGTAAGCACTAATCTTAGCAAGACAGAGGCTGAGCATCCGCATTTGTTAAAACAGGTTCATTTGAAGGCACCTAGATTAACTAGATTCATCTTTGTAATTAAAACATAAATCTTCATTCCAACTGATGCTTACGAGAGTTTTTCCTGCTAAATACAAGGCAGCCAAATATATCCTGAGCAGGTGAATTTAATAGAAAATAATCTTAAAGTCTAAAAGTGTGCATAAACTCTTCAAATTAAAGTATAAAATGTACTTAGAAAGAAAATGTAGGAAATGTATTTTCTTGCACCAGGATTAGTTAGTTTGATGGCATTATGATCGGTGATAATGCCTCTCCCAACATTTAGACTGAAACCTGGCTGCACTTAAGCCAGTAGGAAAACTCCCGCTGACTTCCCCAGAGCCGGGCTTTCACTGCTACAGGGCTACCGCTGGCCGCCAGGGATCTGCGGGTCAAATCTCGGCATCCTGGCAGCAAAACCCTTACTTTCAGACTGCTTTACTCCCCACCACTCGTGCAGGCACAGCTGTTTGTGATGATCAGCTACACGGGCCAGAGCAGAAACCTGTGAGGTGGACAGACGGTCACAATCACCACCACGTTTTTGCCATTCCTTCCCCATATTCAGTTCTCTCTCTTGCCATTTCCTTGACTTCTGTATAACCACTTCTAAAACTGTTCAGCTTTTGAACTGATTTCATGGTATCGCCACCACCATGACCACTATGAGAAGCTCAGGTCTAGTAAGCAATATTGTCGAAGCTGGTAACAAAAGGACAGGAGAACAGGCTGAGGCACGCGGAGCGGGCCCCAACGGCGGGCTGGAGGTGAAGGCCCAGCCATACTCTGAGGAGGCCTCTGCGTAGTCCTGAACAAAGCAATCAACAAGAACAGACTTTCTGTATTTCTTTATCTTCCCTCTTCCCTTTTTATTGGCACCATGATTCTAAAGTGAAGAAATAGCATTAACATTAACCAAGCCAAAACACCTCATTTCATTGCCTGTCCTCCCCCCAAATAACAGTTAGTGCCTGTGAGAGTCCCTTCAGCAGTTACTGTTTTGCTCTGAGAATGTTTCAGAATGTTAAAGAAAAAGACATTGATTCATTATTTAACTTCCATATTCCAGAAATTGAACCATTTTCTGCTTGTCTGTTATAGATGTCAATAGCAGTAACAGAACAATTATGATTTTTCTGGTAGAAGGAAACCCTTTATCAAAACCCCACAAACCATAATGAACTGCTCTGCTGCTGCAATAGTGAAACCAAAGTAGTACCTTGAAACGTATTATTCCCATACTGTATCCTAATAATGGGTATCATCTACAGAGTGAAAGGGAGCCAGGTCAATATGCTGGTTTAGATTATGACCTGTTAAACTTCATTAGAAATACATCTACTTGCCCTTTAACCCACTCTGTCCTGCAGGGTGTGAGCAGTGTTAGCAGGTACACACAGAGCCAAAGCAAAGTTTCTCGACTTTGCAGACCTAATTTTTTCTGCAGAGGGCTAGTGGTGGCCCACAGTAAGGCTCAGGAAAGCAGAAGAGATGGAGCTGGAAACTGAGGGTGAAGATATATCCAGAGCCACGTTTGCTGTTCCCATTGTTGTTCGTCCAGGCCATGGCTGTCACTGCAGCCTGAAGAGACCGGTGGGCTCATCCAGTCGCCCCTGCAGCAGCACTAACCTCTCTTCCAGTGGCAATAGTAGGCTCAGCATGCAAAATAAGCAGCTGGGCTATAGCGATTTCACCAACCCTGGTTATCCTGGGCTTCTGCCTATTCAGATTAGACCTAAAACCCATCCAGGATATTATCTGCACAGTCAGATGTGAAGTCCTTACTTTTACAGCATCTGCCAACAAAGCACAAACAAGCCCTCAACTGGAACAGCATCGCTGGATCGATGCAGACCGTGGTCATGTCAGTAAGACCAGCCACTCTGCTGAGCTTAGTCACGTACCCACACGTGGTGGCGATGCCCCACTGGTTCAGAGCACAGACGAGGCCAGCAGTTAACTCTGAATATGCTCAAGTGTTAATTTTACCCACTCGCATCTTGATAATAATTGAAGCCAATCCAGGTTACAGAATGCATCAATCTTAGAGACACTTAGAAAATTCTGTTCTTTTTAGCAAACGAAATACATGATTTATTGTAATAGTCTCAGTAACTTACTTCTACATGGAAAGGCGTTACAAGTTATATGAGGCTGAGTTTGTTGAGTAATCACTGTTTCCCTAAACTCTATCTTTTTTGCTTTGGTTCACTGCAACTGCTTTAAGATAGAGAATACTTCTGCAAAGCATTTCAATCCCTGCTCTTTCAGGCTTGGGATTAATGGGTGCAGCACAAAAATGGCTACAGCATGTCACACTGTCAGGAAACATGTCCACATCAGCCACTGTCAGGAAATATGTCCACATCAGCCTGCAACAGGATCCCGTCTACCACCAAAAGCTTAGCACTTGCCCTAAAACAGCTGGCAGGAGAGAGCTACATCAGTCCCCCCTGAGGAAAGCCAGTTTATCCTCCTTTCACCAAGTAATTAATTGTAATCAAACCGCATAGTCTGCACCCTTTTATAAGCGTATTTCTCCTTCTTGTACAGTGGAATGGTTAAGAAAAAATCTGAAAGAACACAAGTTCTTCTGCAGTCCAGAGGAAAAATACTTCATGTCTACTCTCACTCTTTGACAGATAAATTCATTGAGAAATGCACGATGAAATCTAGCTCTTTTATTTTCTTTCTATGATACTTGGCTTTCAGTTATCATAACTGCTATTCTTGTATTTTCTCTTCTAAATATTATCTGAACATATAATGGCAAAGTATGACAGCTTTTAGATTTGCATACAGTAGAAATACGATATTGAACTTCAAGCAGTTACAAATTAAATACCAAGCAGACTTCTAATTTTAAAGTATATAATGAATCTTTAATGAATATTTTATTAAATATAATTTTAGAATCCATATTTTCTCATATAATTTTAGCAATGTCTTCCCTCACTGATTTTAAATTCACTAAGTATATTTTTTCTAATAAAATGAATAGTTTAATCATAGCATCATATAACATATTCTATTAACACTGGTATGATAATGATAACCATAACTACTATCCTCTGATTTCTTGGATCCTCACTTTAAATGTCAGGAAAGCAAATAATCTAAATGCAACTGTTTTTCAAATTTTTCTGCTGAAAAAAAAAACCACTTAGCATTCTCTTTTCTGTAGATCTTTTCCTATATTAATTTTAACTTACTCTTCAGTATTTTTCTTACAATAATACTGATCCATTTACAGGTTTGCTAACTCAGAACATCTAAGTGACTACATCAAAAACCTAAAGTAAATCAGCCAGCTGATGTAAAACACAAAACCCAGTGCATTTTCAAACGGAAATGTTATTCTTTAATTGAAACACATTGTTATTTTCTTTGCTTATGTCTTCGTATCTTCTGAATTCAAAACTCCTTACATTGTAAGCTGGAAAAGACACACAGATTAACTCCAGAGCAGAGTAGTTAGGAGATCTGTCTAGGGATCAAACTAAGAATATTTTATGCATTGAATCAGCTCAAGTCCTCATAATTATTAATGAAGGTGCACCCAAACTGTTAACAAACTGAGGTTTTGGCATTTGGAGCAACCTTAGAAGCCCAGATTACATGTATGTATGAGTGTTGCACCCCATTTCTGTTCCCACGCAGTCTTAGGCAAATGCAGAAATTTATACTTTATGAATAATCCCACTGATTTACCAGGTTTAGAACGCATAAAATTAAGCCTCTGTATCTTTCAAGATGAAGTTTTAAAACACATGTAAAGCTAGACGAATGTCTGGAATCTAAATTCTCACCTTAAATGACAACAGAAATCACCTACTGAAATGAACTATTACGAAACATCATAGATTCTCATCTCTCCTCCACACAAATGCTGGATGCCTTTCAAGAAATGCACTTTGATCAAATACAGGATGTTCTTTTGTCATACAAGTTATTGAGCTCACTAACAAATTACCGGCATGGCATTGAATGGACTGTGATAAATAGCTGACCATATTAGATGCTGTAATGGTAATCATTCATTTTAAATTCCACAAAACTATCAAAATGGTTTAGAAAAAACAGCAGATATACTACACAAGGAGAGCTTTTCTGCCGAATAAAGCTTCGACAGTTGACCAAGTTGGACTCCAGTCAGCAATATATTTCTCCTATGTCAATAGTACCTAAAAGCAGTAGTCAAGGATTAGGGCCCTCTTGAGTACATCTTAGCCTGTAATATGGAAATGCAGCTACTATTTTATGCTTCTGTTTTCATCATAAATAGTTTGCAAGTACATGATCTGATGTGGCTGTCTAGTTCAGCAAAATCTGCTTTATTTTTAGCAGGAACAAGTAGCCAAAGCATTTGCTGGATTATGCTACATTATTATCAAATTTAAACCTCTCCCAGGTGGGCCAGATCCAGAGCCTTGGCAAAGTCCTGCTGCTCATTCCTATGCCACCAAGTGGGCTTAGCTAGCCACCTGATGAGCTGGCCAGCACGAGAAAAGTTTTGGGGTAGCACAGGACTGAAAATGCCTGCTGTTTTCCAATAACCCAATTCTAGGCATATAGCTGTGGGACCAGAACATTTCTGCACCACAGCTCGCCTCACCTAAGTGGAAACTGGAGAGGCAAAAGCGTATTTACCTTTCCGATGAACACTAGGACATCTCAAGCTGCTTTGATACAGATCAACCGCAGCTGTGCAACTGTGGGACTGCAGCTGTATCCGTCCAGCACGCGTCACGCTGAGAGCCCTAGCTGTGTCCCAAGCACAGAAGAGCTCTGGGGAACTGTTGTATATATATAACCTCAGTTACATATTAAATAAACAAACATGATAAGTAAAGACCTACTGATAAATATGTCTTCAAAGCTTGAAATGGAGGGGAAAATGCAAATTCATCAATTTATCTCCTACAATTGAGTTGAATTTTCTTGTGTTATTCATTATTATACAGCCCATTTCAAAATTATTTACAGCCCATCTTGACAAATATGATTAGAAGAGATTTGCCAACTGTACTAACTGTTCTTATACAAAGATAAATCTTTAATAATGTCCACTTTTGCGGCAGTAGAATTTTCAAAAGGAAGTTAAGAGACAAACCATCCAGCTAGAAGGACCTAAAGAACAAGAAATACTCATCAAACTGTATACAAGAGCAAAAAGAAGAGTGATGAAATATTTTAACAAACAAAAAAGATACAAAAACTTGTTTCAAAGAAACTGGTATCTGAAGTTCTGCTTTGTTAGCTTGCTGATCCCATTGCTATAGTACATAATGGTGAACAGGAGAGAGTTTCTATGGCGTTATTGCTGAATAAACTATTTAACAATAACACTGCTTAGTGCATTAGTATCAGAGGCCTTGACCATACGAATTTACTCAAGAAACAATATTTAAACAAGTCAAAATAAATTAGGGTAATGAGCTTAAGTCAATTACAAAAAGTACTATCTGAGCAATATTTAACATGCAATTTTTCCCAGTCCCTGTAAGGAACTCCCACAGCTTTCTGCCCAACCCTACAACTCCTGGGGGCAGTTTCCCCTCTCCATTTCCCCTCTCACAGAATTCATGCCCCAGTTTAGTAGTTTTCATCCTGAAATTAGCTTTGGTCCACTTTGTGAACAAACTGTTTCTCCCTTCCAGGCTTAGCAGGATGTAGAAGGTAAGTCAAGAACAAAAAATATATAGTCTTTCTTTTGGACTCCTGTACTGCCTCAGTCCAGAGCACTTAGAGGGAAAATCCTTGTGTCTTTGCCTTCCTGGGAGAAAACTAGTTAACAGTTCTTTAGGAAAGGTCCCTATCTATTGTGGTTATACATAGGAGCTATGAGAACCTTCAACAAATTCAGTAGAGCCACAGATATTAGCAACTGAATACTAACAATTCTTTCCTAAGCCTACGTGAATTGATTTCTTTTTTTCAAAGAAATATAATGCAGCCAACTGTGTGCCAACTTTCACAGAGACAAAATGCACATCTCAGAATGAGGGTGATGCACCATTTAAATTAGTGTTTTAAGCATTTTAACACAGATGAAAGAAGACATTTTCCTCAGGACTCATCCTTCAAAATGGTTGAATTACTTTTTCTGAAATGTTGTGGTTTGTGTTTTTTTTTTTAAGAAATCAACAACTTAAAAAAAGCCTGCAGCACAAATCCAGCAAGGAAAATTGCAACAGAAACATCAAATCTCACTGAGATAAAAACTACAGATGGAACAACCACTGAGTAAGAGTCTGAGGAAGTCTTAATATAAAGTAGTGCTACAAGTTGTTGGGTTTTTGGTTTTGGTTTTAGAGTTTTTGTGGGTTTTTGTTGTTGTTGTTTGGTTTGGTTGGTCTGTTTGCTTTGGGTTTGGTTGTTGGTTGGTTGGTTGATTGTTTTTTGTTGTTTGTATTTACTTATTTAGAATCATAGAATCATTAGGGTTGGAAAAGACCTCCAAGATCATCTGGTCCAACCATCCCCCTACCACCAATGTCACCCACCAAACCATGTCCCTAAGCACCACGTCCAACCTTTCCTTGAACACCCCCAGGGACGGTGATGCCACCACCTCCCTGGGCAACCCGTCCCAGTGCCTGACTGCTCTTTCTGAGAAGAAATGTCTCCTCATTTCCAACCTGAACCTCCTCTGGCACAACTTGAGGCCATTCCCTCTACTCCCATCACTAGTTACCTGTAAGAAGAGGCCGACCCCCAGCTCCCCACAACTTCCTTTCAGGTAGTCGTAGAGAGCAATAAGGTCTCCCCTGAGCCTCCTCTTCTCCAGACACAACAACCCCAGTGCCCTCAGCTGCTCCTCACAGGACTTGTGTTCCAGGCCCTTCACCAACTTCGTAGCCCTCCTCTGGACACATTCCAGGGCCTCGATGTCCTTCTTGTAGTGAGGGGCCCAAAACTGAATACAGCAGTTGAGGTGCGGCCTCACAAACAGTCCAGGTAACCTGTAACTGTTACCTATAATTAGTAATTAAGTTGTTTTATTATGTGGTACTTTCATAGTGCATTTACAGCATATTGTTGCTGTTACCCACAAAAAGAAACAGCCAACTTCAGGTCCCCTCAGCTCCCTAAAATGGTCAGCGATGTGCATCTGTGCAGAGTAACTGAAGGTCATCGCCTTCACAGGGTGATGGGATTTCACACTCGCGTGACACAAATGCAAAGAGGTAGGGCACTATGTACAAGTCTCTTTCCAGATATTTAAAAGGAATAAAACTGCTGACTAAGCACTCTGTGCTCTCATTGAATTTCATAAATGCACCAAAACTTTAGCACTTCTGAAAAACACAGCTTTCATCTTCCACTGCACTGCTCCTAGTCCAGTCATCTGATCTACTGCAAAGTGAATACATGGAAGGTGTTAGTTAACGCGGGCAATCAGAATGGTAATGTTTTACACCCACTTTTCAGTCACTTTTTACAGCTAAAAAGGGTGTGTAGCAACAGAAAATAAGGTTTGGAGAATGCTGAATGGAAATCATATCAAGATGCCTTCTTTTGTATCTATTTTTACTGTGTTTTTCCTTTTACAAAAAACTATTAGTGAGAAAGGCAACAGCACTGAGCATATCATACATTTTCCTGATACAAAGTTTGCCATAACTGCTTACTCTTTTAAACTTTGTGAACTTAATGTAGCAGTAATGCAACTTACTGCTTTTTTGTAGGTGCTTTCCCTGATCTTAGAAAGGTGCCATATAGATGCTGATTTGCTCAAGCTCACCGCTTCTTCCAGAGGCCAGAAGTGAAAAGCCGCTTATAGGGCATCTGTACACCACTATCAGCCTCGGCAGCAACAAGGAGGTGGGCATGGCAGCTCAGAGCAGGCTCCCCACATGCGTATTGCCAGCAGCTAGCATTTTTTGCAGCTCAGTGCTGCCAGTACTTCAGCCGGTGCCCTCAACTCGCTCTCATCTGGCAAGACGAGCTGCGGTCACACTTGCAGCTGCAGCGCAGCCCTATCCTTAGGTAAGATATGTAGTCTCGATTTTAAGAAAACATGAATTCCACATCTACGTTATCACCTCTCAGGCCATCACATGCTTCACCCTTCAGAATTTGTATTTTTGCCTATAATGTTGCTGGCGCTTGAAAGTCATGCTGCGATTTACTGCTTAGTGCAAATGCATCGGATGGCTGAGGTATCCAACAGCTCATTGCCACTGAAGGAGGTTGTCTCATTCCCCATCTCATGCTGCTCCCAGCAGCGTGACTGTGCTTTTGTGCCAGTGATGGTATCACTGCAAACTACCATGGGAATACTTCAGCTTGTTGAGCTGAAAGAAGACTGTACTTTTTTTTTAATGGTTCAGTTTTTTACCAGTATAGTGGTAGACCTAAACTGGCTCACTACAGTCAGGCAGATACTGGATTTGGTCCAGATCAGTGAGCAAGGGAGAGAATGAGGAACGGGGCTTTTGCTCGAGACAGCGATGGCCTGTGGGCTCACCGCAGCTGAGCCACACTCCAGCACGAAGGTGGGTGCTCTCCTGCTCACTGCTGGCGGTGAGATGCACACTTGGTGTCTTCTCAGCTTTTAACAAGGGCTTTACTTTGGTTCAGCCACTCTGTTGGACTTCGTTTCTGCAATAACTTTATAGTCTTACAATAAAATTACTGGGTTTGATTGATTTTATTTCTCCTTTCTTGCAATACTGAATATAAAAAATAGCAGAAAACATGCTGCAGTTAGCCTTAATTACACTGAATTACATCTATGAAGTCTTCAGCTACTGAATAGCCTTGGCTTTTGGAAAGGATCACAGTGATGGACCTCAGTCAATAGATTATGAATGCCTGAAAACAAGGAACTTTCAGCCTCTTAAATATATTTTCTATACTATTTCTATATACAATAACAGCCTCATAAATTTGTTCCTGGATCAGCCTGAAGTTCAAACCTAACTCTGGCGGCCTTCAGCAGTCAAAACCTTTCAAGAACAAATTCAATTCCTTTACAGCAACATTATGCTGGCTTTTTAAAAATTGCTTTCTGTTGTAATTCTCTTCTTTTAAAGTGCACTAAAACTGCAGGATGAAAACAGAACAGTCCAATTTTCAAAGAACCTCAGCTTTTAGAAACTCTCAGTGTTGCCAGATTTTCAAAGCTGAGATTAAAAAAAATAATAAAGTTGAATTATAAAATACAGAAGAAATATTAAAGTTCTTAAAATTTGTAAAATCCCATAAAAAATACTTCATGCAGTCACATCTTAGAGAAGATACTATGTAATACCTGGGCATCCAACATAGGCTGACAAGCTACACCTTTCCTTGTTATTACAGATGTATATAAAGATGGCCTATAAATATACGTAACAGAAAACATAGAAATTTGTGATGAAAACTTTTGATTCTTATTTAAATCAGATTATGTAACTAATGTCCATATATTTCCATTTTCCAAGTAAACAGATTATGTAACGATGGCCCTAAAAGATGATCACAATCTAAATGATCAGGAAGGCTGCAAATAAAAACACTTGAACTATTTCTTAAGGAATGTTTCTCCAGAATTACACTGACCTGAGCACGTTGCCCTAAGAATTCCTGCCTTCAGTCTGGTCTAACTTCAGTGGATGGCACAAGTACTTCTTATGTGTGGATTCAGTCAGTTTGCCTACCTTTGCAAATCTCAAAGGAATATCCTACTGTAGAGAATACTTAGAGAATGCTGCTGCATACTGCTGCATGAACACAGGCTACTAAATTCAGTTTCCTATTGAAAACTAAAACAGATGAGATGTAAGCCAGAACCACATGCCCCTCTCACTCACTCACATCTCCATGCTCATAAATGTCACTCAAATTTTCCTTTACAACAAGTTAATCAACGAGGTGAAATGGTGAAATCCAAAGTGCTGCTCCCACCAGTACATGTGACAATTTACCAAGGGAATGTTAAATATTAACTGAAATAAACTGTTTTAATAGTCTCTTGAAGTCTGGAAGCCTGTAAGTGCTGCAGCATGATCCATCAAATAATTGCCTAAATTACCAGGCTTCAAAATGAGGGGAGGAAAGAAAATCATTCAAGAGAAAAATTACAAATTCAGTAAAAAGGGGGAAAGCACCACTGATGACTGTCAAGATTTAGGTGGGCTATACAAAGTGGGAGCAGGCCTCCATTTAAAAATGGTCACAAGGAAGTCTACCAAATTTTTATGGGATATCTCTCTATCCACTTCTCCCCATAATGGTTCATTTACCAAACAACAATGCCCAAACATAATCACCTGGCTGCTAGGACCAAAACACTGGAGACTGGCTTTGTCCTTAGCACATCTGGATGTTCAGGAATGTAAGCGTTTTTACAGTACAAACTGATAAGTGTTATTGGAAATGTTTCCAGAAATAAATCATCAATTATAATTTCCAACTGCTTTCACATTTCAAAGCCAAGTAGAAAACTTTATAACTAAAAAAGGAATGCCAAGAAAGAACAATGATCTGCTAAACATTATTGTTGATTTTTGTTTTCTCTGTGCAATAATTTTTTGCCTTTCCATGACAGATAGGATTAGTTCAGTAGGAAGGGTGGAAAATGTTAGCATATATGATATTTCACTCAGGAGAGATGTAGGTATTTGTATTCCATGGCAAAATACGTTTCTCAATGCGACTTTGCAACAGAACCTCAGTTCTGTTATCAATTTGATATACTGCAATGAGCCAATTCTCTTCAGCCAGTTCTATTTGATTTTTTCTCAATTATCAAAAAAAAAGCCATTTTTTATTACATCAAGGTTTTTCTATCTTGCCCCTAAAATCAGGATTTTAATATCAAAGCCATGAATCGCCATGAAAGACACACACTACTGATCCTTTGAAATTAACAGAAGACATCAAAAATTTCGAAACACATTTAAGGGGTTTTAAATATATTTTCAGGAAAACATTACTGTTGGAACAAGCCAGAAAGTATTTGAAATAATAGGGTGAAATTCAGTTCTTCAGTCAATATTCATCTCCCTAACCAGGCGGTCTGATTTTCAAAGCCACTCACCATCCAGCAGGCTGATCTTCCCTGGTGGGGCAGCGGGGAGGCACAGCCTTTTGTAGGGTCATAGAATGGCTTCATCCTCGCCCAAAACCCGGCCAGCAGCTCGGGGCTGTGACATGCCAAGGAGACAAAGTTCTGAAGGAAATTTCTGTGGCGGTCCTGCCCCGGGCTGCTGGGCTCACCCCTGTGCCAGGACAGGGCATTGGGAAAATACAGAAAGGATATGCTTTCCTGTGGCGAACGCGGGCATTCAGCTCTCGCCTTTGACAGTACCATGTTTAATCTCCAGGTGCTTCTGTGACTAATTCCAGGTCTGGGAGGGCACGTCTGGGAAGTTTGTGCAATGAGGCTAACGGGCAGAGCACGGGGAACCCAGGCAGTAGGGGCACAGCACGTGCGCGGCTCACCCTGCTTGTTCCCCCACCTCCTTATGTGATTACCCCACCCTCAAAGAAGTGAAACGACAAATCCTTACTTTTTTAAATAAACTGTAAAAAAAATCATGCTGCTTTACTGACAGAATACTCTCAGCTAATTCCTTTGTAAAATTAATTAAGTAAAATTATTTGACAATGGCCCTTTATGTTTCTGATGGTTAATTTGGGAAGCGGCAACATTACCTGCAAAAATCAATTTAAATATGCCACAGGAAAGTACTAACGTAATTTAAAATGACACCGAGTCTAATCCAGGCATTAGATCTGTGACAGATAGGTCTGAGTGCTTTGTTTTACTGGAAGAACAATGATTTCACCAAACTATGAAGAAAATTATAATTTGAAAAATGCATGTTCCCTGTCTTCGGGAGACATCACGTCATTGTTCCTGCTGTTGGTATTTCTGTTTGCTGAGAGTCCTCTGTGAAAAGATTACAAACACTACAGTATTTAGCTAAATGTTCAGAAAACTCAAGAGAAATTCCATGATGGCATTTTGTTCTATCGCGGCACTGTAAAGAACCAAGTGTTTTACACAGTATCCAGCAGTCTTCATTTTAGCTCATCTCTGCCAACTCCTTATGAATTTAAGGCACTTACGGCTGTTGCAACACTTGGACCACACGTCCTAAGATTCTGACTTTTTTAAACACAAATTTTGAGTACAAGTAAGAGGACTGGGTTAAATAAGGTTAAGAACCACCTCCACAGGAAGCCTTCTTAGGATCAACCCCTTTCCAGGCATATTTGGACAGTAATTTCTTTCATTGCTTTTCACAGCAAAAGGTCAGTGAATATATACTAAGTTTATTCAGCATATATTCTAGCTGTCAAGATGCGAAAGGACAGTTGAAAAACATTTTTAAACAAAAATGTAAGTGTCTTGTTTTCTACTGACATTTGAAAAAGGTAAGAGTGCTCATAGAAAGTCATAATGCTTTTTATGGTACATTTAAGAATGGTAGCTCAGACAAT